>NC_133859.1:24179360-24486291 GCF_047830755.1 Zonotrichia albicollis
ATGACTTGGTGCCTTTCCATTGTAGGTACATTGCCTTGACAATTTTTTACAGATTCACAACTCCTGCTGTGGGATGCAAGATGGTGAAGGGCTCTCATTCAGCTGAGAAACAGATATGCAGGTGGGCCACACGCAGGTCTCACATTGGCTCAATTAGCAGGAGATAAATACCATGACAGTTCTGAAGATCAGTCAGCAGAGTTGCCTTGAGACGTGAATGCAGATATCAAAGAGGCAGCACAAAGAGACAATTTTGAAAATTCAACCACTTGGAACTCCAGAAGGTATTTACACAGAAGTAAAGCAAGGTTTCTGTCACAGACATTTTTTCATAAAATCGTTTCTTTAGGAATTTTCTTCCTCTGGGAAGCTGAGGCCTCAGAAGAAAAATGTAAGCAATTATTATCTGCTGATGTGAAATGCAATAGGTGCGCCTGTGATTGGCTCATGTTCCATGTTTACAATTAAGGGCCAATCACAGGACCAAGCTCGGGGACAGATTCAGAGAGAGCTCTCTTGTTTTTAGATTCCTATTCTATTCTTAGCTTAGCAGCTTCTGCAACTTTTCTCTCTATTCCTTTTAGTATCGTCATAATGTATTATATATCATAAATCAATAAATCCAGCCTTCTGATCATGAGACCAAGATTCTCGTCTATCTTTCTCACCCTGAGGAACCCTCACAAGTCGCTGCAATATCTGGTGACCCCTCGTGTCAGAGCAAAAATTAATTTGATAAGACCAGAGGAGCAAATTGCTGCACTGGGTAAAATCCTGTATGTGTAGCAATTGATGGTTGCTTTAGAAGGAACCACAGAAATGGATTCAAGCCAGGAGCTGAAGAACTGAAGATCCTGATTTGGACAGAGTTCACAGCCAAGGCTGACCACAAGTGAACTTTCTTCTGGAAAATCTTCAGGGAGATGTTAGAAAAGAGCAGCATAACCGTGGAGCTGGCCAGAGCATGCTGGACTCTTTCAAAAGGTGCTGTTGGCTTTTCCATTTCTGAAGAGACAGCCTTGCGTAGTTTGTGGCTGTTCATACGAGGAACGTCCACTTTAGAGGATGAGGTTTCTTTTTCTCCTTCAGAGGAGAAACTTATTGACCTCTGGCAAAAATGGGGTGAAGAGGATGGACTTTTCCTGTCAGCAACAGATCTCTAAGAGTTTTTTCGATGGGCAAAGCTTTTAGGGTTCTTTACTGATGTGCTATATGCCCTCGATGTTTTCGTCTGGGAGTGCATGGACTCCATTTTCCGATTCGTTTGGGGTCAGGGGTGCAACTTCCCTCCCGTCTACCCAGCATTTAGGAAGCTGTTCCCAGTTTTGAAACGGAGAGCAGCTGTTTTCCATGGCTTCCTAACTGCAATGGCCTTGCTACGTTCCCCCCGTCCCCAGCGGGAGGAGACCCTTGGAGGGGGATGGGATGCTGCTTTCCAGCTCCCCCTGCTTCCCAGCTGGGGGGGGTGAAACTCCGCCGCGAGAGGTTGTTTCTTTACTCTTTCTCCGGAGGGTGCATGGGGGGATGGGAGAGGGTGGTCCCACCCGAGCCAGCGCTGTGGGCGCTGCCCCTGGAAGCCCGGCAGGCCCCTCCCCAGCCGGCCTCTCGGACCCCGCCCCGCTCAGAAATGGGGGTGGCACTGGTCCCCGAGGCCCCTCTGCTTGCAGGGCCCCCGCGGCCGCCTCCAAGACCTGCGCTGCCTCCGCGTCTGCTGGCCTCTTGGGCCCCGCCCCACTCAGAGATGGGGGTGGTACCGGCTGCTGAGGTCCTACCGGGCCGGCCAGTGAGGCTGCCTCTCCGGGCGATCCTGCCTCTGCCGGCTTCCCTGCTTGCACCGATGTTGCCAGGCAACAGCGATTGTTCACTGCCGCCCCTCCCGGCCGTTTCGCCGCCACCCCTCACAGCTGTTTCGCCGCTGTCCGTGTGCATTCCGCCGACAACTGCATCTCCACGGCTGACTCCAGAGTCAGCGGCAGAAGATGGCGCCGACCCCGCGCCATGCCTGCTGCCGCTTCCAGAGCCAAGGGACAAAGCAGCGGCATGTTCCCGCACATCCCCGCCGTTTCCTGCTGCTGAGCCACTGTTGCTAGGCGATGAAGACGCGTCTGCAGCTTCCGGCTCAGCAGAGGAGGAATCCTCTCCAGCCCCCTCAGCCCCCCCGCCGCTTCCACCAGCCGCCCCAGCAGTTCTGCTGCTGTCGGAGATTCTGTTCTCCGTATCTGCGTCAGAGGCTGCTCTGGAACCGGCGGCTTGTTCGAGTTCGAACTGTCCCGGGCCGGTTGCCTCTGTAGAAGCAGCCCCGGCAGCTGGTCTCTCCTTCTGTGGAGCGGGGAGTGCTCGCCAGCTGACTGTGGGCGCAGTGCATCTGCCTGCATTCAAGATCAGCATTCTCGGCGGGTTGGGGGGTGGTTTTTCGGGGATTGTCCCATGGAGGCTGCCATCTCTGCCACCACTCTTGTGCCCTAGTGGCGAGGGGCAGGTGCATCCCAAGAGCTCTGCCTTTGGTCCCCAGCCCGGAGGGGGTGGGGGTTGTTATGAACAAAAATTCAGTTAATATTTTTTGTGAGAAAGAGTTAAAGGGACGCAGCCAGGTCTCTGTCGCTGGCAGGGTTCTTAGTGCTTTGTTATTGTAATACCGGGTCATTGAGGCTTATCTCCTCTTTTGTATTAGTAAAAGTCCTGGCTGGGTGGGGTAGATGGCCCTTCCCCGAGGCAGTGTGCTCTTCCAACATAGGGAAGACACCTGAGAGGGTGGGAGGGGTTATGCAAAGTGACTACAAAGTCCAGAATGCTTTGTGGGACCACGACTCAAAATGCAAAGAGAAAACCCCAAAAACAACGAGCCAAATAAGAATTGAGAGACTAAAGTGGTGTCTGGACATGAGGAGCCAAGTGCTGAGTCTGCAGAGATGCGGAGCCCCTCTAGCCCTAAGCAGAGAGTCGTCCTAACGCCGGGACCAGCCATCTGAAAAGCTCCAGGGATCAACATCTCACGGGGACATCACGCCCTAAGGCTCCCACGAGGACTGGATCCCCGGCTCTGCCCCTAGTGGACCGAGCTGCGCATATCCTCCTCCTCTGAGTCGCCCTGGGAGACGCGACGGGGACTGCAGCCCTGCCGAGCCGCCCAATCCTGAGCTGATCACTTTTAATAAAGGCATTATAAAGGAGAAGTAGTCTCCTGGCCCTGTTTATTTCAGCTGGGGGCGCTCGTCCGGAATAGCCACGCCGCAAGAAGACTCAAGACTGGCCATCTTGGACTTCAGGACAGCTGGCTACCAGGACCAGAGGGATCTGCTCAGGAGCAGCGACGCAGAGGAGCACCGGAGCACTGGATTGGTGAGAAAGCTGGTGGCGGGAGCGGGAGACGTGCGCATGTGTGTGTGAATGAGACGAAGGCCGGCAGCTGGACCTTCGAAGTGTGAGCGGACCTCTCAGTACCGCGGTTCCAGACTCCTGAGAAGGATCCGGGAACAGGGGGCGGTGCTTGAAATTAGTGTGAGTGAGTCGTCTCCCAAGGGGGAATAAAGGGCCCCCCCCCCCCCCCTCCGGGCGTGCGGAGGGAATATTTGTATGAGTGGCACGCACCCAAAATAGGCCCTGACAGAGGGAAGTCAGGCAGATTGTCAGTCCCGAGAAGGATTCGGGTAGCTCACAAGCCCTGCAGGCAAAAGTAAGTCCTGGCACAGGAGCCAGGCACAAACCCCAGCGAAGGAGGCTGTGGTTTGCTTTTAAGTCCTGATACGGTGAAGCCTAAAAATTGGCGGGTTAGGCAAACTAAAAATCAGGCAGTTGTTTTTCCTGACTGAGGGAGTCAGGCACGACCCGGATTCTTAGGCCGAGGCTTCGTGTGTTCAAGTCCCGATGGATGTAAGACCTGACGTGGGGAAAGTTGGGCAATTAAGAGATCGGGCAGTTGTTTCAGTATAAAGTCCTGAGCATCAGGCAGAAATTTGAAGTTTCAGTGGAGGAGGCTGAAGCTCCTCAAAGAAGGTTCTTTTTTGAAATTACCGGTCAGTAAAGGCACCTTTGGGATTTTTTACTGTTAAGACCTGTAAAATGGGAGGGTGTAGTAGTAGAAAGACCGGTAAGAGACTGAGGTATATACATCCCAATAGTCCCTTAGGAGAACTGTTAGTAAAATGGGATTCTATAGAGGCCACGGAGGAATTAGATGAAGCGAAAATCATCCATTATTGTATGGAAGTGTGGCCAGAATTAGAGTTACAAGGAGGATGGCCTTGGTGTGGGACAAAGGATAAGTGGATGTGCCAGCTATTAAATAATTATCTGACAGCTCGAGGGGATACTGATCCTGAGCAATTATTGTATGTAGCTTGCTGGTTAAAGAGCGCTGTTGGGGATGAAGGGGTGTGAATTAGTAAGGTACAGAGGAAGAAAGAGGGGAATGAAGGAGGGGATGATAGGACTAGTACAAGATGGGATCCCCTGGATTATCTGCCTCCTTCTGCCCCTCCACCTTATAACCCTCTTCTTCAAGCACCTCAAATGGCAGGTCCGGTTCTTCCCCCGGCTGCCATCTCACTACCACCTGTTCAAACTCCTCCTTCTACCTCTTCAGCTTCCGCTATGATAAACCCAGTATCCCCTCCAGTTCCTTCTGCACCACCACAGGTGCCTACTCCACCTGCTGCATTCTCCACCCCTTCTCCAGCTGCACTTAATATCCACTCAGGCTCTTCTCCCCCTCCTATTGCTGTCCCTTTACCTCCTCCTAGTTGGGACACAAATGTCTCCTCGCCCGATAAACAGCTATCAGCAAATACACCTGCTGATGGGCAGAAAGTTCAGGGTAACCCAGATATCCCTCAAAGTAGTTTGGCATCTGAAAATGGGCCGTACTGTAGCACCAGATCCAAGACCTCCAAGGCAGAGAGACTCTTTCCCCTCAGAGAGGTTCCGATGGGAGGAGTAGCAGGAGGTGTTGGCTTTGTGAACGCTCCCCTAACTGCTTCTGAGGTGAGAGGATTCAAGAAAGAGTTGGGGCATTTAGTTGAGGACCCAGTGGGCATAGCCAACCAAGTGGATCAATTTCTAGGTCCAAATATCTACACTTGGGGGGAGATGAATTCCATCCTGAGTATATTATTTTCCCCAGAAGAGGTTCAGATGATTAGGGTGGCTGGCATAAGCATTTGGGAGAAAGATAACCGTCCAGGACCCCAGGTGCCATCAGGCGAACAGAAATTGCCACTAACGGATCCCAGCTGGAACCCTAACCAGGAGAAGGGGAGGAAGGCCATGATGGAATATAGATCTTTGATAATACGGGGGATCAAAGAGTCAGTTCCCAAAGGAACTAACACCCAATTGGCATTTGAGGGCATGCAGGAGAAAGAGAAACTCCTGCTGCCTGGCTTAATCGCCTAAGGCAGAACTTCCAGTTGTACTCTAGAATAGACCCAGACACCCCAGAAGGTCAAATGCTACTAAAAGTCCAATTTGTTACCAAATCTTGGCCTGGTATAAGGAGGAAACTGGAAAAGATGGAAGAGTGGCAAGCAAAGGACATTAATGAGTTATTAAGAGAGGCATTGAAGGTGTATTTAAGGAGGGAGGAAGAAAAAGCAAAGGCCAAGGCTAAGATCATGGTTGCTGTAGCTAGGGAAAGTGCAGGGAGGGCGGGTCCACCACCAGGAGGAGGCAGAGACAGGCCAGTACTGGCAGGTGCACGAAGGATTGAGAGGCCTCAAGCCCCTCTGAGAGGACGGCAGTGTTATTACTGTGGGGAGGCAGGACACATCAGGAGGTTTTGTAGAAAGCTCAGTCTCGCTGAGGCAATAGCCAGGGAACAAGATAATTTAGGAAGGATTCTTAAGGGGGAGGACTAGGGGTGCCAGGGGCTTTTTAATATAGGGGACCCAATGCAACATCTAGAAGAGCCCTTGGTAAACTTTGAAGTGGGACCCCTAAATGAGGAATTTGAATTTTTGGTTGATACAGGGGCAGATAAGTCCTGTCTCAACAAAATACCAAAAGGTATGGAAATTGGGAGAAAATTTTGTGAAGTATTGGGTGCGGAGGGGAGACCATTTAGAGCATCAGTGATTGAAGAAGTGAAAATAATTGGGAACTCAAGGCAATGTAAAGCTAATTTTCTTTATCTGCCTAACTTAGAAAAAAGTTTGTTAGGGCGGGATCTGCAAGTTCATTTGGGGGTTGGGATTGTCCCAAGGGAAGGGAGGATGATAGTACAGGTGATGAAGTTATCTCAAGGAGATGTTGCAGAGATAAATCCTGAGGTATGGGCTGAGGGGGGAAAGAGAGGCTTATTAGACATTCCACCGATAACAATAAAAATGCAGGATGATACCTCACCCATATGGGTTAAACAGTATCCGATTTCCCTAGACGGAAAGAAGGGGCTTGCTATAGTCATTGAACAACTGTTGCAAGAGGGAATTTTAGAACCCTGCATGTCACCACATAATACCCCTATACTGGCAGTTAAGAAAACTGAAGGGAAATATAGGCTGGTACAAGATTTAAGGGAAGTCAACAAAAGAACCATTGCCAGACATCCAGTTGTCCCCAACCCGTATAGTCTCCTAAGCAGAATTCCAAGAGAACATGCTTGGTTCAGTGTTATAGATTTGAAGGATGCTTTCTGGGCTTGTCCTCTGGCAACAGAATGTAGGGATTGGTTTGCCTTTGAATGGGAGGACCCGAGTACCAAGAGGAGACAACAGCTAAGGTGGACTCGATTACCACAGGGGTTCACCGAATCCCCCAATCTCTTTGGACAAGCTTTAGAGAGTTTGTTGGAACAATTTGTCCCTGAAAAAGAAGTGCAGATCCTGCAGTATGTTGATGACCTGATGGTATCAGGAAAAGAAAAAGATCAGGTCAGACAAACTAGTATTAAGCTTTTGAATTTTCTGGGGGAGAAAGGACTAAAAGTTTGCCAAGGGAAACTACAATTTTTGCAATCAGAAGTAACATACTTGGGGCACATAATAGGGGGAGGGTATAAGAAACTAAGCCCTGACAGAATTTCAGGTATTTTAGCTCTCCCGGCCCTGAAAACGAAAAGAGATGTGAGAAAACTCCTGGGCTTGTTCGGGTATTGTAAGTTATGGTTAGATCAATATACACAGAGTGTGAAATTTCTGTACAATAATCTAGTGGATCCAGAACCCCTAATTTGGACAGCTGAAGATGATCAACAATTGGAAAACTTAAAAAACAAACTGTCTTCTGCCCCGATCCTAAGCTTACCAGACCTCAGGAAGGGCTTTGACCTGTTTGTGAGTGCCGAAGGAGGTATAGCCTATGGAGTATTAACTCAAGAGTGGGGAGGGTGCAGGAAACCTGTGGCATACATATCCAAATTGTTAGATCCAGTGGCTAGAGGCTGGCCAGTTTGTATACAAGCAGTAACAGCAACCGCAGTCCTGATAGAGGAGACTCAAAAATTGACCTTACAAGGAAAAATTAAAGTGCATACTCCTCATGATCTTAATGCAGTACTGAAACAGAGGGCTCAGCAGTGGTTAACTGATGCTAGAATATTAAAATATGAGATAATACTAATGAACACAGAGGACTTAGAATTTATCACATCAAATGCCCTCAATCCAGCACAATTCCTAATGGGAGAGCCTATAGAGAATTTAGAACATGATTGTCTTGAATTGGTTTATCTCCAAACAAAAGTAAGAGAAGATTTGGAAGATCAGCCTCTAGCAACTGGAAAAAGCTTATTCATAGATGGCTCTTCAAGGGTAGTAAATGGAAAAAGAGTTTCAGGTTATGCCATTATAGATGGAGAAACATTACAAATTGCAGAAAAAGGGAAACTATCCCCAAACTGGTCAGCCCAAAGTTGCGAAATCTATGCCCTGAAAAGGGGACTGGATTTACTGGAGCGGGACCGGGGAACTATTTATACGGACTCCCCATATGCATATGGGACGGTTCACACATTTGGGAAAATATGGGAAGAACGTGGATATTTAAGTTCGAAGGGAAAAAGCTTAGCCCATGAGAACCTAGTTAGATCAGTATTAGAAGCTCTACAGAAACCTACAGAAATAGCAGTGGTCCATATAAAGGGGCACCAGAGAGGAGACAGTTTTAAAGTTAGAGGAAACCGACTGGCTGATCAGATAGCCAAAGAAGCAGCTTTAGAACCAGGAGATCCAGTAAAAATTTTAAAGGCAAAAATGACACCCGAAGAAGGGGAAAAAAGAGAAGAACCTGTATTCAGGGAAGAAGAATTAGAAGCTATAAAGGATTTAAGGTTACATCAAGGACAACAGGGAGAGTGGTTAACCTCAGACGGACGGGTGTTTTTGAATAAAGCACTGGCTCAGACAGTGCTAACAGAATTACACAAATTAACTCACTGGGGAGTCCAAGGACTATGTGATCATTTCTTAAGGAATAACCTATGCATTGGTGTATATAGCCTGGCTAAAGCTGTTACAAGAGGGTGTGTCATTTGTCAAAAAGTGAACCAGAAAGTTATGAGAAAAGTAGCACCCGGAGGAAGGGAATTAGCCTTGAGACCCTTCCAAAGCATACAGATAGATTTCACTGAGATGCCCCCAGTGCAAGGGTACAGATATTTACTGGTTATGGTTGATCATCTCACACACTGGGTAGAAGCCTTCCCGACCAGAAGGGAAACAGCTCAAGTTGTAGCAAAAGCAATCCTAGAGAACATTATCCCCAGATATGGAATGGTGAACACCATAGACTCAGACCGAGGTCCACATTTTGTGTCCCAAACATTACAAAATATAGTTGGGGCTTTAGGAATTAAATGGAGGCTGCATACTCCGTGGCATCCCCAGAGTTCTGGGAGGGTGGAGCGAATGAACAAAACCCTCAAAAATGTGTTAACTAAATTGATTGAAGAGACAAAAATGAATTGGCTGAAATGTTTGCCCCTAGCGCTATTGCGCATCAGAACAAGACCTCGGTCTGACATAAGAATTTCACCTTATGAAATGATGTTTGGGCTGCCATTCTTGCTAACACCTTATAGCACAGGAGACTATCTGGAAGGGGAAGAAGCTACCAGAAAGTATTTAGAAATAATTGGAAGAACTCTGGAAGGACTTAGAAAGAAAGGATACCTTCCTCAAACTTCCCCTCTTGACACAAAAGTTCACAACATTAGCCCAGGAGATTGGGTTTTGATAAAATCATGGAATACGGGAACACTAATGCCTAAATTTGAAGGCCCCTTCCAGGTGCTCCTGATTACTAATTCAGCTGTGCGGACCAAAGAAAAAGGTTGGACTCATATTACAAGAATAAAGGGGCCAGTCTCACCCCCAGGTACGGGACCAGAAACAACATCAGCTTTTCCCTCTGGCATTGAGCCAGAGTCCACACCACTCTCACTCCCCAGCGCTGGACAAGATTCATCTGCTACACAAACTGAATCACCTGAGTATACTGCGATAAAAGGACCAAAGGATTTAAAGTTGACTCTTAAAAGGAAGAGTCAAAAAGACTGAACTGTATGGGAAGACATTAGTAAATGTTTCAAGACTGTTTTATGTAAACTATGTTAGTCACTCTCACCCCCTGGCAATAGACCAAGATTCAACATCAGTTTTTTTTTCCCTCTGGCATTCTGGTATTGGACTGGACTACACCCCTGTCTCCTTCTGGCATTGGGCCAGACTCTCAGTTTCTTCCTCTGGCATAGGGCCAGAGTCCACACCACTCACCTCCAGGCACTGGATGAGGATTCATCCACATCACAAGTCAATTCACCTGAGTATACTGGGATTTAAAGTTGACTCTCAGGAAGAAGAGTCAAAAAGACTGAACTGTATGGGAAAAATTGGTGTCAGAGTTCTAATATTGCTTAAAATGTTTCAAAACTGTTTTGTGTAAATTATGTTGGTAAAAAGTTTAAGGCTGTAAATAAGTAATTCTGGTTTAAGTTCCCCAATATATTTCTAAAGACTCCAGGTTAACCCTCTACAGAACACTCCCCTGGGGGGGAAACTAAAATTTGTAGGGAACAGACCAAGAGAGGCTTAACCAGAGAAGCGGGTAGAAGGGGCTCTAAAGAGCTTGGAAGCTTCTCCTCAGAAAAAATTCCCCAAGAGGCAAGGCCGGGTGGGCAGGCTGTGCAAGATGACCCATACCGGACTCTTGGGAAGGGTAGTACTGATAGCTCTAATTGCTGGTAGTGCTCAGGGGAGCCCAGCTGAGCCATGCAGAGAGTGCTACCAACCCCTCTATGAGGAGGAAGTGAGCTCCTTGTCGAGAGTCCACATCAGTTCTAACCCTGATTGTGTTAACCTCTCCCAATTGGTCCTTTATCAGAAAAATAAGAGAGTGTATTGGATAGCCCAGAATACTGCCACTTTTAGGCAGCCACTCCTAGGAGAGTGCTCTATAGGGGAAGCCCGGTTGTGCTTTGAATGTGATGCTGCTGAAACAAGCTCAGCAGATCTAGTAAAAAGCAAAGAAATGGTGAAAATGGTAAGAAAAACTGTTTGTTACAAGTATTTATATGAGTGTACTGGAGAAGAGATTAACCCCTTTTAGAACACATTTCAGGGGAACTCTAAATCCTTAAGTTTGATCTCATCTGGCAACTGCATTGCTAGAGTGATAAAACCAATTTTCTTATTACCCAAAGAAACTGGATCAAGTTTGGGAGTTCCTATATATAATGATTTGGGAGAAATTAAACAAAACCGGGAAAGTGAAATAGAAATTGAGAAAATCCAAAATTGTAAAAGCCAAGTTCGGATCCCAAAATCTGTGTTGAACAAAGTCATCCGGCTCCAGGCAGTATTAAAAATAAAGAATTCAATTATTAGGGACATTTCAAACGAAATAAAAAGATTGGCATGTGTAAATAATCAAGATCAAACTCCTACACTTGATCCCAGTGGGTGGGAGAATTTAGAGATTTTCAGAAAATATGTATGGGAAAAAGTGGTTTTTCTCACTATGTGTGTACTTGGAGGATTGCTCTTTTTACTATGCTTATTTATCTGTTTTAGTATAATAGTGTTTGCCGTGCAAACCAACCTGAAGAAACCAAGAAAAGTAACAAGGTTAAGTAACCATGATTACTTAAGTGCACAAGAGATTTATAGTAGATTCAAAACAAAAAATTGCGAGTTGAAGCGAGCTTAAGAATTTAAGCTCGATCAAAGAAAAAGAGGGGGGACTCTTATGAACAAAAATTCGGTTAATATTTTTTTTTTTGTGAGAGGGAGTTACAGGGACGCAGCCAGATCTGTCTCTGCCAGGGTTCTTAGTGCTTTGTTATTGTAATACCGGGTCGTTGTAGCTTATCTCCTCTTTTTTATTAGTAAAAGCCTTGGCTGGGGCGAGGTAATGGCCCTTCTCTGAGACAGTAACGGGTGGGGACCTTCCCAAACAGTGAGGAGAAGAGACCTAGAGGGAGGGGTTATGCAAAGTGTCTCCAAATACCATAATGCTTTGTGGGACCCCGACTCCAAACCCACAGAGAAAACCCCAAAAACAACGAGCCAAATAAGAATTGAGAGACTAAAGTGGTGTCTGGACATAAGGAGCCGATTGCTGAGCCTGCGGAGATGCGGCGTCCCTCTCGCTCTGAGCAGAGAGTCGTCCCAACGCCGGGACCAGCCAGCTGAGACGCTGAGAGAAGTAACATCTGACGGGGACACCACGCCCCAAAGGCTCCCACGAGGACCGGATCCCCCGGCTCTGCCCCTAGTGGACAGAGCTGCACATGTCCTCCTCCTCTGAGTCGCCCTGGGAGATGCGACGGGGACTGCAGCCCTGCCGAGCCGCCCAATCCTGAGCTGATCACTTTTAATAAAGGCATTAAAAAGGAGAAGTCGTCTCCTTGCCCTGTTTATTTCAATGACCAAAATACGGTCCTCAAAAACCCACAGCCAAAGAGACAGCGTCGAGCCCGGGATTGGCACTGGGTGAACCTAGATCCGACGTCTATCGCATCAGATCTCCTTCTGTTCACGAATACCATTTCCAGGGAGGCTGTTTTATACAGTTTTTTATGCCTGAGGCAGAGGTGCCCCGATTTCTTTTTTAACCCTGCATATGGATGAAGGTTTCTTTCACTGTGCAGGGCTGGACAATTGCTGTTTCCTGAGTAGCGGCAGGCGCTGATCATGTCAGGGGAAGTCGTTTATTTAGATGTATCTTTCTTGGCAACTGTCGCAGACATTTCTTCATAGAAATCCTTTCTTTGGGATTTCTCCTTCTTCTGGGAAGCAAAAGGCCCCAGAAGAAGAATGTAAACAATTGTTATCAGCTGCTGTGAAATGTAGCAGGTGTCCCTGTGATTGGCTCATCTTCCTTGTGTACCATTAAAGGCCAATCACAGGAGCAGCTCAGAGACAGATTCCCTGGGCAAAGAACTTTGTTATTCATTCTTTCTATTCTATTCTTAGCATAGCTGCTCTCTGCAACCTCGCTTCTTATTCTTTTTAGTATAGTTATAATGTATGATATATCCTATATCAATAAATCAGCCTTCTGATCAAGAAACAAGATTCTCGTCCTTCTCTCACCACAGTGACCGTCTAAGGTCGCTGTAATAGGCAACTTCGGTTATCTTGATTGATGCTATCACCTTTGAGTGTCTCCTGATGGCCCCAGAGGCAGCCAATCATCATCCTAGCCACGTCTATTCATTGATAAACAGGCATTATTCTGCTGCCTTCAGGAATTTCGAAATTCCGGTGTGGTTATCTGTCCCTGGACTGCTTGTGGTCAGAGGCTCCTTGGATTTTATATTTCTATAGCATACATTCTCTCTTTAAGCATGAATTACTTTGTAACATATATTACAATTTTTACAGAATTTAGGGGGTTTTTTTCCCCATTGTTTCTTTCATCTTTCAATGTCTAATTTAGTTTATCAGCAAACCTAAAGTTTATTTGTAAAAGCAAATATCTTTTTCCATTCATCAATCAGTGGAATCCTTCCCATTGTTTCTTTTATCTCCCAGTGCTCATTTTATCTACCAGCAGACCCACAGCTTGTTTGTAAAGACAAGTCCACTATTCCTCTCATAAAGATTTCAGTACAGTTATTTATTCGCATGTTGCTTACTCTAATGTTTAGCTGTTATATGACAAATTTTCAGTAATATTTTTGTAATAATTAATGTTAATTAATTAAATGTTAATTCTTGTTAAGATTGATTTTTGTTTAGTCTCAGTGATGTTAACTTTAAGTTCTTTTAGAGATACTTTATTAAGGTTAAGTTTTACTGAAGATAATTTTAAGTTTTGTCGAAATATACCTTTTTGAGTTATAATTCCTTTGCTATACAAGTGAATGACATAAAGTCTAAATGAATTTTTGTCAAAATTTGCTCATTTAAATTAGAAGATAACGCTATTTTGTTGTGAAAAATGCCAACGACTTTTTTTTTTTTAATTTTGAAAGTTTAATAGTAATAAAATGGTTATAAAAATAGCATTACAATTAGAGTAATAAAAATTTTGGACAATTTGGATTAGGACCATATGAAACAATAGAAACAAAGAGTTACAGACGTCTGGGTACCTTTTTCTGGGCAACATAAGTCTGAAAAAGGGCACATGGGAACAGAGGATTAACCTTTAAAAACAATAACCTGTTGCATATTCATACATCTCATACATGATGCATAAATTACATTCAAACACAGGATTCTGTCTGGTCATCGTCAACTTCTTCCTCTTAATCCTAACCAGCATCTTCATGGCTGAGCGAAGCAGGAAAAAGTTAGTTTCTTCTGATAAGAGAGCAATAAAGTCTTTTTCTCTGAAAGATTTAGGTGTCCTGTGGCTGCTATCTCAGTGGGAGCCTTTTCTTTAAAAAAAGTATCTTACATAGCATAGTTTCTATTTTAACATTATGTTATAACCTAAAACTGTATTTAATACACTACTTAAGAAAATTAATACAGCATAACTTTGTAACATAACACATATAATATTCATTTTAATATTTGCGAAAAGCCAATCATAAAATATGCATTTTCCATATTTGCTATAGAAGTAAGAACAGTTTTTGCTATTTTATTTTTTATAAGTAATACTGAAGAATGAGAAACAATTCCATATTATGACTGTAAGTAATTATGAGTTATTTAATGCTTTTTTAACTTTTTTGCTTTAATGTCATAAATGTCTAGGAAAATATAACCTCAATTTCTTCAGACAGTTTCTACTGATATATTAGTAACCCCGATTATATTGTTAATCTTATTATGTGAATTCACCGACTTTTTATAACAAGCATTACTTTATTCATTTGCTATTTGTCCATGGTACCATTGACTAACTAATGATAAATGACAATGCCAGCTACTTTACAAACCTTCACTTGTTGTATAGCTATTTATAAGACATATATTATTTTTCTAACTACAATTACTAAGAGGTTTCTAAAATATATTAAAAAGACTCTTCCAATTAAAAGCCTGGACCCTAGCCAAGTCCTGGTCTTAACTAGTAGAGAAAATTTTCTGCACCAAAATTATATTCAAGTAATTTTGACTTAGCAAATTTGGACCTATAACAGCTAAACCTCCTTTTGAGGTGAACTTGGAAATCTTACCCGGGAATGATTTTCCAAGCCCTTACTTTAAAAAATAAAGCTTGCCAATTACTACATACTCTAAGTAATGGTACAATATTTAAGAAATTGTAAATGTATTGGTTTAAATCACCATTTTATTTTTCAATTGCTAATAATTGTATCTATTATCTGATTTATTTTACTTAGCATAAGTTTATTGTTATGTTACATATTGTTTGGCTTTGATGTTACCTTCATGTTCATAATGAGAAACATACATGTTATTAAAAACCAAAAAATTAGGGGGGAATATAGCTCCTCCAGAACTTCACACTAAAAAATGTTTTTTTGAAAGCAAATCAAATCACATAAAATTGGATCCCTTACCCTCCTGAAGCATCCTTGGTGGAACCCCAAGAATTAGAGCTCCCGAGTTCTGTGAAATTTGATTTTTGTGTTAATTTCAAATACATGGGAAGAAATCAGTCTAAAGCTTGGGATGTTTCTCCCTATCACCCTGTGTATAAGAATCAAACCTTTTGGTACACTTATACTTCTGGCAGCCTTTCTAAATCCAGTAATGCAGCTGTCATCAGGAATGTTTTTAGTTTATAAAGATCAAGCCTGAGTCTTTTAGTGGCTGGAGTTTTTAACTAAAAGATTCTTTTTAGGATAGGTATGTATGTGGTAATTTTGACAATAATTGTAATAATCATGACATCTTTCAATGTGTGCAGAGATTGATTAATAAGGCCGTTAAAAGAATATTTTTGGTCAAAAGGAAAGGGGAAGATGTTGGAATGTTGGGAGACACAAGACAGATGATGGACTTTGGACCTGGTTAACATAAGAGATTTGATAATAGGATGCCTTGGCAAAAGCAAACAGAACTTTGAAAATTAGACCTAGATTGCAAGAAGATTAAATCTAACGGGTTGTCCGGAAAAAGAAAATCCCATTAAACTCTGCAAGCAAGTGATGTTGTTATATGCATATGTTTGTGTATGTGATTTTAACCTAATCATTGTAGTACACATTACTAGTCTCCCTGAAATAGTATATAAGTGTTTGTATCCCACAATAAAATCGAATTCTGATCACCAAGTCAGTCTCCCCGTCTCTCTCCATCGCCAACAACAGCCAACCTAGTAAGTTGCCAGGGCACTGGAGCTGGTGAACTTGCAGTTCTCCTTCTTACACAATGGACATTGTGCAGTTCCATAGGCCAGTGGTTTTTGAAAAACAAGCATTGTGTTACCTCACCAGGTGTAGACAATTTATGATCTGGTAATACTATCCTCCAGCAGATTAACACTTACACCCAACATGATGTCATCTGCAATTTGCTAATGGTAGACTCACTCCCCTTCATCCAGATAATCAATAAAGATATTAAACAGATCTGGGCCCAACACTGATCCCTGGGGGGCACCTCTAGTGACTGGCCACCAACTGGATGCAACACCATTCACGACCACTCTCTGAGTCCAGCCATCCAGCCAGTTCTTAACCCAGAGAAGAGTGCACCCCTCCAAACCATGGGCTGCCAGGTTTTCCAGGAGTATGCTATGGCAGACAGTTTCAAAGGCTTTGCTAAAGTCCAGGTAGACAACATCCACAGCCTTCCCCACATCCACCAGGTGGATCACCTGGTCATAAAAGGAGATCAGGTTGGTCAGGTAGGACCTGCCCCTCCTAAATCCATGCTGGCTTGGTCTGATTCCTCAGCTGTCCTGTAGGTGCCATGTGATTGCACTCAAGATTATCTGTTCTATAACCTTGCTGGGCACTGAGGTCAGGCTGACAGGCCTGGAGTTTCCCAGATCCTCCTGTCAGCCCTTCTTATGGATGAGCATCACACTGGCATATACAGTCATCTGGGAACTCCCCAGTCAGCCAGGACTGATGATAAATGGTGAAGAATGGCTTAGCGAGCTCTTCCACCAGCTCCCTCATCACCCCAGGATGGATCCCATCTGGGCCCAGAGACTTGTGAGCATCTAAGGGGCTCAGCAGGTCACTAACTGCTTACTCCTGGATTACAGGGGAGCTATTCTGCTCCTTGTCCCCATCTACCAGCTCAGGAGGCCAGTTGTCCAGAGGATGACCTGTCTTATTGTTGAAAACTGAGGCAAAGAAGGTGTTAAGTACCTTAGCCTTTTCCTCATCTTTGGTAACTATGTTCCCCCCCACATCCAATAAAGAATGGAGGTTCTGCTTGCCCCTCTTTTTGCCATTAATGGATTTATAAAAACATTTTTTATTATCCTTCATAGAGGTGTCCAGATTAAGTTCTAATTGGGCTTTTGCTGCTCTAATTTTCTTCCTGCATGACCTAGCTACATCCTGAAACATTTCCTGAGTTGCCCGCCCCTCTTTCCAAAGGTGATGCACCCTCTTTTTTTCCCTTAGTTCCTTCAAAAGCTCCCTGCCCATCCAGGCTGGTCATCTTCCCTGTCAGCTCATCTTTTGGCACATGGGGACAGTCTGCTTCTCTGTCTTCAAGATTTCTTTTTTGAAGAATGTCCATCCTTCCTGGACCCTTTTAAGGGCAGTTTCCCAAGGGACTCTCTGAATCAGTGTCTTGAATAGGTCAAAGTCTGCCCTCTGGAAGTCCAGAGTGGAAGTTTTGTTGATGTGCCTCCTTTTTTCGCCAAATATTGAAAGCTGTATTATTTCATGGTCACTGTAACCCCAGACGGCCTCAGACCACCACATCTCCCACCAGCCCTTCTTCATTTCTAACCAGCAGGTCTAGTGAAGCCCCAGCCCCAGTAGGCTCACTCACCAGCTGGAACAAGAAGCCATCCTCTGAACACTCTAAGAATCTCTTAGACTGCCTCTTCTTTGCTTTGTTGAGTTCCCAGCAGACATCTGTCAGGTTAAAGTCTCTTACAAGAACAAGGGCTGGCAATCTTGAAACATCCTCCAGCTGCTTATAGAACAATTCATCCAGCTCTTCATCCTGGTTGGGTGGTCTATAACAGACTCACACAATGATGTCAGCCTTATTGGCTTTCCCCCTGATTCCTAATTCTGACCCATAGGCACTCAACCTTATAATCATTATTCTCAAGTTCTATAGCATCAAGAGACTCTCTAATACACAGAACCACCCCTCCACCTCTCCTGCCTCGTCTGTCTCTTCTGAAGAGCATGTAGCCATCCATTGCAGCACTCCAGTCATGCGAGTCATCCCACCACGTTTCCATGATGGTGACTATGTCATAGTTGTCCTGTACAACGGCTTCCAGCTCACCTTGTTTGTTACCCATGCTGCATGCATTAGTGTACATGTACTTCAGTTGGGCTGCTGATTTCACCCCTGACTCTGGCTTACCGCCCTTGGGCTCATCTCTGGAGAGCCTGGTTTTATCCGCTTACTCCCTTCAAACCCAGTTTAAAGCCCTCTCAATCAGCCCTGCCAACTCATGGGCTAGAATCCTTTTGCCCTTGTTAGCTAGATGGAGCCCATCTGACTCAAGCAGGTCTGGTGCTGTAAAAGTTGCCCTATAATCAAAATTCCCAAAATTCTGCTGATGGCACCTGGCCTTAAGCCATTCATTGATAACAACATGGATTTTCCTGTTCCTTTCATCATTCATCCCTGCCACTGAAGGAACTGAGCAGAACACCACCTGCACTCCTGCCCCATCAACCAATCTATCCAGATCCTTGAAGTCCTTTTTAATTACCCTGGTACCCTTCTTGTCAACCCTGTCACTGCCAACCTGGACAACCAGCAATAGGTAATAATCAGAGCACTGAATTAGTTCAGGGAGTCTCTTGGTAATATCCTGTACCTGGGCTCCAGGGAGGTGGCAGACTTCCCTGTGGGATGGTTCCAGTTGATTACAAGGCCCTCAGTTCCCCTCAGCAAAGTCACCTATGACAACTACCCTTCTTTTCTTTTTAATAATTGAGGTTGTGGTCCATCTGACAGATGAAGTGCAACTGGCAGATTCTCCAGACAGATTCTTTTCTTTAGTGTCATCTGCCTGACTCTCTGGATCCAGGGCCTTATACCTATTCTGTAAACGCACCTGGGAAGGTGATGCAGTTGGGAGGAAATTTTATTACCTCCCCAAGTAGGGACGCTTTTCCATTCTCCCATGTCGGATCTCAGGATCTCAGTCCTGAGGTGCTGAGCCACCGAGACCACCTTGGGGGGCTCGGGAGTCCTGGAATGTTGCCAGAAGTGTCTGGTGGCTGCACTTTGACCCTACACAGGAGACGACCTGTATGAGGATAGGAGGACTTCACCGGGATGAATGGTGAAGGGATTAGTTAATTAGAGGGTGAGACACAGGGTTTAGGATTTATGTACAGGGGGGTTTAGAGGAGTAAGATGGAGGAATTGGGGTGTGTCCTGTCCTCCTTCTTCTTCTTCTTCTCTCTCCATCTTCTTTGGTGATGGTGGCACTTTCGGATTGGTTATTACTGAAAGTGCACCGAGTTATAAGAATAAATGGTATTGGGGAAAAATGATAAATATTGTACACGTAACAATGGGTATAAAGATACGTGGCTGCCCCGGAGGGCAGACAGTGTGCTCATGGCTGACTGCTGAGCAGATCTCTGTTCAGCTGAAAGAACATCTTTTAGATAAACAATTAATAAACATAAAAACCGAAAGAAGAACTGAAGCCTCTTCTTGTCCTTCGATACGCGGGCTGCCCCAAGGCCACCTCGGGCCTTTCCAGGCCCCTCAAACAGCCGAGATAAACCGGACACTTCCCCTTCTAATAGGTCTCTGCCTGATGGTAAGAGGGGCAGGGCTCCTCTGACACCTGCTGAGCTTCTCTTAGGGTTGGGAGAGTTTAACTCCACCAGTCTATTTCTCTTTCACTTTCCCTAATGCTCCTTAGCCTATCCACTTCTTCCTTAAACTCTGCAACCAGACAGAACAGATCATTCACCGGTTCACATCAGATGTGGGTGTCTTGTCTTGGTTTACAAGACAGCTGTCTGCTAGGGAAGGCAGAAAAGCCTCCCTTGGAATGGAGAATGTATACCCCCTCCATCTGAATTACTAGAATTTTGAAATTAAGGGGCTCTCAGGCAAAGATATGGGAATAGGAATAGCAGTTATTTACTAGTATGTATAATAAAGCAAACAACCAACAACAACTTTGGCATTAACAACAAACAGAATCAGGAATCCAATAACAGCCTTTTGGCTGTGGCACTTTCCCTTTTAGTGTAGTTATGGTCACAGACAGCAGGGGCGCTGGTAGGCTCCTGGTGGACAGGGCAGGTGTGGTGATCTCCATGTGGCTGCAGGGGGCGCTCCAGCACGGGCTCGGGGAGCAGGAGACAATGGCAGCTCGACGGAGATGGGGAAGGGATGGAGGAGAGACTTTGCTTCACAAACCTCTGGGGCAGTCAGTCCTGGTGCCCTTAGCAAGACTCTCAGAAAGCAGCAATCAGGGCCAGCAGGATGTCTCAGCGGGCAGGGAGTGAGGGGCTCCCAGCAGGGCAAGGAGAGCTGAGCTCATGATCCCGGGCACCTGAGGAGATGGTGACAGGTCCCTCTCTCAGTGAGGTGGGTGTTAATAAGGTCCCAGTTCAGTGGCTGCTCTCGTGAGCAGAGGCTCACCTCACGGCAGAAGAAGCAGCTCTGGGCTGGGCTCCGGCAGCAGCAGCAAAACTCCTTTCCCCCAAGCAGCGCTCCAACCATCCTCCTCAGAAGCCAAGAGTGAGAGGGAGATCTAGGAGCTGTGCCCAGCCCCTTGCCCCAGCCTGAAAGAAAAAAAACTCCCAAAAAGCCAAAGGAGTTTCCCCCTCCCTGCCATCACTGCTTATTAGCAACTCAATGGGAACAAAATTCTACAAAAAACAAGGAAGGAACAGAAAAAACCACACAAACAAAACCCAACCACCAACATTATCCACCTCAAATTTTTTCCCCATACCAACATGGTACATCAAATTTAAACCTTTAAAATATATACATACACGCATTACCTTAATTATATACATATATACATGCAGATACAGATATAAGCACTACGTCATGGGTAGTTCACCCTAAAACAAGGTCCCTCTGAGGTATGCATCAGGTTTCTCCATCCTTTCATATCACCCACCAGGTGCACCCTGGTCCCTGAGAGAAGACAACCCCACGGATGGGATTGTCTTGCTGGAGGCAGAATTAACCCAAACAGTTTTTCCCAGCATACCTCTCATATGTACCACTGGGACCTTATCTCCATCTGTTGTTCCCAAGGACTCAGATTGGGCAGGGCCTGCTCGGTTAGTAGAACCTCTGGTGTTCACTAACCATGTAGCCTTTGCTAAATTAATCTCCCAATTCTTGAAAGTCCCCCCACCCAGTGCATTCAAAGTGGTTTTAAGCAGGCCATTGCACGGTTCAACATTCCCAGCTGCTGGTGCATGATAAGGAATATGGTACACCCACTCAATGCCATGTTCTCTAGCCCAGCTGTTTATAAGGCTATTCTTGAGATGAGTCCAGTTGTCTGACTCAGTCCTCTCAGGGGTACCATGCCTCCATAGGACTTGTTTTTCGAGGCCCAGGATGGTGTTGTGGGCAGTGGAATGACACACAGGGTAGGTCTCCAGCCATCCAGTGGTGGCTTCCACCATGGTTGGCATGCAGCACTTGCCTTGCTGGGTTTGGAGAAGGGTGATGTAGTCAATCTGCCAGGCTTCCCAATATTTATATTTAGATCACCACCCACCCTACCATAAGGGCTTTACCCACTTGGCCTGCTGGATCGTAGCACACGTATCACAATCATGGATAACCTGTGAAATACTGTTCATGGTTAAATCCACCTCTCGGTCTTGTGCCCACTTATAGGTGGCATCTCTACCCTGATGACCTGAGGCATCATGAGCCCATCAAGCTAGGAACAACTCTCCCTTGTGTTGCCAATCTAAGTCTATCTTTGACACCACTATCTTTGCTGCCTGATCTACCTGCTCATTGTTTCGGTGCTCCTCATTAGCCCGACTATTGAGGACATGGCCATCTACATGACGGACTTTCACAGGTAGCTTCTCTACCTGAGTGGCAATGTCTTTCCACTCTTCAGAAGCCCAGATTGGATTTTCCCTATGCTGCCAGTAACCCTTTTTCCACCTTTGCAGCCAACCCCACAGAGCATTGGCTACCATCCATGAATTGGTATAAAGGTATAGTTTTGGCCACTTCTCTCTTTCAACAATGTCCAGGGACAACTGAACAGCTTTGAGTTCAGCAAATTTACTTGACCCACCTTCTCCTTCAGTAGCTTTTGTGACCTGTCGTGTGGGGCTCCATATGGCTGCTTTCCACTTCCAGTTCATCCCTATGATGCGACAGGAACCGTCAGTGAAAAGAACGTATCATGTTTCTTCTGCTGGTAGATGGTTGTATGGTGGAGCTTCTTCAGCACGTGTCACTTGCTCTTGTTCCTCTTCATCAGTGAGACCAAAGTTTTCAGTTTCTGACCAGTTTGTAATTATTTCCAGAATCCCAGGGGGGTTTGGGTTTCCAATATGGGCATGCTGTGTGATGAGGGCAATCCACTTGCTCCATATGGTATGGTGGGTAGAGAGAACCTTTCCTTTAAACATCCACCCCAACACCGGTAGTCGAGGTGCCAGGAGGAGTTGTGCTTCTGTGCCAATCACCTCCGAGGTGGCTTGAACTACTTCATAGGTGGCCAAGGTTTCCTTCTCTTGGGAGTTTAGTTGGCTTCTGACCCCCTGTAACTTCAGCTCCAGAATCCCAGTGGTTGTCCCTGAGTCTCCCCAGGCACCTTCTGCCAAAGGGTCCAGGACAAACCATGGTTCCAAGCTGCAGAGTATAGCATGTTCTTCACCTCTGGTCCAATCCTGACTCCGCCAAGGGCTACTGCATGAGCAATCTCCTGCTTGATCTGGGCAAAGGCTTGTTGCTGTTCAGGGCCCCAGTGGAAATTGTTCTTCTTGGGGGTGACCAGGAAGAGAGGGTTCACAATCTGGCTGTACTCAGAAATGTGCATTCTCCAAAAACCTATGGCACCTCGGAAAGCTTGTGTTTCCTTCTTGCTGGTCAGTGGAGACATTGTAGGGATTTTCTTGATGACCTCAGTGGGAATCTGACGCTATCCGTCTTGCCACTTTACTCCCAGGAACCGGGTCTTTCAGGCAGGTCCTTTGACTTTGCTCTTCTTGATGGTGAACCCGACTTCCAGTAGAATCCAAATGATCCTCTCTCCTTTCTCAAATACTTCCATTGCCGTGTTCCTCCACACAATGATGTCATCGATGTACTGCAAATGTTCTGGGGCTTCACCCTTTTCCAGTGCAGCCTGGATCAGTTCACAGCAGATGGTGGGGGCTGTGTTTCCACCCCTGGGGCATCCGGTTCCAGGTGTACTGCATGCCCCTCCAGGTGAAAGCAAACTGAGGCACGCATTCTGCTGCCAGAGGAATGGAGAAAAAGGCATTCGCAATGACAATAGCGGTGCACCACTTGGCTGCCTTGGACTCCAGCTCATACTGGAGTTCCAGCATGTCCAGCACAGCAGTGCTCAGCAGTGGAGGCACTTCATTCAAAGCATGATAGGCCATGGTCAATCTCTATCATGGTCTGGGTTCTTGGGGTCTGTCTGACCCCGGCTGCTGTAGATGTCCCGGATAGCAAAGTCCCGCTAAGCACAACATGTCTCAGTGCCCCAGGCAGGCTCCCAGCCACAGGACCCCTTAGCAAGCAGCTTAGCTCTTAAGTGAGATCAGCTCTTTGGTGAATTCAGCTCTTTAGTGATTTCAGCTCTTTCCTTGCTAAGTGCCTCAGCAGATGCAGGGAGGAGAGAGGAGAAGAGCTGTGTGAGGTTCCACAGAGGTGTCTTTATTGGCAGCCTCTGCGAAGGGTGTCAGGGAAAGTTCTTCCAGACGAACTGGGCAGAGGCAGGGGTTTATATAGGATGTGTGGGTTTTGGGAAACAGTCCAATAGTAAAGGTCACAGCAAATATGACAAATGGTTTTACACAGAGAGATAACGAGGGTCCGAGACAAAAGAGGGGTCTCTTCGTCCAGTCATCATGGCTAGGCATTTCTTATCTTAGGCAACAGATTGCCAGGGAGGCCTTGCAGGCCCTGTGGCTGCTACAAATCTCTACTCTCTGTCTGACTTGTGCACAGGCCAGATGGAGATGTTGAAGGGTGAATGGGTTTTGATGACCACCCCTTGGCTCTCCAGCTCACAGATCATTTCGTGGCTGGGAATCACAGCATCTCAATTCGTCCAATACTGCTGGTGGTGCACTGTCAAGGTGGCAATTGGTAGTTGTTGCTCTTACACCTTCAGCAATCCTACTGCACATGGGTTTTCTGATAGTCCAGGCAAGGTGTTCAATTGCTTAATGTCCTCTGCCTCTACAGCAGCTATTCCAAGAGCCCATCTGAGTCCCTTTGGGTCTTTGTAATAGCCATTCCAGAGAAAATCTATGCCCAGAATACACGGGGCCTCGGGGCCAGTCACAATAGGATGTTTCTGCCACTCCTTCCCAGTCTGACTCATCTTGGCTTCCAACAGGGTCAATTGCTGCAATCCTTCTGTCACCCCAGCAATGGAAACAGGTTCTGCCCCCACATGGCCACATGGTATTAGGGTACACTGCGCACCAGTATCAATTAACGCTTCATATTTTTGTGGCTCTGATGTGTCAGGCCATCAGATCCACACTGTCCAAAAGATCCAGTTTTCCTGTGCCTCTTCCTGGCTAGAGGCAGGGCCCCTCTAGCCCTGGTTATCCTGTTTTCCTGGGCATACATACTAGAGGTTCAGTCAAGATGATCGGACAGATCATCCTCCCTCCTGTAACATCCGGCAGCTCAGTCATAGGAGGCTGACTTACTTTCATTTTGGTGTAACTCCCTTGGTTACTGTTTCCCTCCTTGAGTTGACGCACCCGTGCTGCCAGGACAAAAGTGGGTTTCCCATCCCACCTTCCCATGTCTTCCCCATGGTCATGCAGGAAGAACCACAGGTCAGCTTGTGGGGTGTACCCTCTCTCTCTAGCTGGGGGACCTTGGGCTCTGACTTTGGGGCCTGTAACTCCCACTGGTGCTGCATTAATCTTTCTCATCTTCTCCCTCATCTCCTCATTGAACTCTTTGAGTTCCTTAACCCCGGCAGAGACATGAGCCTGCATTGGGCCACTGATCATACTCTCATAATTTCTAAGCTTGTTGGCAACAGAACCCACTGTCTCTCAGTTGTTATCTGTTAATCGTTGCAATGAGGGTGGTGTGTTGAGATGGTCCTAGATTTGCCAGACTCCACAACATTTGCCCTGTGCAACTAACATTGTTGGGGTCTTTATAATGCTGTCCATCCTTCCCAAAGAGTACCTGCAATACTGCCACTCTCTCAGCGGTTGGATCCCTTCCTCAAGGGTGTCACTGTCATATTTTATGAAAAATCCCTTCGCCAGGATTTTTCTCCTGAGAAGCTGAGAAGCCTCAGGAAAAAAATGTGAACAATAATTATCTGATTGCTTGGAATGTGGTTTGGAGGTTGCTTACTAACAGGTGCATCTTTGATTGGTTCCATGTGAATTGTTTTGATTAATGGCCAATCACAGACAGCTGTGTCAGGCACACTGAGTCTGTCACGAGTTTTTATTATCATTCTTTGCTAGCTTTCTGGTGTGTCCTTTCTCTTTCTTTAATATAGTTTTAGTATATCAATTAATATAATATAATATAATGTAATGTAATGTAATGTAATGTAATGTAATGTAATATAATAATAAATCAGCCTTCTGAGAACTTGGAGTCAATTCTCATCCCTCACCTCATCCTAGGGACCCTCAAAACCGCAGTAATTGGTGACCACACAAGGGTCCTCCAGTGCATTCTGTGATTGTGCTCTGTTGGAATCCTGGATGCTGAGAATTTTAAACTTTCTGTGCTGAAGGGCACAGACCAACGAGAAAAAATATATTTGACCTGAGGCCATGGAAAAGGCTTCCAAAATTGATTGATAGCACTGGGATTATGGGTGTGTTTTTTGATTAGAAGTGTGTAATATCACTGGGTAAAAAACTTACAGTTTGAGGTTTTAGAATATAGTAATAAATGAGGCAAAGTGAAAATTTTCCAGGATAGAAATCCATTTTAATTTAGGTGAAATGTACATTTTTGAGTTGAGTCTGTGGTTAGAAACCATAGTCATTTAGCCAGACTGCAAGGCCTAAGCTCAGTGAAGTTACTTCAGTGAAGGACAGAGATAAAGGGAGGGAGACAGAAGATGATAGAGAGAGAGACAGGGACTGCTGTAAGGGCAAGTCAACCTGACCTCGGAATTTTTTCTGGTAAAAAAGAACTAGCAGTAAATGTCACACGAAACCCATAAAAATGAATATGTATGAACCTATTGTGCAACTGTATGCATACGTATTTGAGAGAGAGATAAAAAGAGACCTGAAGTTCTCAGAGGTACACATGCCTTTTTTGAGGAGAGCAATCTCCGCATGCGTCCAGCGCTGTAATAAACATATCAAGCTTTACAACGTTTACAAAGTTGTGGGGTTCTCTTCTTTTCTCCACAAAACATGTATATAGAGCAGGATGGAGGTTTTAGGGCAGTGGCTGGTCCTTCTTCTTCACCTTCTTCATGGGTTTAGGTAGTATTTTTTAAATGGACAGAAAAGTCTGCATTGTGGACTTTGAGTGATTAGTTATTGGGTTAAAAGTGAAAATAATTTAGGTGTCATTTTTTTATTGGATAGTTTAGCCTTAAAAGACCTTGTAACAAAAGATAACCATTTTGTAGCTTGTTATTAGAATGCTGTAAAACTCACAACTTGTAATATAGATAAGAAATAATAAACATCTAAGCCTGAACATGAAATACTGTCTCAAGTGCCTTCAATCCTGACCTTGAGAGAGGCAGGAAAAAGAAGCCAAGAACCGGCAGTGCTCCTGCATTCTCTGCGGACAAACCTCTCTCTTACACTCATTAAAAGACGCTCCCAGAAGGAAAGGGACCCTGGCTCCCTTACAAAAAACTGATTCATACCTGAGTCCTGGGTCAAGGATCCCAAATTCCTTGCCTCAGTATCATCCAGTTGCATGCCTGTACCCATAAGGTCCTAAACCCAAAGTAACCAGGTTGTATAAGCCTCACGTCCCTATCGTGCAGTGTCTTTGTGTAGATTACGGAGGCTTTCATACAGCAGGGACTCAGTGGTGATCTCAACATCTGACTCCTCTGTGGGTTGTGAGGGCCCTCTTTTCTTATCCTTATTATCTGGGTGCTTTGATTTCATCTTAGACTTTCTTGTTTCCATAGGGGCAACCGCTACTGCCTGTGACTACCCTTGTGGTTCAGCTGGAACCTGGACGGTTGTAACATCTGTGGGTTTAGTGGCCACACCGTCAGACTCTCCCTCTACGAGGCAGGGGGAGGGTTTCCCACCAGATGGGGAGATGTACTCCTTCAGCATCTGGCCCGTCTCACGTATTTCCTTTACCAGAACCCCTACTCAATCTGGATGGTTCATTTCTGAGGTGGACTGCAGGGCAGGGTCAGGTGGTAGGGCAGGGTTAGGTGGTGGGGCAGTATCTCTAGTCTCTGGGGCCGTGTCAGGTTCGGGGGCAGCATCCCTATACTCTAGGGCAGGTATCAGGATGGTTATCCAAGCCAATCTTCCCTTATCACTGAATACTAAATAGAACAGGTATATCAGCAACACTAACCACTGTATAATATCATTAGCATTTAGAGAAGATTTGAACCCTTTGATAAATGGTGGGATAGACCCAAAGAGATGGCTAAGGGGCTGGGGGAAAATTTCCCCTGGTGTCATTTCCTCACAGTGGGTGCCATTTCTAAAGTAACTCCAAAACCATTCAGTTAGTGTGTGGTAACTTTGAATCCATGTGCCTGCCTTCCAGAGGAAACTAAAAATCCATTAATTCCTCACCTTATTAACCCATTAAACAAACTGGATAGCAGCCACAGTAGCCTTAGTGATAAGACCCATGTTTAGAAAAGGGCTTGCAAATGGGAAAAATGTAGCCACTACCATGTGCCACCAAAACCAGGGTAAGCTAGACCACATGGCAACACCTAAGGAGGCTTCTATATCCAGCACACAAAAAAATTAGGTTACTCAAGAACTGTTATTCTTTTTTCACACCTTTCCTCTCGATGCCCTTGGGCCTAATGTTGGGCGCCAAAAATCGGTCTTGGTACAAGACAGGTGTCTGCTAGGGAAGGCAGAGAAAACCTCCCTTGGAATGGAGAATGCAAACCCCCTCCATCCAAATTACTAGAATTTTGAAATTAAGGGGCTCTCAGGCAAAGATATGGGAATAGGAATAGCAGTTATTTACTAGTATGTATAATAAAGTGTGAGAAAGACATTCTGTGTTGCCCTGTGAGCCAGCAGGGCTTCCTGACGATAAGGAGAAGCCCTATATCTCTCCTGAAGGAACGCCAAGGTCGTTACCATGGAGACCAGAGAAGGAGAGAAAGTTGGGATATATGGACTCTCACTGGCTCAAGAGTGACGTGGCTCTCTGGGTGTCTACTGAGAACTTTGTTTCTCTTTTATGACCAATGGGCACTGTATATGTGTTAGATGGGTGTCAATATTTGGAGGAACTATAAAAGCTACGTTGGTTCAATAAAATCTCTCTTTCACCCTTCTGATGGAGTCGTGTATTATTGTACTGTGTCGTGCTCTATATCGACAATAAAGCAAACAAACAACAACAATTTTGACATTAACAACAAACAGAATCAGGAACCCAATAACATCCTTTCAGCTGTGGCACTTTCCCCTTTGGTGTAGTTATGGTCACAGCCGGAAGGGGCACTGGCAGGCTCCCGGTGGACAGGGCAGGTGTGGTGATCCCCACGTGGCTGCAGGGGGCGCTCTGGCACGGGCTCAGGAAGCACGTGGCAATGGTGACTTTGGTCCAAAGATGGGGAGGAGTCGAAGACAGGCTTTGCTTCACAAACCCCTGGGGCAGCCAGTTCTGGTGCCCCTAGCAGGACTCTTGGAAAGCAGCAAGCTGGGCCGGCAGGATGTCTCAGCAGGCAGGGAGTGAGGGGCTCCCAGCAGGGCAAGGAGAGCTGAGCTCATGATCCCAGGCACCTGAGGAGATGGTGACAGGTCCCTCTCTCAGTGAGGTGGGTGTTAATAAGGTCCCAGTTCAGTGGCTGCTCTCATGAGCAGAGGCTCACCTCACGGCAGAAGAAGCAGCTCTGGGCTGGGCTCCGGCAGCAGCAGCAAAACTCCTTTTCCCCAAGCAGCGCTCCAATCGTCCTCCTCAGAAGCTGAGAGAGGGAGAGAGCGAGATAGAGATATCTAGGAGCTGTGCCCATCCCCTTCCCCCAGCCCAAAAGAAAAAACTCCAAAAAAAACAAAGTAGTTTCTCCCTCCCTGCCATCACTGCTTATTAGCAACTCAATGGGAACAAAATTCCACAAATAACAAGGAAGGAACATGAAACAGGGGGTTGGAAATTTAACTCAGGGTAGAAACCAATTTTGGATTTAGCTGGAGTCTGCTTGTTTAGTCTTTTAACTTGTGTGCTCACAAAAAGGCCTGCAGAGAGAACAAAGGAAATTCAAGACTACTTAGAAAGGAATGCAAACATCCAAGCTAAAGAGAGATGAGAAGAGGCCCCACCAACCTTGAGGCTGAAGCAGACAGAAAAACTGAATCTGGGTTGCAAACACCACATTACAACTGCATGACTGAAAAGCTGCGCAGGGTCATAAAATTGATAAGACAGTTTAATGCATATGTATATGTCTTTTATGCATATGCAACAGGTTAGGGGATAAAGTAGACTCGAGAATTTTCGGGGGGTGCACATGTCCTTGGGGACCATGCATCTAGCGCTGAAATAAATCATACCAGCTTTACAACTTTTACAAGTTGTAGAGTTTTTCTTTCCACAAATCAGAACAGAAAACAAACAAACAAACAAAACCCAACCCCCAATGTGTCTTTTGCACTATCCTCTGTTACTAACACCTGGCTCAGACACTCCCTGCTGCCAGTGACCTGGACAGCTGCATCTTTCTTGGGGGATTCTATTTGGGTTACTGTTGTGGTGTGTTGCAATATCCTGTTTTACCTTCTCCCTTCCCCCTCGCCCCTCGCTGAGTGTGCCCTGTCAATCAGGCTAACATACCAGCAAGGCGTCGTGTGATAGGTGACCCTAGTACCTGGAGACCCTGCCCCTTCACCTGGTTGGTGACTCACCTGTCCCCTCCCCTTCCCCTGTCCTGAGCTTAAAATGTGAATGAGACCATGCGGCCCCCATTCTGTTACCAGCAGTAGCCCAACGCAGACGTATCTGTGTTCATGGAATAAACATCTGGCTACCTTCTAGCAGAATCCGCTCCCTTCTTCTCTTCACCATCGCCAGAAGCTCTCCCCTGAGGTAAACGGAGTCCTGTCTTGTGCCCCGCTGCACTCTGCCGCCAGCCAAGGTATCTCTGGGGTAAAACACCGCAGTGCTGCCTGTGGCCCAGCAGCGAAGGTCAGAACTGGCCTGGGCACCATCTAACTGGTTATATTGGGATACATATTCCAATATATTGGCGTCCCTGTGGGTGGCTCGACTCTGCAGCCCGAAAACGGACTCGCAGTTCCTCAGAAAAGCTTCTGCCAGCCGTGCATCCAGCTGAAAGGAGCCTGGCTTCAAGACTCCCAGCTAGAGACTTTGGGAATACTCCCAGAAAAAGTTTCGTGGACTGTTCGGTGCCTTTGGAAAGCCCTGCTTCATTGTGGTGAACAGATTTTCCAGAGGAAGAAAAGGGCAGCCTCTCTTGCACCCAGAGAGAGGTCCTTTTCCGGTGGAGACCTGCCTGCCTGTACCCAGCCTACAGCTTCCATTTCACGTGAGTATCTCTGCTTTTGGTAGAGCAGAAGCTCAAAAACAGACTCTGCCGCGAGTTCTGTTCCTTTTTTGCCTTTGCATTTTGGCTGCGCAGCCCCACAGACGAGAATTCATAGCGTTCTAGTTTAGCTTTCCTGCTGCGTGCTTCACTGTTTTTTAGAATTCGCGCCGGAGCGGGATCGCTCTCTGCCCTTCCCCCCCCGGCTCAGCAGCGTGTTCAGACACGTGTTAGGAGATTTTCTTTCTCTTTCTCTTTGTGGGAGAGGGGGGGGCTCTCTTTCCACGTGGCCGGGGGACCTGCGGGGTCGGGAGTGCTCTGCACACGCGGCGGCGGGGGGGGGCGTCCCGGTTTCGGCTTGCCACGTGGAGTGGCTGCTGTCTCTGCTCCGCGGGGCGGCTGCATTCCACCGCGGGGGAGGCTTTGTTTCTGCCTCGGCTCGGCAGGGCGTGCCCTGCTGCTGCTGCCCGGGAATTTTAAAAGCAGTATATACAGCTGCATTGTGAAGCTTTTGTCTGCTCGTTATCGCTTTCTATCTGTGGTTTTTTTTAGAAATTGGTAGCTGATTTTAGCTTTGTTTTTGGTCAGGCGGGATTAAGTACTTTGCTTTTTAACATGGGTTCCAAACTTAGCATTGTACAAAGGGGAGTGTATTATCATATTGTTAGCATTTTAATCAAGAGTAATGTGAAATTCTCTAAAGGAAAATTGAAACAGTTTATAAGATGGCTTTTTCTGCAGTTCCCAAACATTTCCCCTGAAGAAATCCACAATATTCAATTCTGGGATAAAGTTGGGAATGAATTGATAACCTTAGGACAATCTGGCAATGCACCCTCAGCTAAATTTTTGTTCTGGAGTTTGCAAATTCGAACAGCATTGCTCAAACAAAAGGAAATGGAGAAAAAGCCAAATGTAAAGCCATGTGCCTCTGCTCTCCCTGTTCCTCCCTCTCCCTCTAAAACCCCTAAACCTCTTTCCCCAAAAAAATCCCGAGCACGTGTTAGCTTTTCGGAGAGCAGTGATGTCCAAAATGGCCCCCAGTCCCTAGGGGGTGCACAAGATGGTGAGTGCCACGTGGCATCTTCCCAAACCTGGTCTTCTTCTTCCCAAAATCCCCTTAAGCATTCCAAAATTCCATCCCCATCCCCCTCTCCTCCTGTTCCTCGTGACACCTTTCCCCCTCCCCCCCGCCTTTCCTGCAGTACCCTCAGCTCTGCCCCTCTACTCCTCCCAGGGGGCGGCTGCTGACGTGATGTCACCAGGTGACCCCGCCGCCTGTTCCCACGGTTTCCCCGCCCCTTGCCGGCTCCCTTTCCCCGCCCCCTCCCCGGGTTCCCACGGTGGGGACACACCCACTGCCTGTCCCCAAACCTGTAGCTGTGATCCCAATGCTTCTGATTCAAGGGATACAGAACAGGGGACAGCAGACCCAATGCATGGTGCCATGTTGTCACTGGCCCCTGTTACGTTTCAGCCTGCAGCTCAAGCAGGAGCAGCCCCAACTGCTAATTGGAGTTCTTTTGGACGACAATTGATTAAAGAGATCTGTAAATCTCATAAAGAATATGGTCCACACAGTCCATATTTCCGTGGCCTTTTAAATTCTGAATTAAGTAGGACTATTGTGGTTCCACATGATTTAAAACAACTGTTTTCATGTCTCATGACATCCACGGAATTCAAATTATGGGAATCAGCATTGAAACAACTGCTAAAAGATGCTCTCCCAAGCTTACAGGCTGATCCAAACACAGCAAAAGACAACAATGGTAACCTTATCACGATTGACCACCTCTGTGGTGAGGGTCAATGGTCTTCTCCCTCAGTCCAAGCTGCTGCAATTCCTGCAGAAACACTCGAGAAAGTAAAGGAAGCAGCTGAAAAGGCATTCTTTTCCCTCCAACCTGAGGGGCCTTTTGAGCCCTATAGTAAAATCAAACAACTACCATCAGAGCCTTTTGTGAAATTTGTAGAAAGGCTAACTAGAGCCATTGAAATACAAGTTAAAAAGGAAAATGCAAGGGAAGCAATTTTAGAAGAAATAGCATTTACAAATGCAAATGAACAGTGTCGAGCGGCAATCCTGAGCCTTCCTATGGAACCTTCCCCTACATTAAAAGATATGCTTCTAGTCTGTAACAGGAAAGTGCCTCTGATGAGTGTTGCTGAAGACACCAGACCAAGGCTGCTGCCAAGACCACCTCAGCGTGTTGCTGTTGCCAGCCCTGCACCTTCTCTTTCAGCACAGCAGTACCCTGGGCAGCAGCAGAGACCGGCAATGGTTGAGCCCACTAAACCATGCCTGCTTTGTAATAAGCTAGGGCACTGGAGTAACCAGTGCCCCCTGAAAAGGGAATTTGATGAATTTAGAAATGGCAGGGGAGGAGAACTACAAGCCCTCCCTGGGGGTCAACAACAAAAAAACGAAGAATAAAGCGCCAGCCTGCCAGGCGTGCAGACATAAAAGGAGCAGGCCAAGAGAATAAGGGTAGCAAAACAAATCAAGCGCGCAATAATATTAACATTTGTGTAATTGAAGCAGGTGCTTCAAAGACCAAGTCTGCTAGTCCACTGTTGAAAGTGAAACAAAATAACCTTTGTTATGATTTAAGTAATTCTGTATTAACCGCATCTTCTGTCAATGAGCCTTACAGGTTGCAGCTGACAGAGTCACTCCACCTGAAGGACACTGACTGGCATATTGTCTCTGTAAATCCTGAACAGAAAGGTACTTGGAACCAAATTCGTTGTAAGTACATCATCACTGGGGACAAAAACACACCACAAGAGATCGAAATTGCTCCGGGAATAACAACATCAGATCCCAAGCAATTTGTTCTCAGCCTGCACTGCTTCCACCCACCCCTGTTTCTTCCCAAGGGACAAATTGTTGCTCAAGCTATCCCTGTGCCATCTTTACCTGAAAATGTCGATAAACAAGGGCCCACAGTCGCCCGAGTCCAAGTTATTGGGACAGATAAACCCAAATTGTGGTGCAATGTCAGTGGGGGTGGGGAGTCTAAACGCATTGAGATGCTTGTAGACACAGGTGCAGACTGCACAGTGATTCCAGTACAAGACTGGCCAGCACACTGGCCTTTACAAAATGTTGCTGGTCACCTTCGAGGTGTAGGAGGTCTGCAATTGGCAAGGCAATCCAAAAGCATTATTCAGTTCGAGGGTCAAAACGGACAATTGGCAAATATCCGTCCATTTGTGTTAGATTATTCCGAACCTTTGTTAGGGAGAGATTTAATGGCCCAGTGGGGTGTCACAATTAATATTCCAGACTCTCCACAGCAATTTTGTGCAGCAGTCATTAAACAACAGCGCCCCACCCAAAAAATTAAGTGGAAAACAGACGAACCAGTTGATGTGAAACAGTGGCCACTCAGTAAACAAAAAATAAAGGTGCTTGAGGAACTAGTACAAGAGCAACTAAGAAAGGGCCACATTGTAGAGACCATGTCCCCATGGAACTCTCCAGTGTTTGTCATCCAAAAAGCTGACAAAAAGAGGTGGCGACTTCTCTGTGACCTCCGACAAATTAATAATGTAATTGAAGATATGGGTTCTCCCCAGCCTGGTATGCCATCCCCAACAATGCTTCCCCAAGATTGGAAATTAGCTGTGATTGATATTAAAGACTGTTTTTTCCAAATCCCCTTGCACCCTGACGATGCACCGCGTTTTGCATTCTCTGTCCCTTCTATCAATTCAGTAGCTCCTATGAAAAGGTACCATTGGACCGTTCTTCCTCAGGGCCTGAAGGTATCTCCAGCTATCTTCCAGTTGTATGTCTCTTCCCTGCTTTCCCCACTACATGCAGCCGCAGGGAAGGCCATCATTTATCATTATATGGATGATATCCTTGTGTGTGCCCCCAATGATGATTTACTAACACATGCGCTTGACCTAACGATCGATGCATTGATTGTTGCAGGGTTCGAGCTCCAGGAACAGAAAATTCAAAAGATGCCACCTTGGAAGTATTTGGGCTTAGAAATTGGAAATAGGACCATTGTTCCTCAAAAACTAGAAATCAATCCAAGGATCAAGACCCTTGCGGATGTCCACAAGTTGTGTGGGTCTTTGAATTGGGTAAGACCATGGCTTGGTCTGACTAATGAAGACCTTGCCCCTCTTTTTAATTTATTGAAAGGGGGAGAGGACCCAGGTGCTCCTAGGTCTATTACCCCAGAGGCACGGAAAGCTCTAGAAAAGGTTCAGATTGCAATGTCCACAAGACAGGCCCACCGATGCCGGCCTGATCTGCCATTCAAATTTATCATCCTAGGTAAGTTGCCACACCTCCATGGAATTATTTTCCAGTGGGAGGAAAAACAAACACCTAAGGCAAAGGACACACCAAAAAAGGACCGGGACCAGAGGGACTCTCTCTTGATCATAGAATGGGTTTTCCTCAGTCACAAAAGGTCCAAGAGACTGACAAAGCCTCAGGATCTGATAGCAGAACTGATCCGGAAAGCAAGGACCCGGATCAGGGAGTTAGCAGGATGTGATTTTAAGTGCTTTCACATTCCAGTTGAGTTAAAATCAGGTCAAAATACTATGAAAATACTGGAACAATTGTTTCAAGAAAATGAAGTGTTGCAGTTTGCTCTGGATTCCTACTCAGGACAATTTTCGGTAGCACGGCCCGCTTGCAAATTGTTTGAACAAGATGTTCAATTTACTTTAAAATTAAGAACTGCTTTAAGTAGGAGACCTTTAAAAAGGGCTCTAACTGTCTTTACAGATGCCTCCGGGAGGTCCCACAAGTCTGTTATGACTTGGAAAGATCCTCAAACCCAGCAGTGGGAGACGGACATTGCTGAGGTGGAAGGTTCACCTCAGGTTGCTGAATTGGCTGCGGTTGTTAGGGCTTTTGAAAGGTTCTCAGAACCATTTAATCTGATTACAGACTCTGCATATGTGGCAGGAGTAGTATCCAGAGCAGATCAAGCAATACTGCAAGATGTATCTAACATTGCACTTTTTGAATTGCTCTCAAAACTGGTAAAGTTAGTCACTCACCGAGAGCAACCCTTTTATGTGATGCATGTCAGGTCACACACTGACTTGCCAGGGTTTATCGCTGAAGGCAACAGAAGGGCAGATGCTCTTGCTGCACCTGCAGCGATGGCCACTCTCCCAAATGTTTTTGAACAGGCAAAAATCAGCCACCAGCTTTTCCACCAAAATGCACCTGGCCTGGTTCGCCAGTTTAACATCACTCGAGAACAGGCCAAAGCGATTGTGGCCACGTGCCCAAATTGCCTACAACATGCACTCCCTACAGTGAGTACGGGAGCAAACCCAAGGAGACTGAACAGTTGTGAACTGTGGCAAACAGATGTAACACACATACAGGTTTTTGGACGGCAGAAATATGTTCATGTTAGTGTAGATACCTTTTCTGGAGCGGTCTATGCTTCTGCCCACACAGGAGAATCATCTATTGATGCTATTAAGCACCTCTTACAGGCTTTTTCTTTCATGGGCATCCCCAAGGAGCTGAAAACTGATAATGGGCCTGCTTATAAATCCAAGGAATTCGGGAGCTTCCTGCAGCAATGGGGAGTAGAGCACAAAACTGGCATCCCCTACTCCCCTACAGGTCAAGCCATTGTAGAAAGAACTCACCGTGATATTAAAAGGGTCCTGGACCAGCAACAACAGGTTCTGAAGGTGGAACCTCCCCACATCCGGTTATCCAGGGCACTATTCACAATCAATTTTCTGAATTGTTCTTTTGACAGCCTGAACCCACCCATCCTACGCCACTTTGGGGGGAACAGTCACAGGTTGATGAAAGAAAAACCTCCGGTTTTAGTAAAGGACCCTGAGACTTGGAAAATGGTGGGACCTTACAAATTGGTTACTTGGGGACGTGGATACGCCTGTGTATCCACCCCCTCTGGTTTAAGGTGGGTTCCTTCCAAATGGGTAAAGCCCTATGTTCCCAAAGTCTCAGAGAAATCTGCAGAAGCACCCCAGGTTGCTCACGCTGCCTGGAGAAGAAAACGTCGCGCACGTTCTCTGGAAGAAATTCCATTTAAGCCTCCTATCTGGAATAGTTTGTAATATATGTTTGTCTCAAGTTTTTGTACCAGTTTAGATCCCACTGTTCGTGTGTAGCCTCGAGACGTCATGAGACCGAGCCTGCTTCTCGTCCTACTCGTGATCATCCCACCTGCAATCTCCTACATAGTACCGCAGCCCAAACCACATATGGACTACCTCGATAAAAGTTCTCAGACATCAACAGAGAAACTGACAACGAGCTGAATGGACTTTTCAATGGCTGGGGACTCTCGGGCTGGTTGGGATCTATTCTGAAAACTGTAATTTTAGTGCTGTTTATTTTAGTTGTAGTTATTGTAGTTTTTAGCATTGTTTTTGGAGTAATCAGACGCATGGTTCTCAAGTTAATCTCAAGCTCATCTCCCCCTCCTGAGGTCTACCATTTGGAAGCCCTCAGTGCTCCAGTGGATGACCTGGAAGCCTCAGTAGAATCATTCTGCACCATAAACACAGTCCTCTTCTTTTTAAACAAAACTAGGGGGAGATGTTGTGGTGTGTTGCAATATCCTGTTTTACCTTCTCCCTTCCCCCTCGCCCCTCGCTGAGTGTGCCCTGTCAATCAGGCTAACATACCAGCAAGGCGTCGTGTGATAGGTGACCCTAGTACCTGGAGACCCTGCCCCTTCACCTGGTTGGTGACTCACCTGTCCCCTCCCCTTCCCCTGTCCTGAGCTTAAAATGTGAATGAGACCATGCGGCCCCCATTCTGTTACCAGCAGTGGCCCAGTGCAGACATATCTGTGCTCATGGAATAAACATCTGGCTACCTTCTAGCAGAATCCGCTCCCTTCTTCTCTTCACCATCGCCAGAAGCTCTCCCCTGAGGTAAACGGAGTCCTGTCTTGTGCCCCGCTGCACTCTGCCGCCAGCCAAGGTATCTCTGGGGTAAAACACCACAGTGCTGCCTGTGGCCCAGCAGCGAAGGTCAGAACTGGCCTGGGCACCATCTAACTGGTTATATTGGGATACATATTCCAATAGGTTACTACAATCTTGCTGGCAGCAGCACCAATGGCTTTTGATCATTTGTAAACCATTGCTGAGAAAAAACCACCCCACAACCAGTCGAAAGACCGTAGCCACCGAACACACAAGGGGAGTGGCTGCTCATCCTGCCTGTGTGAACTGTTGTGGTAATCACATATCCTCTGAACAGAGACATAATTATCTCCCAGGATTTTCCTGAGAGGCTGTGAGAAAGCTCAGAGAAAAGAATGAGAAACAATTCTTATTTCCACTTGCTGCACCTGTTGTTGGGCACATGTGGAATGTATTATGGAGATTTGTTTACCAAAGGGTGATTTCTTAATTGGACACTGGTGATGGTGTTTGGATTTCAATTGACCAATTGGATCTGTCTGTCTGTATCGGACTGTCTGCAAGGCCAAAGTTTTTTCTTAATAGTATAGTAATATAGTATAGTACAATAAAGTGATTGATCAGCCTTCTGCAATCATGGAGTCAATGCTATTTATTCCCCATTCAGGGGCTTGCTGCTACAATAAACTGCCACACAAACTACGGTGCTGTTGCCTTTCTCCCAACCTGGAAATGAAACTCAAGATAATTTTAGAAACAAGGTAATATAAGAGTGGATCTTTATTTGAAAGCCTTCAGGGGCAGTTATGGAAAGATATCCACAGAAGTCTGCCCCTCCCAGGGGTGAGTACATTTTTATAGGTTTTAGGAAATTAGCAAAATTGATAAAAAAGCACCAATTAGGAAGACAAGTGGTGACGCAATTCTCCCACAGGTCAAGACCCTTCTCTGGAGTGTCCCCCCCCCCAGCACTAGCTGTGCTTTGTCCATGAGAAAGTATCTCGAAGAGTTGTTCTCGACCTTGGCTCCCAGGAAGAACCAAGATAGCATAGGCACCTTGTACCCCCTGGGGCTTGTAACGCTGGAATTTGTTTTGTTTTTCTGCTTAAGGAAAGGCCATGGAAAAGTACTGGGAAAACTAGCTACTAGTACAATAGGCTACAGAGCTACAAATATATGTGTGAAGAATACAGAGAATAAATACAAGAAAAAAAGGCAAAACCCAAATGGCATCATTGCCACACCATCACTGACTTGCCATGCCCCTGTTCACCACACTAAGTGTAGTGTCATTTGGTATGGAATACCTCTTTGATCACCTTGGGTCAGTTGTCCTGGCTATTTTCCCTTCCAGCTGTGGTGGTGCATCAGCCCCATTACCTCCTCAGGCTGCACCAAGATCACAGGAATGCTTGTTAGGCCTTGGGCTTGATTAATGGCACCTGGGCATTTATGTGCCTCTTGAGCTTATTAGAAACACTGTTCCCAGGAACATCTGTTGTCTAGTGAGCTCCAGTTTTCTAACAAATAGCCTTGAAACCTTATTTTTGCCTCAATAACAGTCCAAGTGAAACAATATTTCCTTGAAAAGTCCAGTCACTACTGAACAAGACTGTGGCCAGAAAGGAAATTTCCTGATGACTAAAGTCAATCATAGCGTCATGGAATTATGGAAGGGTTTGGTTTGGAAGGGACCATAAACATCATATAGTTCAAACAACCCACTGTCATGGGCAAGGACACCTTCCATTAGACCAGGTTGCTCAGGGCTCCATCCAACCTGTCTTTAAACACATCCAGGGGTAGGACATCCACAAGTTTTCTGGGAAAGCTGTTTCAATGTCTCACCACCGTCATGGTAAAGAATCTCTTCCTTATATCTAACCTAAACCTACCCTCTTTCAGTTTAAAGCCATTCTCCCCTTGTCTTATCACTGCATGTCCTTGTGAAAAGTCCCTCTCCAGCCTTCTTGTATGCCCCCTTCAGGTACTGGAAGGGGCTCCTAAGGTTTCCCCAGAGCCTTCTCTTCTCCAGGCTGATCAATCTGATCTGTCTGAGTCTATCCAGTTTAGAGACAAGGATATCATGCAGAACAGTGTCAAATGCTTTGCATAAGTCCAGGTAAATGATGTCAATCATTCTTCCCTCATCCATTACTTCTGTTACCCCATCATAGAAGGCCACCAAATTTGTCATGCATAATTTGCCTTTAATGAAGCCATGTTGGGTGTCACAAATCACCTCCTTATTTTCCACATGCCTTAGCATTGATTTCAGGACGATCTGCTCTATGATCTAGCCTGCCACCACGGTGAGACTGACAGGCCAGCAGTTCCCTGGGTTTTCATTTCTCCCTTTTAAAAAATGAGACTTATGTTTTCCTTTTATCCAGTCAGTGATAGCTTCACCCAACTGCCACAACTTCTCATATACAATGGATAGCAGCTTAGTCACTTCTTTGTCATCTGTGCCCTCCCATTAATCCTGAGCCATAAGGTCTTAGTCAGCTCCTTATCCATCCCCAGGCAGAGCTCCATATCATCTTTGTAGTCTGGTTTATACTGATTGATATTTTTTTTTGTTTCTATGCTTCATTTTTGTACTGGGTGTTAGCAGAGTAAGTTTCCCGATACTACATGGTCTACTTATGATGTGTGTTGGGATAGCAGGCCAAACTCTATCTCCACAAATGAAAAACATTCCTCGTGGTAATTGAAAAGAGATATCATTAAACGCAGACTGAACTAAAGAAGTATGATTATACCAAAAGGTCTGATTTTTATATATAGCATGATAAGGAAAAACATCTTTAGTTAAAGTCTGATTTTTCTTTCTATCCTTCCATTCCAACATTCCAGTCATAGGAGTTGTCCCATCACTTCTCTGTGATGCCAATAAGATCATCTCATGTCCTGAAGTGAGACCTTTTGAAGCCTCTTGAGCTACAGCAGGCTGTGCCAGCATCTCCCTCTGAGTGGGACACCTCTCAGAGCTTGTGAACTCCCAAGTTAGCAGTATTTAGAGGACCGCTGCCAAAATATGACACTGGGGTCTGGGCCGATACCCCCACTTCTCGAGGCTCAACCTTTCATCCATTTAGAGATGCAGAGGCATCCAACATGAGTATCTCACTGAACTCAAGGGAAATTTTTCTTAGGTATACCTTTGTACATACTACTTTGTATCTCTGTGCATGAGTGTGTGCACTGTGCACTGATTTAAATATCCTATAGCAAATGTACTAGGAATATTACTGAGAGGAAAGATGTGTGCTAATGCCTTTACAAATAATTTGATGGGTGAAGGTATGGATGTTAACATCTTTGAAATGGGTCTTAATGTCTGTATTAACTTCAAGCAGCGGGTTTGTTGCAGAGCCCAGACAGCTTGGCTCCTGAGATAGTCAAGGGTCTGCACAAGCCTGAACTCCTGAACTTTGGGGTAAAACAGTAGGTTCAAGGGGGGATATGGGGGTAGGCAGTTCAGGAAGGCTATACCTTCCTAGCACTTCAGCCAATGGGGAAAGGAAGACGGCAACATGCGGCTGCAAGTTCAGGATAAAAGGACTCTGCGCCCTCCAAAACCTCAAGAGAGAAAACCCGACGGGCATGTGCCCTGGTGGACTCTCTCCCTTTATGTGAATAAAGTTGCAGGATTCCTCTGTCTCCTTTTTGGACATAAACCTCCGGCTTTTGTGGATTTTCCTGACAATTGGGGGCTTGGTCCAGGATCCTTCCACTATCTGGGTCTGGCATGCGGCAAGGAGAGTTGGAGGCATGCCTCACCCAGTTTTGGTGACCAGCTCCCTTCGGCACTGGCTGACACCGAGCTATTGATTGGGTACCAGAGACGGTCTAGGAGACAGATGAGAAGCAGACTGGGGGGGTCCATGAAGAAGAGTCCATAGGAAAGGACCACTGGGCATGTATGCCCAGAGGGGGCAGTAAGGGAAAGTCAAGAAGGGTCTCGGCAAATCTCACCGGTGAGTACAACTTCAGGGAGTAAAGCATGGTAGGATGCCCAGGGTGGGCAATAAAGGAAAGTCGAAAAAAAAGGGTCTCGACTATAGGGATGACGATCCCAAAATACCTCTGAAGGGTCCTTTGGGAGAATGTTGAGATGGTTTGCACATTGTCCCAGAGGTAGTTAAAAGGACATGGACACCCAGAGGGGGCAATAAGAGGCACCAAGAAAGGGTCTCGGCAGCTGATACCCAGAGGGGGCAATATGGTGTTGGTTTGGGAAAGGTGTGGTCGAAGGGGAGTGTGGAGAAATATGGTTAAGGCAAATAGCAGCGGGAGGCTATGTGATAAGGAAAGACTGGGAAGTTCTCTGCCTTATTTTCAAAATCTGCAATCTAATACAGGGCCAGCTGCAAGTCGTTTGTATTCCCAGCTTCCAGGAGAGGGAAAGCAGGGAACTATTGTTCCTACACCCCCACCCGTCCCTCAGTCATTATGGAGCCAGGGTGGAGGATTTGGGTTTGTCCCCTTGCTATTCAGGACTTAAAGGGGTTTCTGTCCAAGGCCAGGTGCGATTGGCAGCACAAGTTGGGGACCTGTGGGGGAGGTGCAAGACTGAGCCGAGGCTGTGGGACAGCCAGAGCTCAGCTCCAGGAGGTGCCTAACGCTGCTACCCTCATTGGCAGGAGCCCCATGAGGCTGCAGGACACCCTGGCCACCTGCCCATCCCTGTGGCACCATCAACTGTTCCTGCCCTTTGGGACCTGGTGTTTTACAGAGCTTGTGGTGTTGTGAGAGTCGCCCAGGGGCTCATACGGGTGTGCTGCAGGGGTGTCTGGACGCTGCAACTGGACAGGAAATGGCTTTGACGTGCAGTGTAAGGTACAGCGACCAGCTTTGGTATACAGTATGAGACAAAGTACCACCCAAGCCTGGCTTGATACATGAATGGATTTTGTTTGGGTCACTGGAGAAATGAGTAATTTTGAGCTGTGGGAGAATGAGCACTCACAGGGGGATCTAGAGGAAGGGCAGAATAAGTCCCTGGATGAACTGGTTAGAAAGTGTATGTAGGAAGGGATGAGGAAAAGGCAAAAGCAAAGGCAAAGGTGATGGCAGAGTTTTTATAGTCCCAGAGGGATGAACTGCAGAGCCCAAGGGAATTCCCCAGGATAGAAAGGACAGGATTGGCTACAAGGATGTGGAAGAGGCATTCCCTCCTCATCAGGGGAGAGCCTAAAGAAAAAACACTTGGAAAGGAATCTACTATGGTACTGAGGGCTCAACTGAGAAGTGTGTTTCCTAGTAGACACAGAAACTTCTCTATCTATGCCAAAGGGGGAACAATTGTTCAAATGTTCTTTTGATAAGTGAGAAAGATGATTGGTGAGTGTGTGTGTATACGGGGATGCCCGTGAGAGTTTGCTGAATGTGTGAGATGAGTTTAAAAGTATGAGTTTCTGATTATTCCTAGTTGTGATTGTGGTTTGCTGGGAGGGGATTTGATGGCCAGAGTTGGGAATGTGAGTTGGTGTTGTGGGGAGTAATGGGGAGGCTAACACTGTTGTGAATGATGGAGTGAACCCAGAGGTGTGGCCAGTCCCAGAGACATATGGAAAACTGCATATGGAGTGTTATAAATAACTATGTAGTTGTTGGCTTTCGCTATTATGTATTAGCTTTTGCAAATTATTGTTAATCACGACAATTTTGATGTAGTACAGTTCATAATTACTTTTAAACTGTTTTTTATAAAGTTTTTTTGATTTGTCAGCTTTTGAGGCCAATGCCCTAGCCGTGTGTAGCTTTTATATGTATTAGTGTGATAAACAGATATTGTAGTTTAGGCTTTCTCAAAATATTAAAATAGAGACTTGAATGTTAAGTTTTGCAGGATGCTTTTATTGTTGTAACTAACTAATAATAGTGAGAATAACTTAGATAAGTTTGGGGAAATAACTAAAACTGTCTGTATGATTAGATAACATTGAAGGAACCACACAGATAACATCAAAAGAAAGGATGTGAAAAGGACTTCTACCCCTGACCCTGCGGCTATCAATAATTCCATGTTTGTTGTTGTGAGGAAATGACATACCTGACTCTCAAAAATCAAATCTACACTATTGCAGAACAGGTCAGGGGTCGAACAAAGCTAAAGAATTCCCAGAACATGTGAAAGAACTCAAAGGAATGGTTCAATATGTATAATCATCAAGAATATGCATTTGATCAGTGCAATGAAAAAGTATACAAGGAACATTGCTATAACTAACTGATGTGCCACTGGCAATTTGCCAGGCACCCAGCGCTATTTACTGTCCCTTTTACCCCTTATTAAACTTAAAAAAAATTTTAAGAGTGAGCCTTGTTTCTCACAATTTGGAGGTTCCACTGAGATTCAGCACCTCATCTCTGTAACTCTGGGAGATTCTGAGCAAGAGGCGCCCCACTAAGTTTAGCGGTTGGTCTGGGCTTCTCCCTCTGTTATTGGTGACTGCAGGTCAGACACTTGGTGGATACAAGGGACAAAAAGAAAAGGGCAAGTAAAGATTCCTCAAGAAACTGTGGCAACTGCCAGCCCCTAAATTGTGCACAAAAACCTAGACCGATGAGCATTGTGCGGAAGGGGTGGTGCAGAACCTGGGAGAGTATGTGTGTGCATATGAGACATAGACCGGACACTCCAGATCTGCAAAGCGATAGCAGGATCCTTCTAACTGCGTTTTCATCTCCCCGCTAGGGGACCGGCCAGTGAAGGGACAAAGCAGATAGTAGAGACTGAGTGAGTCCTGTAATTGTCAAGGTTTAGCTACTTTGGGGTTAAAAAGTGGAATTAAGAAAACAAAGAAGAGAGGAATAGCCTGTAATCCGACTGCAGGAATCCTAGTTCTGGGTGTTACTGCTCTCGGTCCGTGTTGAAGTGAAGGGAGACGACCATCCGATTGATGAGCATCGACTCCGATTTATTGATCAACCAGGCACTTTTTATAACAGTGTTAATTCACTTCATGCATATTGCAAAATCTGAGCTCCCGATAGGCTGTAGAGAAAACTTCAGCTCCTCCTTTTGTTTACAATACCTGAAGTTAGTTTATTGAAACCAAGATCAGTGTTCTCACCATGATATGAAAAGTTCTCAAAACCTTTATATCTGTTCCCAGAACAGCCAAGGACAGAATATTGCCTGTTTTTGAGGAAACGGTCTGAGAATCTTGTTGTTTATATAAAAGGTGACTGAGAACCTTAATTATTTACAGAATCAAGCCTGGGAAAGGCTGCTTTTTCCCTTAGCTGAATACCTTCATGGCCTCTTTCTTTAAGCCATGCTTGAACCAGGCTCTCCACACTTCCCCCGTTTCTTTCTTTTTGAGAAAGGAGGTTAGTTGCCAGGTTTTCTCTATCATCCTACCAACCATATTTTAAATACAACCAAAAATACAAAGCAAAATAAGCAAAAGCATTCAAAAGCACACTTAGTATCTCCATAAGGTCCCCCAGCCATGGTCCGAGCAATGGCTTTTACCCCAAAGGGTTAAAACCACCTCCAGCTGAGCCATAATGTCATTTGGCTCAAATGGCATCAGCTGGGTGATTCTCAGTCCTTGGTTGATTTGGAGTAGTGGGAAATTAGCATGCACTTAAAGCACTTAAAATATTTAAACTTTAACAGACTTATTTTAAGATCAACAAAACTTATATGTAAAATCAATTAACTCTAATAAAACTTAAAGAAGAATCAGAAAAGTTCTATGGGCTAACTGTGTCACACTCTTTGCAACACAAAAATAGGCAATTCTAACAATTATTACATTATAAGCAATATTCTCAGCTAGGAAGGTTTCTCCCCCACAAGGGATCCAAGCCAGGAAAACAAACCAAAAAGGCTATGACTATGTATAGGATATGCTATACAACAGATACAAAAAGAATTCTATGTGCTACAAGGCTCAAACAAAACTCAGGTGTGCTAATATAACCCACAAAAATAAGCTAAAGAAAGTTTGTTTTTTATTTTCAAACAGCAGATATATTTTAAACAAAAACAGCTCTACTCACAAATGCTTCTGATTGTCTCTTTTAACTAGAGTTTCTCTAATGTTCGTAACAATATTTTGCACACAGGTCATAAAATAAACGCCTATCATAAAAGCATAAATCTATCTAACATTACCCAAACTTAATAGCATTTAGACTTAAAATATTTAAACTTTAAATATTTTAATTTAAGAGAACTTAACATCACTTAAACTTAAAAAATCAGCTGATTTTAAATTTTATATAACTTATATTTAATATAATTTTAATTTTAACAGAAAACTCTTGGTCAACAAAAGTTTGTTTGCCTGCAATCAAGATAAAAAGCAAGTGATATCCTAAAATTAATATCAAATGCTGTATGTTTTTGTTAATCACATGCTTTTAAAAAACTGTCATTATTAACTAAAATTTGAAATTATTAATTATTTCAAATTTTTAAAATATTTTTATTATTATTTTATTTTATTATTATTATTCATTTTATTATTTATTTCATATTTTATTATTTTATTCATATTATTATTATGCCTTCTAAAGTGGCTGGGGTGGAAAGCACCACTCCAAAAAACAAACATTTCCTTTGGATTCAAAGAAAGGAAACAATTCTTATTTAAAAACAATTATATAGCAGTTCTATAAAGTGCCTCTTTGAGGAAATACATCAACAGATGTTTTCCTTGTGTAAAATAGACATTTTTTAGCTCAAATCTTTGAGACACATATACTACTTAGAGTTCGTGTTCATGCATTACCTTCTATATCAGTAATTCAATAAAACTTCTAATCTATACCAAAACTATTTTTCTTTATTCAAAATGTGTACCACTCCTAATTTAGCTTTCAGGGCTTGAGCTAAAACCATGTCATCAGAAAACTCTGGGTTTCTCATTTCTTAATTCTTCCTCTGAGTTCTTTTCCCATTGTGCGTGTTTACTTTTGACTCTACAAGTGTATTATGAAGGCTATATGAAATACATTCTCTCCTAGGGAACAGCAAAGCCACATTGCATACCACTGGAATAAAACACTGTTTAAAATCTTTAAAAGCAGCATTTAGGATCAAATTAAAGCTTGATAGAGAGATCTGTCTGCACTTTGAAATGCAAAACTTCTTGAAACTATTATTATTGGAGAGTGGATACTTGAAGTGTTCTGAAACTCAAAAAAAAAAAAGGTACCTAAAAGTTAAGAGAAGGAAGCTGAAGCAGCCCAAGCTACTGCAAGTTTCCATTTTAGGCTCAGGATCACCTGCAGCCAAGCACAGACATGGCAAGAACAGAAACTGCACAGACAGGAGAGAGAGAGAAAGAGTGTCCTGGTATTTCTTGGTAAACCACAAGGTTGCAGATCTAAGTTTTCAATCAACAAGCTAAAACAACCACCTCAGAACAGCAGCAGTCCTCTCCCTCCTGGCCTACTACTAGTTTGCAGTTCACCTCTTCTGTGTATAAGAGGAGTTTTCACATGTCTGAGCAGGAGAGGAGAAAACCAAAGCTTATGAGAATAAGTATGAAATACATATAAACCAAGGTAACAGATTTAAGTGGCTTAAATAAAGTACAGGTACATTCAAGAAAACCAACAGATATTTGTCCATTTTAGAGCAGAGCCACCAAGAGTTTATTTGCTCCCGCGGCATGTGTGTCGGAGGGGGCCAACCCCCCCCGTGCTGGGCTCTTTGTTTACTCACCGGCAGGCTGACTCCGCTGCAGCTACCGCTGGTCGGGTCGTTCCCCCCATGCTGCTTGGCTCCCTGCGGTGTCGGAGCGGGCGAAAAAAACCTCTGGTCCCGCGGCGCGGCGGCAGCTTGGCTCTGCTCCCACCGGGGCCAGGCCCAGCATGGCCGCGGCTCTGCCGGCGCTGGTGCTGGGCGCGGGGCTGCTGAGGGCCGCCTGGCACTGGCTACGGGGCACGGCGCGGCCCGGGCCCGGGGGCGCCATGCGGGTCAAGACTGTCATCTGGCTTGCACTCAGGGACATGCAGAAGCACCCGCCATGGCTTGCTCAGAGTCTTGACAGTTTTATCACTCTCCCATAATAAATCACCGAATTCACGCCATCCCGTTAACTCGTAAACTGTATGGAGATTAAGGAAAACCCCTCTAGCATAGCCGTCAGTCCAAAGTCCTGTTAAATCCTTTTGCAAATTCATCCCCTTAATCTGCGGTTTTTATAAATATGCTGCTTGCCTTTTTCCTACCTAATTTTTCCAGCGCTGGTTGCAGCTTCTTCAAGGCCTCGTGCAGCACGTGTCAGTCGGGCTCGTCTTTACGATCACGTGAGGCACATGACGTGTATCAGCATCTTTTTTATCCGCTTTATCGCATTTTCCTGCCGTCCCACTGCTTAGGACCTGAGCCGGTTTTCACTTCGCGTGGTGCATCGCAGTATCATGGTCGGGTGTCACCATTATGTTGAAATGAAGGGAGACGACCATCCGATTGATGAGCATCGACTCCGATTTATTGATCAACCAGGCACTTTTTATAACAGTGTTAATTCACTTCATGCATATTGCAAAATCTGAGCTCCTGATAGGCTGTAGAGAAAACTTCAGCTCCTCCTTTTGTTTACAATACCTGAAGTTAGTTTATTGAAACCAAGATCAGTGTTCTCACCATGATATGAAAAGTTCTCAAAACCTTTATATCTGTTCCCAGAACAGCCAAGGACAGAATATTGCCTGTTTTTGAGGAAACGGTCTGAGAATCTTGTTGTTTATATAAAAGGTGGCTGAGAACCTTAATTATTTACAGAATCAAGCCTGGGAAAGGCTGCTTTTTCCCTTAGCTGAATACCTTCATGGCCTCTTTCTTTAAGCCATGCTTGAACCAGGCTCTCCACAGGTCTGCACCTGATTGCCTACAGGAGCCTTGGCTATATTGGGTACAGGATATGCAGAAGGCAGGATGCTGAAAACCCCAGACCCCAATATACCCATAGGCATGAATGGTTGGGCTGGTCTATGGGTGCAAAGCTGCTGAGCAGATAGCACTGCCTGAGAGATCCGAGAAACTGATTAGGCCTGTGTGGGATTCACATTCTCTGAACCTGAGAGAAGCAGTGAGAGAAGCAGAGAAAAGAATGAGCAAAACAATTCTTATCTCATTTGCTGTGCCTGTGTTGAGCCAAAGTAGAATGCAATACGGAAATTGTTTATCCAGAGTGATGTGTTTTGTTTCCTTGGCCTATCAGGGCCAAGCATGTGTGTGTTGGGACTGTCGGCTGACAGTCACGAGATTCTGTGCAGTGGAGTTGAGTTGGGTGCTTGTGCAGATTCAGTTTAGATGTAGCGTAATATAGTATAGAGTAATACAGTATAATAAAGTAATAATTAGCCTTCCGATATCCATGGAGTCCTCCTCATCATTCCTCCTGGACTTCGGGCAAAAATATCTCCGATAGGCCTGCTTGATAACAAGGGTAAAAGGAAAGTAAGACAACAATTGATGTATCTTTTGGCTACAAGGACAGTAAGCAAAGATAAGCAGTGACCCTTCAGTAAGGCTTTGAAATCCGTTTTAAGTGCTATTATAAAGCTGGGGCTTTATAGGTGTGTGGCTAAGTGAGAGAAAGATTTTAAGCTTGGGGATATTAGAAGGGTTTAGGATTATTTTAGTGAGGGTAGGTTATTGTGTAACAAATCAGCACCTGTAAAGAAATATTAACATTTAATTAAACAACGGAAGTACCTTAGTATTGCGTAAATATGTGTGAAGTAAATGTGTATGTCCTGCATCTAGTGTGATTGATGAGTGTAAATGCTGAGTGAATGAGACATACTGTAAACTGGGTGACCAAGGCAGCCAGAGAAGAGTTTATTGTCTATGTGTATAAAAAACATTAATAAAGATTTTGTGTTGTCTGTATGAGTGTAATTTTGTATTTAAGTTGTGGACTCGTATGTGAACCATGGGTATGTGTGGATGTGACAGCCTGGTTAGAGAGCAAGAAAACTAGATAAGTTTTCCCAGAATTGTCCAGAGAGAATTTAAGGAGTTGAACATAAACAATGATAGCTTATTATTATTATAAGCAACCTGCAGGTGTAGTTTTCCTACTCTCTGTTTTCTTGCTTTTCTCAAAGACTGTTTATAAGAAGGCCATTTTGTTAATTAGCCAATCATATAAAATGTATTAACTAAATGACCAATCAAATCTACCTAGATTGAAACAGCTTACAAAAAGGAGCAGTTCTAAATACACCGCGTGTTATGCCACTCAGCCTTCTGATGAGTATGTGTCATTTCTTAATCAACAGCGACATCTGGTGACCCCGACATGAGTTGCCTCGGTCAGCCCTTCGTAGATCGTGGGATGGATGAAGGGATGCCACAGACCCCAGCCAGAACTCTGCTGGGACCCCGTGGCACCCACACAGCCCACACGCGTCAGGATACCCTCTGTTCCTCCAGAGAGGTAATGACCTTTCCCCACGTCCTTCTGGAACAGATTGGTACCATGGTTTTGCTCTGATAGCTTAAAAGCTCTGGTAGGAACAAATTCCGCAGCAGAGTAGACAGTCGGTATCTCTTGCTGGAGGTTGGAGGTCAGTTTTTTCATGATGGGGAGTCACCTCTCTAGGGAAGAAGGTGCCATCATTTCTGTGCGGAAGGACATGATTTCCTTTATTGGAGTCTCTGTGTCAGATGATTCACTCTGTGCTCTGTTTGCCTGGGCCAAATCTCATGACTTGCCAGTAGATACAGACATCGCTTTTAGTCTGAAATTGTGGGAGACATTGGGCTACCGACTCTTGGAAGAAGTTGCTAATGGGAATTCCACCATGCTTCGACTTATACCTGTATGGGGACTCCTGTCCCGTGTCTTCTGAGGCCATACCCAGAGGGGAAGCAAATCAGAAATGCGGACCTCAGAGGGTGAAAATGTTGCCTCTGGGGTCACTGGCATCTCGAGGGGAGGATTAGTGGGCCAGGTGGCTGCCGGTGAGGGATATGGGCACCCCCTGCAGAACCTTTCTCTCACCTAGAGATTATGTTCTGCCAAAATATCCTCATCCCTATGGTTCTGTGAGACAATGTATCCTCCTCCTGCAAAACTGGCACCACCGAGCATGATAGCCGTGTCCCAACCGTGCCAGGGGGACGGCCCCTCCCCTTTTGTGCCACTTTCAGCCCCTCCACTGCCGCTGGTAGTGCTGGAACTGTCTCCGTCACGGCCAGCAGATCAGTTTCCCTCTGCCCCGCAAAGAGTGGCCGCCGAGCCGCTGTGACATCTGGCCCTCCTCCAGCCACCAGTGATGCCTGTCTCTGTGCCGTGGGAGGCAGTGGACATGTCTGTGTTTCGGCCAGCAGGATGGCCTTGAGCTCTCCCACAAGCCAGCGGGCCCAGACTGCTGGGCCCGCCTTCCCTATCCCACAAGCCGGGGACTAACACTTTCACAGCTGGCAGGAGCTGCTGCTCCTGACTCAGATTCCTCCCCTGCACCATGAGTAAGGGTGGAACCATCTCCATCATCGGCGGTCGCCACAGCCGTACTGGTCGCTCCATCAGCTCCCTTGTTGTCAGCCAAGGAGCCTGCACAGATGTACTGGCTGCATCCATTGTCAGTGCCTGCCAACAAGCATTTGTTCCAGCCAAAGTCACACCCCCTGCCAGCTTCCCCTGCCCTTTTCCATGACTCCTGTGCAGACTACAGCAACAGTGACCGCCACACCAGCATCATCTCTCCAATCGGTAAATCACACAACAGGAGCTTTGTTCCCTTTCAGCCTCCAACCTTTAGTACCGGAACAACTGCCTCCTTCTACTCCCTGCATGGAGGCTGACTCTGTTGACTTAATGTCTTTTACAGCTTTGCCATTGTAGCCTGTGCTGGTGGTACCTGCATTGGTGGCGGCCAGGCCTGCAGCCCCCACGGCGGCAGCAGCAGTACCTCCGCCTGCAGCCATGCAGCCCACCACCATGCTGCCGGCCATGGCACTCGTGACTGGGCCCCTGGCCAAGGCACAGCTGGTGGCCAGCCCCCCCATATCAGGGCTTGTAACCAGCCCCTCGGCTTCACAGTCCACAGTCGGTCCCTCAACTTCAGAGCCTCCAGCCAACCCACCAACCCCTGCTGCCCACAGGCTGTCCTCCCCATCCCTGGATGAGGACAGCAACAGCGATGAATGCAAGCTGTCAGACCCCCGGTGGGGGCGTGCCCTGGTGGCAAAACGCTGGCACTGACAGGCCGCGTCATCATCCCTGAGTAATCTCTGGACTTTGTCCCTTTGTCAGGTGACCGTGCACCCCAAGAGCCCTCGCCGCTTTCAGGAAGACTTTGAATGGAGCTTTGCAAAGTGTGCTGCAAAACTTTTCAGGGCAGATATCCTGTCATATGCCTAGTCACAAGTTATTGCAGATGGCAAAGACAACCAATCTGTCCAACCAAAAAGTAGCCGGGTGCCAGTGCAAGGACCCACCGTCTTCACTGACGGTTCCAGAAAAATGGGGAAAGCCATTGTTACTTGGAAGGATGAATCTGGATGGCAAATGTTGGAGGGCCATGAATCAGGCTCAACCCAACTGGTTGAGTTAAAGTCTGTTGCCATGGCATTCCAGAAATTTTCTCAGGTGCCTCTGAACTTGGTCACTGATTCTGCCTATGTTGCAGATATAACCAAGCATTTGGATTGTTCACTTCTGAAGGAAGTCAATAACTGTTGCAGACATTTTTTCACAGAAATCCTTTCTTTGGGATTTGTGCATTTCTGGGAAGCAAAGGCCCCAGAAGAAGAATGTAAATAAATTGTTATCGGCTGCTGTGAAATGTAGCAGCTGATCCTGTGATTGGCTCATGCTCCGTGTTTACTATTAAGGGCCAATCACAGGGCCCGCTCAGGGACAGATTCCCTGGAGACAGAACTTTGTTATTCATTCTTTCTTTCTATTCTTAGCTTAGCAGCTCTCTGCAACTTCTCTCTTTATTCTTTTTAGTATAGTTATAATGTATTATATATCATATATCAATAAATCCAGCCTTCTGATCAAGAAACAAGATTCTCGTCCTTCTCTCACCATGGAGACCTCCTCAGGTCGCTGTAATAAATAACGCGGTTTTGTTTCGGTTATTGAGAACCTTGTGGGGTGCAATTCAGGCCCAAGTTCATTCGTATTACATTTTGCACATTCGGAGTCACACCAATTTACCTGGTTTCATAACAGAAGGTAATGCCAGGGCTGACAGGTTGGCCAACCCTGCGTGAGTAGTGCCTCAGCCTGAGAAGACTGCACAAGCTAAAGCTTTGCATGATTTTTTTCCATCAAAGTGCACATACTCTGCAGAAACAATTTCACCTGATGCCAACTGAGGCTCGTGACATTGTCAGTTCTTGCGCTGACTGTCATGGACTTGCTGCACCTTTACCAGCGGGGGTGAACCCCAGAGGCCTAAAGGCCTTGCAGCTTTGGCAAACAGATGTTACTCATATCACTGAATTTAGCTGACTCAAGTATGTGCACATGTCTATTGACACTTTCTTCTCTGCCATGTGGGTATCTGCTCACACTGGAGAAAAGGGTCACAACATGATTGCCCATTGGAGGATGGCTTTTGCAGTCTTAAGAATACCTTCTGTGAAAACTAACAATGGCCTCGCCTATGTCTCGCAGAAGATGAATCAGTTTTTGTGCTTATGGGGAGTGTCACATAAACTTGGTATCCCGCACTCTCAACCTGGCCAGGCCATTGTTGAACATGCTCATGGTACCTTAAAGCATGTTCAGGAGAAACAAAAAGGGGGAATGCCTAGAGAAACCCCACACAGTCAATTGGAAAAAGCTCCAGATACAATCAATCATCTTACAGTGCCACAGAATTCAGAGAATCCTGTCATTCCAAATAATTTTCTCTCATTGCACTCTTTAGGTGAGATGCTCCTGCCTCAAGTGAAAGTCTGGATATGGGACCTAGCCACTAATAAGTGGGAGGGCTCATACGACCATATCACTTGGGGCCGCGGGTATGCATGCTTTTCCACAGATACTGGAGTATGATGGGTACTTGTGACGTGTGTCCACCCTGATTTGTGACATCAAAAACAGAATGTGGCCAACAGCCAAACTCCGAATGATGATCAAGATGAAGACTATCAATCAGATGACCCCTCCATGAGTAGGGAATGAACATTCCATCCTTTCCTTGTTTCTGGAAAAGGACTGTTGACAACTTAAGACTGTCAGTTCTTTGAACAAACGAATGATAAGTTGTTACTATATTAGACTTAGTATTGATATTGTATTAGAATATGTAATTGATTTTAAGATTAATAGTGTACTTTTTGTAAGAGGGAATCACAATATCTGATCTCTCCATTTCAAATTGGCATCCAATTGAAGTTCTGTCTGATAACTAGCAACTGCTAGAGGAACCTCTGGAGCTGTTGTCCTGATTTGAGAGGAAGTGAGTTTTTTCGGATGCTGTGGTCAAACCAATAGGTGCTCAGATTTGAATATTGGCACCTGGTGTGGCCACTGAGGACATGGATACGCCTCTGAGAACACAGGGGGTTAAAAGCAGACAACTCCCAGGAAAAACTTCTCTTGGTTCCAGTCAGTGAAAGGTTCAGACCTCCCCTGCCCAGCTGCTGCCGGCTGGGCGAGGGAGGGGAAACCATGTGGCCGGGTAAGGTGAGCGCCACGGCCCTGAGGATGGAAGGGTGGAGGAGCACCAAGAGGCATCGGGCAGCCATCCCCCCCCAGGAGAGAGAGAGAGAGATGATGTTTGTGCCTGTGCCACCTTGAAATTTGATAGCATGGCCGGCCAAGGAGGAGAAGGGGGGTTGTGACGAGAAAGTGCCCAGCAAGGCAGCCGTGGTAGTTCTGGATAGGCAGAGCCTGAGATTTTTAACGTTTTTCTTGGATGATGGAAACCTTACAAATGCTGGACCTCCTGGAGCTGAATGAGAAGAAAGATAGAGATAAGAGGAAATGGGCCACAAGAGAAGTGGAGAAGAATCTTGTTGGGGTGAGGTGATGGAGTGGCCTTTGACTGGACTTTTCTTGTATACCCATGGACAGAACCATTTTTCTTGTGACACAGAGACTGCATTTAGGGGGAGGCAATGGCTCAGAGCCAAGAGAGTTCAGTGTTGATATGTGAAGGAGTGTGTGAACAGAGACGATAGGTGAGGAGAGTGGTTGGTGCCCTCGATCTTCAGGGAAGAAGAAGATCTCTGTTTTTGAGACTCCTCGGCCCCAGGGGGTGAATTTAGGTGGGGGACAGGTGTCCTGAAAGTGAGAAACTGTGCTCTTTTTGGAACTGGGCAAAGCACCCTTACAAGGAAAACCCTAGAAGCAGCTCTGGTCCATGTGCAGTGGTGGGAGCACTGGACATGGAAGGAAGATGTCACCATGGCAAATGATCTCTGGGCGGTGCCACGTGTGACAGGAAGCACAAGAGGTTTCAACTGTGTTTCCAGGGGAAGCCTATGGCACAAGATGGACTCCCCACTCCCTGATGAACTGGAAATTGATTATCTAAAAGGTGGTGATGGACTGAGAGTTGGTGATCTGAGGGATGGATGTATTGGAAATTTGGTGTGGGGGGGAATGATTTTGGAAGGTTTTCATTCTTTCTGTGTGTTTCTTTTTACATATAGTTGTAGGTAAATAAAATTTTCTCTTCTTTATTCCTAAGTTGGAGCCTGCTTTGCTCTATTCCTGGTCACATCTCTCAGCAGACACCAGGGAGAATGTATTTTCATGGGGGCACTGGCATTGTGCCAGCGTCAAACCGTGACAGCTGTGTTTGTTCTCCTTTCTGCAAGGGGCCCCACAGAGGATTACAAACACCACCTCCTCCTTTAAACAAAAAAGGGGACCTGTGAATGTTACAGCCTGGTCAGAGAGCAATAAAACTAGATAAGTTTTCCCAGAATCAGCCTGAGAGACTTTAGGGAGTTGAACATAAACAATGATAGCTTATCATTATAAACAACCTGCAGGTGTAGTTTTCCTACTTTCTGTTTTCTTGTTTTTCTCAAAGATTGTTTATAAGAAGAGAGTCTTGTTAATTAGCCAATCAGGTAAAATGTATTAACTAAATGACCAATCAAATCTACCTGGATCAGAACAGCTTATAAAAAGGAGCAGTTCAAAATATACGGCATGTTATGCCACCCAGCCTTCTGATGAGTCTGTGTCATTTCTTAATCAACAGCAACAGGCATGGCGTGAATGTAAAATCTGTCATAAAAGATGGTATTGAACATCCACACAAAAGAGTGCCTGGTGCTGAGAGTGTGAAAGAGTGGAATTGAGAGCCAGGAATCAGGCATTAAATCTTTTCCTTTCTGTAGGAAATAGTGTGTGGGAAAACAGCATTTAGTTTCCTGAGCCTGAACAGGACCTGAGAAGGACTGGGAAAATACATGTGAAAGTTGTAGAGTCAGGTTTGCTTGGAAGTTAAGAAAGAAGAAAAAAAGTTGTGCGAACGGTGCTGGGATAAGCTGAGAAAATGTGACAGAAAGCAAGCAAAGAGAAAACCCCAGGGGAAAGGGGAGTAGGAAAACATCAATAGATATACCTCCCAATAGCCCCCTAGGGATAAAATTGGTAGAGTGGAAATATAACCCTGACACGAAGAATAAAAATAAAATTTAAATGATACATTATTGTATGATAGAATCAGCTAAAGAGGAGATAAGATCAGATAATTTATTCTGTCCAAATCATGGTTCTTTTGAGGGGTGAATGTGCCAAGCTTTGAATATTCATGTGAATGCTAAAGAACCTGTTAGCTGGGAAGAGAGTCATTATGCTACCTGTTGGAAGGGCGAGGCTTTTCTGAGGGAGGTGAATATGTTTAAATTAAAAGAAACTAAAAACTGGGACCCCTTAGATTATCTGCCAATGTACCCCCTCCACACCGTTACGGACCTAGTCAGAATAGCAGGGGAAGAGTAGTCCAACGAGATTAATTGAAAAATGAAAACCAAGCAGTGGCACTATACCCCCTCCAAGAAGTATCATTGAGAGGGGCACATGCGGGAATGGGGTTTGTAACTGCCCCACTTAATTCCTCCGAAGTGAGAACGTTTAAAAAGGAATTAAAAGGTCTACTAGAAGATCCAATCAGATTAGCAGAACAAGTAGACCAATTTTTGGGACCCAGTGTTTATACCTGGGATAAAATGCCATCTGTAATAAACCTTTTGTTTACACCCGAAGAAAGACAAATGATCTGAGCAGCAGGTATGCAGATATGGGAGAGGGAACATGCACACCAACTCCCTGGGGATCAGAAAATGCCCTTGAAAAGTCCTAATTGGGATCACAGCAACCCCGGAGGAAGGCAAACCATGGAAGATAATAGAACATTAATTGTCATGGGGATTAGAGAAGCTGTTCCACAAACTCAGAATGCCCATAAGGCATTTGCTGAACAACAAAATAAGGAAGAGACTCCTCCAAAACCCCAAGAGAGAAAAGCCCTTGGGTGTGTGCCCCAGTGGACTCTCCCTTTATTTGAATAAAGTTGAAGGACTCCTCTGTTTCCTATTTGGGCATTTGTGGATTTTCCTGACATTGTCATTTTAGATTCATAATTAAGTTACAGTTGTGCTTTTAGTAAATCCTATTGAATCAATTTGTAAATTTTAATATAGACAACTGAATAATTGCTGCTACATTCTTTACACCTAAACCATTGTTTTGCGGAGAAAAGAAGAAACCTCACAACTTTATAAAAGTTGTAAAGCTCGGTATGTTTATCTACGGCGCCGGACGCACACGGAGAAAAATTCTCCTCAAAAGGCATGCGTACCCCTGAAGATTTCAGACCTCCTTTTATCCCCCTTCCAAATGCATATGCATACAGTTTCACAATAAGTTCATACATATTCATCCTGCATGACACTTAGCACCAGTTCTTCTTTATCAAAGGAATTTCTAGGTCTGGGCAAATTGACCTCGTGGTCTTTTCTGTTTTTCTTTCTCCGTCTCCTTGCTGTCTCGGCATGCGAGTTTTTCCTTCAGCTTTGGCCGTTTGACTTTTCACCATTGTTAGACACTTCCCCTAATTCAGGATGGATCCCTACTCTGTCTCATTCCCCCCTTTCCTAGGAAATAAGTAAATTCTTTTACTTAATGAAAACTTTCATGACAATAAGTGTCTTCTAATGCTTCACTATGTACGTTTGATAAAGAGGTTAGTACAGCCATTCGTTGTAGTATTCTCCAGTTCCAAATTAACAATGTAATAGATAATCTTAAGCTTATCCCAACTAATATTAGTAAAACTACAATAGGGTGGCACAACTTATTAAAGATTCCATTTGCAGTTGGTGACCACCCAAAGATCACATCTCACCAGTGATGATCTATATTTTATTTTATTCTTTGTAGAACTCTGGTTATCTTCTTTGTATCATGTTGGACAGTAATTAAGGCTTTCTTTCCACTTTCTTGGATTTCTTTCAAGACTTCTAATAGGTCTTGGTGCTTAATTAATTGTTTTACCAATGTAAGGTTCACCCCAATAGGGGTAGGTAGTAGTCTGTGATACATTGTGTAATTGGCTGTAATCAGCTGGTGGGATGTTACTGGTACCAAATACGAAAAATCACACCCAATAATCTTAACAAAATTACAAATACAGAGATTAGAATGGTTTCTACTAGACAGAATAACATCATTGCTATCAATTTGTACAGCTGCACAAGCAGTTCTCAAACATACGCCCTTTTCCAGTATATACGAGCACAGTTTTCTGGTCAGTGACTGGATGAATTTCAAAGTGGCAAATATCCTGTTCAGTGTCCAAACACATACTGTCTGCCACTTTTCTTCATGGTTTTATCTTAGGGCAATGATGGGATGGATAACATAAACAGTGGCATTACGTATGGTAAGCACAAAGGCAGTGGCCACATTAGAAACAGGATCATAGGTGAAATTTACCATAGTCCACCAGGATTGAAACTTCCTTTCAAAATCAATTGCATTATCCCACTCAATTTTCTGAATTTCAGCTGGAAAATTACCTTCACCCCTTTCCTATATGATCAGAGCTGCTGTTGCTTGTATCCATAACTGTGCTTGTATACAACTGAAAGCTAAAGACACATTATCTTGAACTATACTAAGTGCTTCTACTATCAATTTGTGGTCTTGGTCCCCGGCCTCTTCATACTTCTTTACTTTGGCAGTACTTTTGAAATCTGTCACTGGCTAGTTCCTAATGCCAATAGAGATTACTATAAAGGCTGCTTCAATTTTGTTAGGCTACCTGCTGCAGCAGCCAGTTTATTCATCAGTATTTCTGAATCAATTCCATTTAAAACTCCTAATCTTGTCCCTAATATGCCAGTTAGATGTTTGTTATGGGGAACAGGAACTGCTTTCTGTCCATGATCATCCCTCCCTGCCAGAGGGATGTGCTAGGCTCATACTACAAATTCAGACACACTTCACAAGTGTATCTGACAGAGGTTTAGGTCATACTTGAGGCAGATGTTTGTTCTGAGATGTAGAGACCTTAGGGAATCTAACCTCTCCCTCTCCCTCCAAAGCACCTGATTTCTCAGATGTGTGGCAAGCAGGAATGTCTCTCCTGGTCACCCACCTTGCCCCTAGCTAAGATCAAGATGTGGACTGTGTTCAGGGCAGAAGATAATGGAGGGGAAATCTTGAGAGAAGAGCCTAAATTCATTGCAGTGCCTCAGAAGAAACTGGGATCAGGTTTCTGCTACTTGAAACACTCAGCACAAAAGTGATGCTCAAAATCTTACAGCCTGCTGCTGTGCTCTGAGGGGGTCTCTCTCTCTCTACCTCTTTTAAGCAGAATCCAACCGCCTCAGACTGGGACAATCACTGATCCAAATCTCAGTAGGAAAAGGGATAGCTATAAATAAGGAAAATCACCTTCATTGCTTGGGTTAATTTACCACCTGCAGTTCAGCACCCTTTACCAGCCATTGCCTGGGGGTTCAGCCAACCAGCTTGGAAAATTACCTAAGGAAACTGATTTCTTGGTGTTCCTGGTTTTAGGCACCAGGAGAGCTGGCTCCTTCCTTTCTTGTTCTGCTCCTGAGGTATGCCCGTTTTTGTGACCATGTTGTCCAGCCCTCAAAGGAAGTTTTTAGGAAGGAGGAGCAGGCTGGTTGGGTTTTTGAGATGTTAATTTGCATTATCAAATCTACACGTTTGAGAGACCATTCTGGATTGAATAATAGCTGTTGTTCAGTCAAATTCTTTACTACGTTAGGTCCAAGTTTGGAGTTTGGGTAGAGTCTGAACTAGTATGGGGTGTATAAGGCCCCGCTGTGGTAAAAAGTGCAGTGTCCACTTTGAATTCAAATGAAAGTCTGACAGTAACTCGAGCTCAAAGGCAGGTCACTTCTACAAGCTGTATCAGGGTGAAATTCCACCAACAGTCTGATTCACTCAGGTTATCACAGACTTCCTGGTGTTCATATACACCAGGGGAGGTTCAGACACTAATTACATCTGGTCTCTCATAAGCCATCCTATTGATGACTAAGCACTTTACTTTGATTTCTTCTCCTCTGATTCCTTGAAGTGTTCACAGTTCCTGTTCTTGCTATTCTTACTCCTCACATACCTGATTCTCGTGGATTACTACAGTAGATATGTTTAAATCTTTTATCTCAGAAGGTTTTCCCATGGATCCAGTATACTGATTAAATGCCAGGGACCAAGGCCATTCAGCATTGCTTTGGGTAAAGGTACTCTCTAGTTCTAAAACTTCAGTTATAATTCCATACAAAACAATTCTGTACACTAATGTATGAGCTACTCCCGACCGCAATATACTCATTTTGCCCGAGTAAGTTTTAGTTTCAGTTCGTTGTCTCCTGGTGTCACTCCTGAAGGGGCTTCTGGGGCTTCTTCACCCGAGAGTGATGGATGCAGGCATTCTGATCCTTGATTTTGATTGCAGTGAAGGTGGTGAGAGGTACTTGCAGTGGTCTCTCTCACTATGGTTCCAAAGTCTTCTCTGTAAGAGACTTAACATATACATCATCCTACATCATCCCCAGGCTATCTAACTCCCTGCTCCGAGTTCCAGCCACATGTTTCTCAATTACTCTGAGCTGTTTGCTTAATGCCACCATGTAAGTGGACATTCTGGACATTCCCCTTGTATTCTATATGGTCTTCTATAAGGCATTCCAAAAGGATTCAGCATTCCTTTAGCTCAAAAGGTTTAGTTTGAATTTGCAATAGTGCTAGTGGAAGAGCTTCTTGCCCCAGTCTTATGATTTGCTGCTTAATCAAATGATTCATTCTCTCCACCTGGCCGCTTGATTGGGGGCGGTATGGGGTGTGAAGTTCTTAATCTATGCCCAGATGGCTACTAATCTGTTGCACTATTTTGGAAATGAAAGGTGATTCTTTATCTGAGGATATTGTGGCTGGAACTCTGAAGCATGGTATTATCTTTTGTAAAAATGATCTGGTCACCTCTTGAGCTTTGACAGTTCTGGTGGGGAATGTTTCTGGCCACCCTGAAAATGTATCTATTAATACCAGTAAATACTGATACCCCCCTTTCCTTGGGAGTTCTGAAAAGTTGATTTGCCGCTGCTGTACAGGCCCATGGCTTCTCCCAGTCAGACCGAGTTTTGGCCCGGGGGTATTTTGAGGTTAGTCTGGAGGCAAGGATCACATTATCAGCTCACCTGAGTGATAGTGGCATATAAATTCCTGACAACGATACAACAATCCTTTCAATCAGATGTGTGTTCTAGAAAGCCTGTGGGAATTACTACTTCAAAGTCAACACTTCATTCCAATGCACTCTGTATCACTTGCAGCCTTGGTCATTTCGAGAAAGGAGCCACACTCTATAAAAGGCTTTAAGTAGTTAGGCCCCAGTGTGTTTTCTAGTGCCCTTCCTTCACTAGTAACCATGAAAATGGGAAGGGATTACTAGCTCTCTTTCAATGGTAGCCCACCCCTTGCAGTTGTACGTCTCTTTTGATTAGTATTATTGTATTATGGCTTACCTTCGAGGAAAATCTGTACCTCACCCTTTGCTGCTTTCTTTGCCTCTCCATCCGCCAGCTCATTTCTTTCCTCCAATTTTAAGCTCACTCTCTGGTGTCCCTTAATATGCCTTTTCAGGTAGCTGAACTGCTTCCAGCAGCTGGATTGTCTCTTCTTTCCCTGTGAGGTCAGCAGTCCCCTCTCCTTCCAGATGGCTCCATGTGCATGCACAACTCTGAATGCCTTTTGCTGTTTCTAAGGCATGGGTCCATGCATTTATCTCAGCATCCTGTGCAGAGGTACCTGTTGGTAAGGGTCCACACTCTATTACCTCTCTGCAGGTAGTCACTGTGAATTTTGCAATGTCGCTTTCTTGTCAGTGAACCAGGTCTCTGCATCGTCCGGTGGAGTGTCCTTTAAGTCTGGGCGGCTGGAGTACGTAGCTTCAATGGTCTCTAGGCAATCATGGTGTACTGCTTCTCCTTGATTCCACTGAGAAAAGAAGCTGGGTTGACAATATTAGTCACCACTATCTCTCCATCATCTTGCTCTACCATGATGGCCTGGTATTTCAGAAACCTCTCTGGTGAAAAGCCAGTGGCCACCCTTTACTTCCAGTGCTGCGGACACAGTGTGGGACACTAGCACAGTCATTTTTGTCCCAGGGTAAACTTGTGTGCCTCTTGAATGTTCAGCACAACTGCTGCTACAGCTCTGAGGCAACCTGGCAATCCTTCGGCTGTTGCATCTAGTTGCTTAGAGAAGTAAGCAACTACCCTCTGGTATGGACCCAAGTCTTGAGCCAATATTCCCAGGGCAATTCCTTGCATGGAAAAATAGAAAGAATGCTTTACTTACATCTGGAAGTTTCAAAGCTGGAGCCGACATGAGGGGACTCTCTAGCTGGCGAAAGGCCCGTGTGGCGTCTCTTGTCCACTGGAGATCTCACTTCCCATTGGCAATAAGAGCATAGAGGGGTCTGGCGAACAGTCCATAATTATAAACCCACAGCTGGCACTACCCTGCCATGCCTACAAAGGTTTGGAGTTCTTTCGTTGTCTGGGGTTCAGGGTTTGGCATAGGGCTTCCCTGCCTTAAAGTCTGCTGCTCAGCACTCACTTCTTACTCCAGGTAGATTACCTTCTGTTTCACTACCTGTGCCTTTTTCTTTGAGACTCTGCATCCTTGGAGTCCTAGGAAATTCAAAAGGCTTACCGTCCAGGCTTCTCTTGCTTCCCTCATCTGAGTGGCTACTAGAAGATCATCCACATACTGCAACAGCCTCCTTTCCTCTTGTGGAGCTTCCCGGGACTCTGAGTCTTTGCAAGCTGTTCTCCAATCAGAGTGGGGAATTTTGAAGCCTTCAGGCACATGGACTGTGTGAGCTTGTGTTTGAATGCAAAAATTTTCTGGCTGGCTTCATTGATAGGGAGGCAAAAGAAGGCATCTCTTAGGCCTAAAACAGTGAACCAGGTTAGCTCAGGTGTTAAACAAGTTAGTAAGGTCTATGGATTTGCTAACACAGGGTACAAATTCTGTGTTATCTTATTGACAGCCTTTAATCCAGTACTACCAGTTATTGGACTGATTCCTTCCTTACCTTCCCTTTGAGGGTACTACTCAGTTCTCACTGGTTGTGTTCTTTCATTAAGCTTGATGGGGGAGCATCCCATGGGGGAGCATCTTTCACTCTCCCTGGTGCAGCAGAGGCCCATACCCTTGAAAACACTTATTTACTTATTCTAATATCTCCTTACTAATGTCTGTCTTAATTTCAGTGTCTGTTAATATTAAGCCTAACATCTTTATATTATTTGCCTCCAGAGTAACCTTTCTCATTTGAGAATGTTTAGCAAATTGAGCGAATTGTACAAAAGCTTTTAGGTACACATAGTACACATGTTACCTTAAAGGTTTGCAAAAGTATGCCTTCTCAGACTGGCCAGTTGTTCATTCCCCACACTACAACATAAACATTCTCCACAGGTACTAAAGCTTTATTTAAAACTGAATATATGACCCTTGTGCCGACAAAAATTCTTCCCTTTTGGGAAGGTCACCTTTACCCCTCCTCCCTTACCTTGGGAGGAAGCCTTTAGCAAATCATATGTACTCATTTTGCGAACTGTGATTGCTTTGCATTTCAGCATGATAATCCTTGCCTGATTTCATACGTTGCTATCTTATGCTGCATGCTGAACAACATGTTTGATTTGCTTTCTCTTTGCCTTGTTTTCCTTTTCAAGGGCCAAGACCAGAGGGCGGTCTGATCTCACAGTCTCTTTGTCATTCTGGGTGATTTCTTAAAACAAAAGACATTTCAGCATACAAAAACTATCCCATTTATCTTCCTATTATAAAACAGTACTAACAGCAATGAAGCACTATAAATCTTTTTATTTTCTGAGCTGCTCTTACTGGCAACCTCCTCCCAGTGAGCCCCTCCCAAAAGGGGCTAATTTAGGAACCTGTTTGCTCTGGTCAGTTCTCATTATTTATTTCTCCATGCCCTATCTCTCTTCCATTTAAACCTTTTTACAGACCTTCACAGTAGTTTCTCAGTTTTCCTCCTATACACACAGCTCCAGGTGGCAGGTATCAGATGTGATTCCCACACACAAGGTCTAAGACCTTAGGTTCTGAATCCGCTTGACCAGAAACCTCTAATTTACACTCGGGGCGTGTACCCTGACACTTATTGGAACAGCAAAACAGCAATACCAGTGTTTCTCATAAACACCACACTGCAATAATATCTGCATATCCAGCTTTTGCCCACAGGCCATTCCCGTGTTCCCTGGGGAGACAGGGCAGCCAGAGCTGTCCCTGTGCCCAGGGCACAGCCACTGTCACCTCACACAGCCTGCTAGCCTCTTGATGTACCAAAGGCTCCCCGAAATTGCTCACAAAGGCAGGCTATTCTGTTTGTTACAGAGAACTTTAAATCCTTTCAGCAGATTGTTTCCAGTAAAGACTTACTGCAGTACCAACCGAAGTCTCATAAATCTCATAAGTCTCATTAACTAATTCATCTCATTCATCCCTTCTATATAAACTCTGTTTTACAAAATATCACTCTTTTCTAGTTCTCTTCTTGCACAATCTAATTAAGCACTGTGTCTACTTACACTTGTTTTGCTGCTTTGCAAAAAGGCTGTGCTAGTCACAGCCGAAACTCTGATATACCTGCAGACACAGACACACGCACTCTCCCCCCCCCCCCTTTATCTCAAATTCACTAGAGCCAAGGCTTGAATTACTATGAGGGGGAGAATTCTTGGAATTCCTTTAACTCGCTTTATCGAAGTTAAACATAAATCACCGTACTATAGTTCTCCTATGTAAAATGCTACTCTTGTTGCAACAAAATCTTAAAATCTCCACAAACACCACTATACAATCTGAGAATCAAATTACCACAATGCAGCGGAAGAAAATCACCACACAAAATCACTGGGAAAGGGCATATTTCTCAAAGTGCTCACTTTTCTCAACACAACACAGCATACCATAATTCAGCATTTACTCATATCAATTTTCCTGGACACAATCAAAAGAACAGCACACAGTCTAGAGATCAAGTCCTAACATCCAAGGCAAAGAAACTCTAAGCTCATACTCACAGTTATAATGTACCAAATCTACACAAATCACTACATTCAAACACGATAAATACCATCACTGACATTCCTCCACTCGCTTCTCCGCAGGGCACTTCTCTCCCTGCCCCCGCAGCTTGCTGCAGCCAGCGCCTCTGGCCTCACTCGGCTGCTTCAAACACGGGGAGTACTGACCCATCCCCGCACTGTAGGGCACTGTAGATTTACTCTCTTTTATACACCATACACATATCACCTGCACGATCACAAACACAGTGCACTGGCCACACACATTAACCATACAGCAACACAGTGTCCGGACACCACTCACACACGCACAAACAGAAGAAACATACGCAAGTTCGCCTCTGCCCTATCAGAACCTGAATTCTAATACACGCATACACAGGTTCACCCGGCTTACCCCCGGAGCCGCTGGCAGTCCTGCTCTATCAGGACGACGAGGCGACGAACCCCGTCTCTAATACAGCTGCTCTATCAGCTGCACCCATGAACCCAGACGTCTCTGGGTGGTTTACTCCCTTTCTCTCCTTCCTCCCCCCTGGGGCCCCTTCGTACATACCGTATCTTCCTCCGCAGGCCAGCGGGTCGTTGTCTGTCCTCGCAGGTGGCAAGTTGAGACAAGCGCAGCCCCACCAGGAAAAATATCCTGGGGCGCGCCTTGGAGGTCCGTCTATCCCCCCTGCCCCTGCGGGGACAGAGAACTCCTACCTGGCTCGCCAAAATGTTTTGCGGAGAAAAGACGAAACCTCACAACTTTATAAAAGTTGTAAAGCCCGGTATGTTTATTTACGACGCCGGACGCACATGGAGAAAATTTCTCCTCAAAAGGCATGCGTACCCCTGAAGATTTCAGACCTCCTTTTATCCCCCTTCCAAATGCATATGCATACATTTTCACAATAAGTTCATACATATTCATCCTGCATGACACTTAGCACCAGTTCTTCTTTATCAAAGGAATTTCTAGGTCGGGGCAAATTGACCTCGTGGTCTTTTCTGTTTTTCTTTCTCCGTCTCCTTGCTGTCTCGGCATGCGAGTTTTTCCTTCAGCTTTGGCCGTTTGACTTTTCACCGTTGTTAGACACTTCCCCTAATTCAGGATGGATCCCTACTCTGTCTCACCATTGATCAAGTCTGAGGCTAAGTTTGGCAAAGGGGTCCACTCTAAAACTCGTGACTCAACAGGAGATCTCCTTTACCCCTTCTGCACCCTTACCCTTTTCATCCTTACACTTTTGCATCTATGGTCTCCATGTAAATTATTGTAGTAGTATTATAATATGATTTTCCAACTGGAGATGAAGCTTGCCAGAACTGTGGGGGACAATAAAAAGAGTTTTTTCAAGTATATTAATGGCAATAGGCAGTGTAAAAATAACATTTCCATTTTGAGACAAATTAGGAAGAAACGTCCTGAAATGAACATGTCCTCTAAAGAAAGGTACGTTTCAGCAGCCCCTCCCCCACAGGTTCAAAAGGAATTTCTTGGACGAGAGTGAAAAAAAGCCTGTTTATTTAACAAGCAGTGTGCACACATATGACAGCGACCTGAAGAGGTCTATCAGGGTGAGAGAAGAGACGAGAATCTTGTTTCTTGATCAGAAGGCTGGATTTATTGATATATGATATATAATACATTATAACTATACTAAAAAGAATAAGGAGAGAAGTTGCAGAGAACTGCTAAGCTAAGAATAGAATAGAAAAGAATGAATAACAAAGTTCTGTGTCCAGGGAATCTGTCCCCGAACTTGGTCCTGTGATTGGTCCCCAATTGTAAACACGGAACATGATCCAATCACAGGAGCACCTGCTACATTTCACAGCAGCCGATAACAGTTGTTTACATTCTTCTTCTGGGGCCTTTGCTTCCCAGAAGATGCACAAATCCCAAAGAAAGGATTTCTATGAAAAAATGTCTGCGACACACAGGCGTGGAAAAGAAAATGAATAATGTTACATAATGAACCTTCTCATTGTGCAGAGAGATGGTGGATTTTTACAGTCCTGCTCGGCTTCTCCCGAGATCTGGAGGCGGCATGCGGTGTCCCTGAAGCCTCCCGTTCAGGCCGCTGCATAGAGCTCCCAGCAATGTTCTGGTGTTTCAGACTGGAGTAAAACTGAACAGTTCCAGAAGAAGCAGCCACAGTTCCAGGAAAAACTTGTTGCCTCAGCTAAAAAACAAGAAGCTAAAAGAAAAGATGCAGTCCCTCTGTCCATGCTAGACAACACAGTTGCACAAACCTGGGGGAGTTTGTGAGGACTGAACACAAATTTTGAGCCAAGGAATTCCCCCAGACCCCCCCTTTGAGCCTAAAGTCACAGGACCCATGTCTGGGCATAAAGCAGATGATAGGGGACACAGTATCATAACGTCACCCCAGGACATTACAGGATGAGGATGGTCACCTCACAAACAGGGATATTGGAATATGAATCCCAATATTACTAGTTAGATTGTGCCTGGGCCAGTCTGACCCTCGCGGCTGAGCCAAAGGTGGCTTCTGTGGTGCATCACCCCAGAGACAACTTTAGCTTGCTGATGGTTTCAGCTGGGCACTAAACAAGTCCAGGCTTGTTAGGGACTCCATTTACCTTAGGAAGAAGGCTTCAGGCGAAGGTGAGGACAAAGGAGGGATTCTGCTGGAGGGTTTAATATCCAGAGGTTTATTCCATGGTTACAGATGTCTGAATCTTGGGAAGAACTCCAAGAGAAATGCAGAGCACATGGCCTGCTTCACCTTTTAAGCTCAGGGGGAGGGGAGGGGAGGGGAGGGGAGGGGACAGGTGAGCCACCAACCAGGTCGGGGGGGGCGGGGTCTCAAGGGACGAGGGACACCTAGACAGGCCAATGACCCCCAGGCCTGAGGGGCACCCTTTGAATTTGACCAACAACACGACGCCTTGTTGGAATGTTAAGCCTGATTGACAGGACTCACTCAGCAAGGGGCGAGGGGGAAGGGGAACAGAGGTATTGCCCCACCTGGGAGGTGACCTGGAAGTCTAAAACAGGACATTACAACACACCGCAACATCTCCCCCTAGTTTGGTTTAAAAAGAAGAGGACTGGGCTTGTAGTGTAGAATGCTTGCCAAACCATGGTTGGTAAATCAGTTCTTCCTCTACAGGAGGGTCAGTGTTTTCCACTGAGGCTTCCAGGTCATCCATTGGAGCACTGAGGGCTTCCAAATGGAAGACCTCAGGAGGGGGAGATGAGCTTGAAATTAATTTGAGAACCATGCATTTGATTAGTCCAAAAACAATGCTAACAACTACAGTAACTATAACTAAAATAAACAGCACTAAAAACACAGTTTTCAGAATAGATCCCAACCAGCCCGAGAGCCCCCAGCCTTTGAACAGTCCATTCAGCCAGTTGTCAGTTTCTCTGATGATGTCCGAGAGCTTTTGCCAAGGTAGTCCATACGTGGTTTGGACTGAGGGACTATGCAGGAGATCACAGGTGGGATGATCACGAGTAGGACGAGAAGCAGGCTCGGTCTCATGGCATCTCGAGGCTACACACGAACAGTGGGATCTAAACTGGTACAAAAACATGAAACAAACATATATTACAAACTATTCCAGATAGGAGGCTTAAATGGAATTTCCTCCAGAGAATGCGTGCGGCGTTTTCTTCTCCAGGCGGCGTGAGCCACCTGGGGGGCTTCTGTAGATTTCTCTGAAACTTTGGGAACATAGGGCTTTACCCATTTGGAAGGAACCCACCTTAAACCAGCGGGGGTGGACACACAGGCGTGTCCACGTCCCCAAGTAACCAATTTGTAAGGTCCCACCATTTTCCAAGTCTCAGGGTGTTGGAGATTTTTTCAGAGATGGCTTGGAAGGCAGCTGTGAGGGACAGGTTCTCACAGCCTGTTTCTGTGGACAGCAGAGGTTCTCAGGTTCTTTTTAATTACAGGTAAAAGTGACAAACATGAAGGCCTTGAGAACCTTGCATATCAGAGTTCTCAGGCAGCTTTCTCAAAACAAGTGGATGTTCTATCTTTGGCTGTTTTGGGAAAGCAAAAATAATTTTGAGAACCCAAATCTTGGTATTGGAAACATAAGGAGGGGTTGGTATGTTATCTCTGACCTATTGTGAGCTCAGATTTTGCAATATGCATGAACTTGATTAACACTGTTATAAAAAGTGCCTGATTGATTAATAAATCGGAGTGATGCTGATCAATGCAAGGTGGGTCTTCTCCCTCCGACTTCAATATCAGGGTCCTTTACTAAAACTGGAGGTTTTTCTTTCATCAACTTATGACAATTGATTTGGCCTGTTCTCGAGTGATGTTAAACTGATGAACCAGGCCAGGTGCATTTTGGTGGAAAAGCTGGTGGCTGATTTTTGCCTGTTCAAAAACATTTGGGAGAGTGGCCATCACTGCAGGTGCAGCAAGAGCATCTGCCCTTCTGTTGCCTTCAGCGATAAACCCTGGCAAGTCAGTGTGTGACCTGACATGCATCACATAAAAGGGTTGCTCTCGGTGAGTGACTAACTTTACCAGTTTTGAGAGCAATTCCAAAAGTGCGATGTTAGACACTTCTTGCAGTATTGCTTGACCTGCCCTGGATACTACTCCTGCCACGTATGCAGAGTCTGTAATCAGATTAAATGGTTCTGAGAACTTTTCAAAAGCCCCAACAACCGCAGCCAATTCAGCAACCTGAGGTGAGCCTTCCACCTCAGCAACATCTGTCTCCCACTGCTGGGTTTGAGGATCCTTCCAAGTCATAACAGACTTGTGGGACCTCCCGGAGGCATCTGTAAAGACAGTCAGAGCCCTTTTTAAAGGTCTCCTACTTAGAGCAGTTCTTAATTTTTAAGTAAATTGAACATCTTGTTCAAACAATTTGCAAACGGGCCGTGCTACCGAAAATTGTCCTGAGTAGGAATCCAGAGCAAACTGCAACACTTCATTTTCTTGAAACACTTGTTCCAGTATTTTCATAGTATTTTGACCTGATTTTAACTCAACTGGAATGTGAAAGCACTTAAAATCACATCCTGCTAACTCCCTGATCCGGGTCCTTGCTTTCCGGATCAGTTCCGCTAACAGCTCCTGAGGCTTTGTCAGTCTCTTGGACCTTTTGTGACTGAGGAAAACCCATTCTATGATCAAGAGAGTCCCTCTGGTCCCGGTCCTTTTTTGGTGTGTTCTTTGCCTTAGGTGTTTGTTTTTCCTCCCACTGGAAATAACTTCCATGGAGGTGTGGCAGCTTACCTAGAATGATAAATTTGAATGGCAGGTCAGGCCGGCATCAGTTGGCCTGTCTTGTGGACATTGCAATCTGAACCTTTTCTAGAGCTTTTTGTGCCTCTGGGGTAATAGACCTAGGAGCACCTGGGTCCTCTCCCCCTTTCAATAAATTGAAGAGAGGGACAAGGTCTTCATTAGTCAGACCGAGCCACTGTCTTACCCAATTCAAAGACCCACACAACTTGTGGACATCCGCAAGGGTCTTGATCCTTGGATTGATTTCTAGTTTTTGAGGAACAACGGTCCTATTTCCAATTTCTAAGCCCAAATACTTCCAAGGTGGCATCCTTTGAATTTTCTTTTCCTGGAGCTCGAACCCTGCAACAATCAATGCATCGATCGTTAGGTCAAGCGCATGTGTGAGTAAATCATCATTGGGGGCACACACAAGGATATCATCTGTTGCGGTGTGTTGCAATGTCCTGTTTAAACTTCCGGGTCCCTTCCCAGGTGTGCCTATGCTTCTCTCCCTGCCCCCTCGCCCCCTTGCTGAGTGAGCCCTGTCAATCAGGTTTAAGATTCCAGCAAGGCATCGTGTGGTTAGTCAGATTCAAAAGATGCCCCTATGCCCAGAGGTCATTCGCCTCTCTAAGTGTCATCCTCCCTTGAGACGCTGCCCCTCTCACCTGGTTGGTAACTCACCTGTACCCTCCCCCTCCCCTGTCCCGGAGCTTATAAGGTTAATGAGACCATGCGGCCGGATTCTGTTAGCAGCAGTTGCCCCGGTGCAGACATCTCTGTAACCATGGAATAAACATCTGGCAACCCTCCAGCAGAATCCACTCCTATTTTCTCTTCACCATCACCAGAAGCTCTCTCTCCTGAGGTAAAGGTAGTCCTGACAAGCCTGGACTTGCACCTGTGCGCCACTGCAATCTCCAGCAGCCAAGGTATCTCTGGGGTAAAGCACCACAGTGCTGCCTTTGGCCCAGCAGCGAGGGTCAGAACTGGCCCAGGCACCATCTAACTGGTTATATTGGGATTCCTATTCCAATAATCATCCATATAATGATAGATGATGGCCTTCTCTGCGGCTGCATGTAGTGGGGAAAGCAGGGAAGAGACATACAACTGGAAGATAGCTGGAGATACCTTCAGGCCCTGAGGAAGAACGGTCCAATGGTACCTTTTCATAGGGGATTCCATGTTGGTGGAAGGGACGGAGAATGCAAAACGCGGTGCATCGTCAGGGTGCAAGGGGATTTGGAAAAAACAGTCTTTAATATCAATCACAGCTAATTTCCAATCTTGGGGAAGCATTGTTGGGGATGGCATACCAGGCTGGGGAGAACCCATATCTTCAATTACATTATTAATTTGTCGGAGGTCGTGAAGAAGTCGCCATCTCTTTTTGTCAGCTTTTTGGATGACAAACACTGGAGAGTTCCATGGGGACATGGTCTCCACAATGTGGCCCTTTTTTAGTTGCTCTTCTACTAGTTCTTCAAGCGCCTTTATTTTTTGTTTACTGAGCGGCCACTGTTTCACGTCAACTGGTTTGTCTGTTTTCCACTTCAGTTTTAGGATGGGGCGCTGTTTTTCAATGTCTGCTGCACAAAGATGCTGTGGAGAGTCTGGAATATCAATTGTGACACCCCACTGGGCCATTAAATCTCTCCCTAACAAAGGTTCTGAATAATCTAACACAAACGGACGGATATTTGCCAATTCTCCATTTGGTCCCTCGATTTGAATAATGCTTTTGGATTGTCTTGCCAATTGCAGACCTCCTACAACTCGAAGGTGACCGGCAACATTTTGCAAAGGCCAATGTGCTGGCCAGTCTTGTACTGGAATCACTGTGCAGTCTGCACCTGTGTCTACAAGCATCTCAATGCATTTTGACTCCCCACCCCCACTGAGGGTACACCATAATTTAGGTTTGTCTTTCCCAATAACTTGGACCCGGGTGACTGTGGGCCCTTGTTTTTCAGTACTTTCATGTAAGGATGGTACAGGGATAGCTTGTGCAACAATTTGTCCCTTAGGAAGAAACAGGGGTGGGTGGAAACAGTGCAGGCCGAGAACGAATTGCTCATGATCTGATGTTGTCATTCCTGGAGCAATCTCGATCTCTTGTGGTGTGTATTTGTATCCCCAATGACGATGTACTTACAACGAATTCGGTTCCAAGTACCCTTCTGTTCAGGATTTACAGAGACAAAATGCCAGTCAGTGTCCTTCAGGTGGAGTGACTCTATCAGCTGCAACCTGTAAGGCTCATTGACAGAAGACGTGGTTAACATAGGATCACCTAAATCATAACAAAGGTTATTTTGTTTCACCTTTAACAGTGGACCAGCAGACTTGGTCTTTGAAGCACCTGCTTCACTTACACAAATATTAATATTATTGCGCGCTTGATTTGTTTTGCTACCCTTATTCTCTTGGCCTGCTCTTTTTGTGTCTGCACGCCTGGCAGGCGGGCACTCCCTTTTCAGTTTTTTGTTGTTGTTGACCCCCAGGGAGGGCTTGTAGTTCTCCTCCCCTGCCATTTCTAAATTCATCAAATTCCCTTTTCAGGGGGCACTGGTTACTCCAGTGCCCAAGGTTGTTACAAAGCAGGCATGGTTTTGTGGGCTCCACCATTGCTGATCTCCACTGCTGCCCGGGGTATAGCTGTGCTGAGGGAAAAGGTGCAGGGCTGGCAACGGCGACACGCTGAGGTGGTCTTGGCAGCAGCCTTGGTCTGGTGTCTTCAGCCACACTCATCAGAGGCACTTTCCTCTTACAGACTAGAAGCATATCTTTTAATGTAGGGGGAGGTTCCATAGGAAGGCTCAGGATTGACACTCGACACTGTTCATTTGCATTTGTAAATGCTATTTCCTCTAAAATCGCTTCCCTAGCATTCACTTTTTTAACTTGTATTTCAATGGCTCTAGTTAACCTTTCTACAAATTTCAAAAAGGGCTCTGATGGTAAATGTTTAATTTTACTACAGGGCTCAAAAGGCCCCTCAGGTTGGAGGGAAAAGAATGCTTTTTCAGCTGCTTCTTTTACTTTCTCGAGTGTTTCTGCAGGTATTGCAGTAGCTTGGATTGAGGGTGAAGGCCATTGACACTCACCACAGAGGTGCTCGATGGTGATAGGGTTACCACTGTTGTCTTTTGCTGTGTTTGGATCAGCATGCAAGCCTGGGAGAGCATCTTTTAGCAGTTGTTTCAATGCCGATTCCCATAATTTGTATTTCGTGGAGGTCATGAGGCAGGAAAAAAGCTGTTTTAAATCAAGTGGGATTACCACAGTCCTACTCAGTTCAGAATTTAAAAGGCCATGGAAATATGGACTGTGTGGACCATATTCCTTATGATATTTACAGATCTCTTTAATCAATTGTCGTCCAAAAGAACTCCAATTAGCAGTTGGAGCTGCCCCGGCTTGAGCTGCAGGCTGAAACGTAACAGGAGCTAGTGACAACATGGGACTATGCATTGGGTCTGCCGTTCCCTGCTCTGTATCCCTTGAATCAGAAGCATTGGGATTACAGCTACAGGTTTGGGGACAGGTATTGCAGGAGCCTTAGACGGTCACTGGGGTGAGAGAAGGACGAGAATCTTGTTTCTTGATCAGAAGGCTTGATTTATTCATATATGATATATAATACATTATAGCTATACTAAAAAGAATAAGAAGAGAAGTTGCAGAGAGCTGCTAAGCTAAGAATAGAATAGAAGGAATGATTAACAAAGTGTTTTGCGGAGAAAAGAAGAAACCTCACAACTTGTAAAAGTTGTAAAGCCCGGTATGCTTTATTATGACGCGCGCCGGACGCAAGACTCCCCAAAAGGGCATGCGTGCCCCTGGAGACTCCGAGTCCCCTTTTTATCCCCCCTTCCAAATGCATATGCATACAGTTTCAAATTAAGTTCATACATATTCATTCCACATGACATTTAGCACTAATTCTTCTTTATAGAAGGAATTCCTAAGTCGGGGGCAGATTGACTTGTGGTTTTTCTGTTTTTCTTTCTCTGTCTCCTTGCTGTCTCTGTAACGCGGCCTCTCCTTCAGCTTTAGCTCCACAGACCCTTCACCTCTCCTAGACACTTTACCTAGTTCAGGATGGATATTCTGTCTCATTCCCCCCTTTCCTAGGAAATAAGTAAATTCTTTTACTTAAGGAAAATTTCCACGACAATAAGTGTCTTTTAGCGCTTTACCATGTACATTTGAAAAAGAGGTTAGTACAGCTATTCGTTGTAGCATTCTCCAGTTCCAAATTAACAATGTAATAGATAATCCTAAGCTTATCCCAACTAATATTAGTAAAACTAGAATAGGGTGGCACAACTTATCAAAGGTTCCATTTGCAGTTGGTGATCACCCAAAGATCACATCTCACCAGTGATTATCCGTATTTTATTCTTTGTAGAACTCTGGTTATTTCTTTTGTACCATGTTGGACAGTAATTAAGGTTTTCTTTCCACTTTCTCAGATTTCTTTCAAGACTTCTAATAGGTCTTGGTGCTTAATTAATTGTTTTACCAATGTAAGGTTCACCCCGATAGGGGTAGGTGGTAGTCTGGGATACATTGTGTAATTGGCTGTAATCAGCTGGTGGGATGTTACTGGTACCAAATACGAAAAATCACACCCAATAATCTTAACAAAATTACAAATACAAATACAGAGATTAGAATGGTTTCTACTAGACAGAATAACATCATTGCTATTAATTTGTACAGCAGCACAAGCAGTTCTCAAACATACACCCTTTTCCAGTATATACGAGCACAGTTTTCTGGTCAGTGACTGGATGAATTTCAAAGTGACAAATACTCTGTTCAGTGTCCAAACACATCCTGGGCGTTAGCAGTATTGCTTTCACAAATGAATCCCATTTGTTCTCTAGTAATGCAGGATTCTAAGTTTACTACCTGCCACTTTTCATTCATCTTTTTGGGCCCACACTCTATGTTCTGAAGGATAGAGTGTTGTTTCTTCATGGTTTAATCTTAGGGCAATGATGGGATGGATAACATAAACAGTGGCATTACGTATGGTAAGCACAAAGGCAGTGGCCACATTAGAAATAGGATCATAGGTGAAATTCACCATAATCCACCAGGATTAAAACTTCCTTTCAAAATCAATTGCATTATCCCATTCAATTTTCTGAATTTCAGCTGGAAAATTACCTTCACCCCTTTCCTATATGATCAGAGCTGCTGTTGCTTGTATCCATAACTGTGCTTGTATACAACTGAAAGCTAAAGACACATTATCTTGAACTATACTAAGTGCTTCTACTATCAATTTGTGGTCTTGGTCCCCGGCCTGTTCATTCTTCTTTACTTTGGCAGTACTTTTGAAATCTGTCACTGGCTAGTTCCTAATGCCAATAGAGATTACTATAAAGGCTGCTTCAATTTTGTTAGGCTACCTGCTGCAGCAGCCAGTTTATTCATCAGTATTTCTGAATCAATTCCATTTAAAACTCCTAATCTTGTCCCTAATATGCCAGTTAGATGTTTGTTATGGGGAACAGGAACTGCTTTCTGTCCATGATCATCCCTCCCTGCCAGAGGGATGTGCTGGGCTCCTACTACAAATTCAGACACACTTCACAAGTGTATCTGACAGAGGTTTAGGTCATACTTGAGACAGATGTTTGTTCTGAAATGTAGAGACTTCAGGGAATCTAACTTCTCTCTCTCCCTCCAAAGCACCTGATTTCCCAGATGTGTGGCAAGCAGGAATGTCTCTCCTGGTCACCCACCTTGCCCTTAGCTAAGATCAAGCTGTTGACTGTGTTCAGGGCAGAAGATAATGGAGGGGAAATCTTGAGAGAAGAGCCTAAATTCATTGCCTACAGGCTGTATCAGGGTGAAATTACACCAACCGTCTGATTCACTTAGGTTATCACAGACTTCCTGGTGTTCATATACACCAGGGGAGGTTCAGACACTAATTACATCTGGTTTCTCATAAGCCATCCTTTTGATGACTAAGCACTTTACTTTGATTTCTTCGCTTCAGATTCCTTGAAGTGTTCACAGCTCCTGTTCTTGCTATTCTTACTCCTCACATACTTGATTCTCGTGGATTACTACAGTAGATATGTTTAATATAAACCTTCTTTTCTCAGAAGGTTTTCCTATGGATCCAGTATACTGATTAAATGCCAGGGACCAAGGCCATTCAGCATTGCTTTGGGTAGAGGTACTCTCTAGTTCTAAAACTTCAGTTATAATTCCATACAAAACAATTCTGTACAATAAAGTATGAGCTACTCCCGACCGCAATATACTCATTTTGCCCGAATAAGTTTTAGTCTCAGTTCATTGTCTCCTGGTGTCACTCCTGAAGGGGCTTCTGGGCCTTCTTCACCCAAGAGTGATGGATCCAGCATTCTGCTCCTTGATTTTGATTGCAGTGAAGGTGGTGAGAGGTACTTGCAGTGGTCTCTCCCACTGTGGTTCCGAAGTCTTCTCTGTAAGAGACTTAACATATACATCAACCCCAGGCTATCCAACTCCCTGCTCCGAGTTCCAGCCACATGTTTCTCAATTACTCTGAGCTGTTTGCTTAATGCCACCATGTAAGTGGACATTCTGGACATTCCCCTTGTATTCTATTGTCTTCTATAAGGCATTCCAAAAGGATTCAGCATTCCTTTAGCTCAAAAGGTTTAGTTTGAATTTGCAATAGTGCTAGTGGAAGAGCTTCTTGCCCCAGTCTTATGATTTGCTGCTTAATCAAATGATTCATTCTCTCCCCCTGGCCGCTTGATTTGGGCAGTATGGGGTGTGAAGTTCTTAATCTATGCCCAGATGGCTACTAATCTGTTGCACTATTTTGGAAATGAAAGGTGATTCTTTATCTGAGGATATTGTGGCTGGAACTCTGAAGCGTGGTATTATCTCTTGTAAAAATGATCTGGTCACCTCTTGAGCTTTGACAGTTCTGGTGGGGAATGTTTCTGGCCACCCTGAAAATGTATCTATTAATACCAGTAAATACTGATACCCCCCTTTCCTTGGGAGTTCTGAAAAGTTGATTTGCCACTGCTATACAGGCCCATGGCCTCTCCCAGTCTGACCAAGTTTTGGCCCGGGGGTATTTTGAGGTTAGTCTGGAGGCAAGGATCACATTATCAGCTCACCTGAGTGATAGTGGCATATAGATTCCTGACAATGATACAACAGTCCTTTCAATCAGATGTGTGTTCTAGAAAGCCTGTGGGGATTACTACTTCAAAGTCAACACTTCATTCCAGTGCACTCTGTATCACTCGCAGCCTCGGTCATTTTGAGAAAGGAGCCACACTCTATAAAAGGCTTTAAGTAATTAGGCCCTAGTGTGTTTTCTAGTGCCCTTCCTTCACTAGTAACCACGAAAATGGGAGGGGATTACTAGCTCTCTTTCAATGGTAGCCCACCCCTTGCAGTTGTACGTCTCTTTTGATTAGTATTATTGTATTATGGCTTACCTTCGAGGAAAATCTGTACCTCACCCTTTGCTGCTTTCTTTGCCTCTCCATCCGCCAGCTCATTTCTTTCCTCCAATTTTAAGCTCACTCTCTGGTGTGCCTTAATATGCTTTTTCAGGTAGCCGAACTGCTTCCAGCAGCTGGATTGTCTCTTCTTTCCCTGTGAGGTCAGCAGTCCCCTCTCCTTCCAGATGGCTCCATGTGCATGCACAACTCTGAATGCCTTTTGCTGTTTCTAAGGCATGGGTCCATGCATTTATCTCAGCATCCTGTGCAGAGGTACCTGTTGGTAAGGGTCCACACTCTATTACCTCTCTGCAGGTAGTCACTGTGAACTTTGCAATGTCGCTTTCTTGTCAGTGAACCAGGTCTCTGCATCGTCCGGTGGAGTGTCCTTTAAGTCTGGGCGGCTGGAGTACGTAGCTTCAATGGTCTCTAGGCAATCATGGTGTACTGCTTCTCCTTGATTCCACTGAGAAAAGAAGCTGGGTTGACAATATTAGTCACCACTATCTCTCCATCATCTTGCTCTACCATGATGGCCTGGTATTTCAGAAACCTCTCTGGTGAAAAGCCAGTGGCCACCCTTTACTTCCAGTACTACAGACACTGTGTGGGACACTAGCACAGTCATTTTTGTCCCAGGATAAACTTGTGTGCCTCTTGAATGTTCAGCACAACTGCTGCTACAGCTCTGAGGCAACCTGGCCATCCTTTGGCTGTTGCATCTAGTTGCTTAGAGAGGTAAGCAACTGCCCTCCGGTATGGACCCAAGTCTTGAGCCAATATTCCCAGAGCAATTCCTTGCATGGAAAAATAGAAAGAATGCTTTACTTACATCTGGAAGTTTCAAAGCTGGAGCCGACATGAGGGGACTCTCTAGCTGGTGAAAGGCCCGTGTGGTGTCTCTTGTCCACTGGAGATCTCAGTTCCCATTGGCAATAAGAGCATAGAGGGGTCTGGAGAACAGTCCACAATTATGAACCCACAGCTGGCACTACACTGCCATGCCTAAGAAGGTTTGGAGTTCTTTCGTTGTCTGGGGTTCAGGGTTTGGCATAGGGCTTCCCTGCCTTAAAGTCTGCTGCTCAGCACTCACTTCTTACTCCAGGTAGATTACCTTCTGTTTCACTACCTGTGCCTTTTTCTTTGAGACTCTGCATCCTTGGAGTCCTAGGAAATTCAAAAGGCTTACCGTCCAGGCTTCTCTTTCTTCCCTCATCCGAGTGGCTACTAGAAGATCGTCCATGTACTGCAACAGCCTCCTTTCCTCTTGTGGAGCTTCCTGGGACTCTGGGTCCTTGCAAGCTGTTCTCCAATCGGAGTGGAGAATTTTGAAGCCTTCAGGCACATGGACTGTGTGAGCTTGTGTTTGAATGCAAAAATGTTCTGGCTGGCTTCATGGATAGGGAGGCAAAAGAAGGCATCTCTTAGGCCTAAAACAGTGAACCAGGTTAGCTCAGGTGTTAAACAAGTTAGTAAGGTCTATGGATTTGCTACCACAGGGTACAAATTCTGTGTTATCTTATTGACAGCCCTTAATCCAGTACTACCAGTTATTGGACTGATTCCTTCCTTACCTTCCTTTTGAGGGTACTACTCAGTTCTCACTGGTTGTGTTCTTTCATTAAGCTTGATGGGGGAGCATCCCATGGGGGAGCATCTTTCACTCTCCCTGGTGCAGCAGAGGCCCATACCCTTGAAAACACTTATTTACTTATTCTAATATCTCCTTACTAATGTCTTTCTTAATTTCAGTGTCTGTTAATATTAAGCCTAACATCTTTATATTATTTGCCTCCAGAGTAACCTTTCTCATTTGAGAATATTTAGCAAATTGAGCGAATTGTACAAAAGCTTTTAGGTACACATAGTACACATGTTACTTTAAAGGTTTGCAAAAGTATGCCTTTTCAGACTGGCCAGTTGTTCATTCCCCACACTACAACATAAACATTCTCCACAGGTACTAAAGCTTTATTTAAAACTGAACACATGACCCTTGTGCTGACAAAAATTCTTCCCTTTTGGGAAGGTTACCTTTACCCCTCCTCCCTTACCTTGGGAGGAAGCCTTTAGCAAATCATATGTACTCATTTTGCGAACTGTGATTGCTTCGCATTTCAGCGTGATAATCCTTGCCTGATTTCATACGTTGCTATCTTATGCTGCATGCTGAACAACATGTTTGATTTGCTTTCTCTTTGCCTTGTTTTCCTTTTCAGGGGCCAAGACCAGAGAGCAGTCTGATCTCACAGTCTCTTTGTCATTCTGGGTGATTTCTTAAAACAAAAGACATTTCAGCATACAAAAACTATCCCATTTATCTTCCTATTATAAAACAGTACTAACAGCAATGAAGCACTATAAATATTTTTATTTTCTGAGCTGCTCTTACTGGCAACCTCCTCCCAATGAGCCCCTCCCAAAAGGGGCTAATTTAGGAACCTGTTTGCTCTGGTCAGTTCTTATTATTTATTTCTCCTTGCCCTATCCCGCTTCCATTCAAACCTTTTTACAGACCTTCACAGTAGTTTCTCAGTTTTCCTCCTATACACACAGCTCCAGGTGGCAGGTATCAGATGTGATTCCCACACACAAGGTCTAAGACCTTAGGTTCTGAATCCGCTTGACCAGAAACCTTTAATTTACACTCGGGGCGTGTACCCTGACACTTATTGGAACAGCAAAACAGCAATACCAGTGTTTCTCATAAACACCGCACTGCAATAATACCTGCACATCCAGCTTTTGCTCACAGGCCATTCCCGTGTTCCCTGGGGAGACAGGGCAGCCAGAGCTGTCCCTGTGCCCAGGGCACAGCCACTGTCACCTCACACAGCCTGCTAGCCTCTTGATGTACCAAAGGCTCCCCAAAATTGCCCGCAAAGGCTGGCTATTCTGTTTATTACAGAGAACTTTAAATCCTTTCAGCGGATTGTTTCCAGTAAAGACTTACTGCAGTACCAACCGAAGTCTCATAAATCTCATAAGTCTCATTAACTAATTCATCTCATTCATCCCTTCTATATAAACTCTGTTTTACAAAATATCACTCTTTTCTAGTTCTCTTCTTGCACAATCTAATTAAGCACTGTGTCTACTTACACTTGTTTTGCTGCTTTGCAAAAGGGCTGTGCTAGTCACAGCCAAAACTCTGATATACCTGCAGACACAGACACACGCACCCCCCCCCCCGCCTTATCTCAAATTCACTAGGGCCAAGGCTTGACTTACTATGAGGGGGAGAATTCTTGGAATTCCTTTAACTCACTTTATCGAAGTTAAACATAAATCACCGTACTATAGCTCTCCTATGTAAAATGCTACTCTTGTTGCCACAAAATCTTAAAATCTCCACAAACACCACTATACAATCTGAGAATCAAATTACCACAATGCAGCGGAAGAAAATCACCACACAAAATCACTGGGAAGGGCATATTTCTCAAAGTGCTCACTTTTCTCAACACAACACAGCACACCATAATTCGGCATTTACTCATATCAATTTTTCCTGGACACAATCAAAATAACAGCACACAGTCTAGAGATCAAGTCCAAACATCCAAGGCAAAGGAACTCTCTGAGCTCATACTCACGGTTAAAATGTACCAAATCTACACAAATCACTACATTCAAACACGATAAATACCATCACTGACATTCCTCCACTCGCTTCTCCGCAGGGCACTTCTCTCCCTGCCCCCGCAGCTTGCTGCAGCCAGCGCCTCTGGCCTCACTCGGCTGCTTCAAACACGGGGAGTACTGACCCATCCCCGCACTGTAGGGCACTGTAGATTTACTCTCTTTTATACACCATACACATATCACCTGCACGATCACAAACACAGTGCACTGGCCACACACATTAACCATACAGCAACACAGTGTCCGGACACCACTCACACACGCACAAACAGAAGAAACATACGCGAATTCAGCTCTGCCCCATCAGAATCTGAATTCTAATACACGCATACACGGGTTCACCCGGCTTACCCCCGGAGCCGCTGGCAGTCCTGCTCTATCAGGACGACGAGGCGACGAACCCCGTCTCTAATACAGCCGCTCTATCAGCTGCAGCTAGCTTACCCCGGAGCCGCTGGCAGTCCTGCTCTATCAGGACGATGGAACGAACCCCGTCTCTAATACAGCCGCTCTATCGGCTGATCCCAGACGTCTCTGGGTCGTTAATTCCCTTGTTCTTTCCTTGTTCTTCCCCCCCTGGGGCCCCATACATACCGTATTCTCCTCCGCAGGCCAGCGGGTAGTTGTCTGTCCTCGCAGGTGGCAAGTTGAGACAAGCGGAGCCCCACCAGGAAAAAATCCTGGTGCGTGCCTTGGAGGTCCGTCTATCCCCCCTGCCCCCGCGGGGACAGAGAACTCCTGGCTGGCTCGCCAAAATGTTTTGCGGAGAAAAGAAGAAACCTCACAACTTGTAAAAGTTGTAAAGCCCGGTATGCTTTATTACGACGCGCGCCGGACGCAAGACTCCCCAAAAGGGCATGCGTGCCCCTGGAGACTCCGAGTCCTCTTTTTATCCCCCCTTCCAAATGCATATGCATACAGTTTCAAATTAAGTTCATACATATTCATTCCACATGACATTTAGCACTAATTCTTCTTTATCGAAGGAATTCCTTAGTCGGGGGCAGATTGACCTCGTGGTTTTTCTGTTTTTCTTTCTCTGTCTCCTTGCTGTCTCTGGAACGTGGCCTCTCCTTCAGCTTTAGTTCCACAGACCCTTCACCTCTCCTAGACACTTTACCTAGTTCAGGATGGATATTCTGTCTCAAAAGTTCTGTGTCCAGGGAATCTGTCCCTGAGCGAGCTGCTCCTGTGATTGGCCTTTAATGGTACACATGGAAGATGAGCCAATCACAGGGGCACCTGCTACATTTCACAGCAGCTGATAACAATTGTTTACATTCTTCTTCTGGGGCTCTGCTTCCCAGAAGATGGACAAATGTGAAAGAAAGGATTTCTATGAAAAAATGTCTGCAACATCTCACCTTTCTAAATTGTATAAATTAAAAGAAAAATGCTGATGTGAAATGAACAGGAAATGTCTTCACCTGTAAAATATACAATACTAACAAATCACTAAAACAATCCTACAATCTAAGAAAATGCAAAAAACAATGCAAAGAGAATTCATGTCCAAGCAGCTGGGTTTCAGGAACAGTCCAAGAGCTGAAGTTGTTTCTTTTGGACATCTGAGAGTCCTTTTTGGTCCTGAAAACAGACTTGCTGCAAAAGAGTCCCATCAATAGTTATCAAAAAACCATTGACAGTCCTACAACAATTTCAAACAATTTCAAACAATTTGAACAACTTTGGAATGTCCCTTTCTGGCCCTTCAATGCTTCAATGCTTCAGAGTGCTTCAGAGCTGCTGCCCGCTATTTTCAATCTTTTTTATTTATTTTAATTTTTTTTTTTTTTTGATCGAAAATGAAAAGAGCAGCAGCAGAGCAGAGCAGTGCCAGAGAAGGAAAGGCCCTGGGGGCCCTGGCCCATGATGGACCAGGAACCCCAAAACTGGCCCACAAAGGGGGACCAGGACCAGTAGGAGAAACCTCCACCCCCAGTAACACCAAGAGGCCAAATGCTGGCCCTGGCCCAAAAACTTCCTGAGCCCAACGGCCCAGGCCAAACCCACGAGGCAGGCTCTGCATTCCCACAGGCCTGCACCCTGCTGCCAGTACAATGGCAGCACGTGTGGGGACACGCTTCCTTTTCCCAAAACCACTGAGGCATGCCAGCAGCAGGGAGATAGAAGCCTTCCCCAGAAATCTCATCTGGGGTCTGGAGATGTTTGTTCCCCACAGCAAACCAGCTGTGGTCTCCTCCATCTGTGCCCTCTCCCTCTGCACTGCAAACGCAGCAGGTTTGTCTCTCATCTGCCCCATGGTTTCATCCCCACCCCCTCCGGGCTGGGAACCAAAGGCAGAGCTCTCGGGATGCACCTGCCCCCCGCCACTAGGGCGCAAGAGAGGCGGCAGAGATGGCAGCCTCCAGGGGACAATCCCCGAAAAACAACCCCCGAACCCGCCGAGAATGCTGATCTTAAAAGCAGGCAAATGCACTGCCCCCACAGTCAGGTGGCGGGCACCCCTCGCTCCACGGAAGGAGAGACCAGCCGCCGGGGCCACTGAAGGGGAAGCCGGTCTGGGATGGTCCAAGCTCGAACAAGCCGCCAGTTCCAGGGCAGTCTCTGACGCCGACACGGAGGACACAGCCTCCGACAAAGGCAGGACTGCTGGGGCAACCTGTGCAGGCAGCGGGGGGGAAGCCGGAACTGGGGAGGGAATCTCGCTGGATGTAGGAGAGGCCGTGGGCTTTTCCGAGGGTCCCGCAGGTTCGGCGCCGTCTCCAGCACCATCCTGGACAGGGACCGTCTCGGCTTGAGGCGGCAAGGAGGCCGATGGAAGCGGCAGAGGGGCCGGAGGGGCCGGAGAGAACAACTCCTCCTCTGAGCCGGAAGCTGGAGACGCGTCGTCGTCGCTTAGCAACTCAGCAGCCACAGGAAGTGCCTCTTCTGCATTCTCAGACGCAGGCGCTGGCAAGGTCGGGGAGGCCTGTGAAGCCGTGGGCGGGACCGCCTGGAGAGGCGGAGACGGGATCGCCTGGAGTGGCGGCCGCGCGGTGAGGCGGGTCTTGAAGGCGGACGCCGTGCCGGCAGGGGCGGCACCAACAGCGCTGGCTCGAGTGGGACCACCCACTCCCATCCCCCCCGGAGAGAGAGAAGGGGGGGGGGAGGAGAAGGTTCCGTCTGCGCAGGCTCCGGAGAAAGAGTAAAAAAAACTTCTTCGCTCGGTGCAGTTTCGCCTCCCCTCGCCGCGAAGCAGGGTGGGCCGGGCAGCCCCAACTCATCCCCCGCCGGGTCTTCTCCCGCTGGGGACGGTGGAAACGGAGCCTGCCCATAGCAGTTAGAAATCCATTGAAAAATAGCTGCTCTCCGTTTCAAAACTGGGAAGAGCTTTATAAATGCTGGGTAAATAGAAGGCAAAACACGCCCCTGGCCCCAGACAAACTGGAAAATGGAGTTCATGCACTCCCAGACAAAAACATCCAAGGCATACAGGACATCAGTAAAGAACCCAAAAAGCTTTGCCCATCGAAAGAACTCATAGAGATCTGTTGCTGACAGAAAAAACCCATCTTCTCTACACCATTCTTGCCAGAGGGCAATAAGTTTCTCCTCTGAAGGGGACAACTGAACCTCTTCCTGCAAGGCATGTGTCTGCCATACCAACAGCCACAAACTACGAAGGGCTGGTTCATCAGGAAGGGAAAAGCCAACAGTACCTTTTGAAAGTGTCCAGCTTGCTCTGGCCAGCTCCTCGGGTCTGCTGCTGTCTCCGAACATCTTCCTGAAGGTTTTCCAGAAGAAGGTTCACTTGTGGTCAGCCTTGGCTGTGAACTCTGTCCAAATCAGGATCTTCAGTTCTGCAACTCCTGGCTGAATCCACTTCTGTGGTCACTTCAAAGCAACCATCACATGCTACACATACAGGATTTTTCCCAATGCAGCAATCTTGCTCCTCTGGTCTTATCAAATTAATTTTTGCTCTGACACGAGGGGTCACCAGATATTGCAGGAGCCTTAGACGGTCACTGGGGTGAGAGAAGGACGAGAATCTTGTTTCTTGATCAGAAGGCTTGATTTATTGATATATGTTATATAATACATTATAACTATACTAAAAAGAATGAGAAGTTGCAGAGAGCTGCTAAGCTAAGAATAGAATAGAAGGAATGAATAACAAAGTTCTGTGTCCAGGGAATCTGTCCCTGAGCTGCTCCTGTGATTGGCCTTTAATGGTACACATGGAAGATGAGCCAATCACAGGGGCACCTGCTACATTTCACAGCAGCTGATAACAATTGTTTACATTCTTCTTCTGGGGCTCTGCTTCCCAGAAGATGGACAAATGTGAAAGAAAGGATTTCTATGAAACAATGTCTGCGACAGACAGGCAGTGCGTGTGTCTCCACCGTGGGAACCCGGGGAGGGGGCGAGGACAGAGAGTCAGCAAGGGGCGGGGAAACTGTGGGAACAGGGGTGGGGACAGGGGGCTGGCATGGGGCGGGGCAACCGTGGGAACAGGGGGCAGGGTCACTGTGGGAACAAGGGGCGGGATCAAGGGGCAGGCAGGGGGCAGGGACGCCTGGTGGCATCATGTCAGCAGACGCCCCCTGGGAGGAGTTGAGAGGCGGAGCCGAGGGTACTGCAGCAAAGGGAGGGGGAGGGGGGAAGGTGTCACTACGAACAGGAGGAGAGGGGGATGGGGATGGAATTTTAGGATGCTTAAGAGGATTTTAGGAAGAAGAAGACCAGGTTTGGGAAGATGCCACGTGGCATCCACCATTTGGTGGACTCCCTAGGGACTGGGGGCCATTTTGGGAATCACTGCTCTCTGGAAAGCTAACACGTGCTCTGGGTTTTAGTGGAGGGGACACAGGGGGTTGGGAAAGGTTCCACGCAGCCTGGCCAAGGCCTTGTGAACAGGACAACTCAGGCATTTTTGCAAACTCTGGGAGTCGACTTCCAAATGAGTGTGCTCTCTTTAAAATACCAAGTTTTGGGGAAAGAGGTTTAGGGGTTTTAGAGCTAGGAGAGGGAGGAACAGGGAGAACAGAGGTACATGGCTTGGCATTTGACTTTTTCTCCATTTCCCTTTGTTTGAGCAAGGCTGTTCGAATTTGTAAACTCCAAAACACAAATTTAGCTGAGTGTGCATTGCCAGTTTGCCCTAAGGTTATCAATTCATTCCCAACTTTATCCCAGAATTGAATGTGGTGGATTTCTTCAGGGGACATTTTTGGGAAGTGAAGAAAGAGCCATCTTATAAACTGTTTCAATTTTCCTTTTGAGAACTTCACATTACCACTGACTAAAATGCTAACAATATTATAATACACTCCTTTTTGTACAATGCTGAGTTTCGAACCCATGTTAGATGTAAAAAGCAAAGTACTAAATCCTGCCTCACCGAAAACAAAGCCAAAATCAGCTACCGATTTCTAAAACACAACCACAGATAGGAAGGCGATAACGAACAGACAAAAGCTTCACAAAGCAGCTGTATAAATTGCTTTTAAAATTCCCGGGGCGGCAGCAGGGGGGAGCTGCGACACACCCTGCCGAGCCGAGGCAGACACAAAGCCTCCCCCGCGGTGAAATGCAGCCCCCCGCGGAGCTGAGAGAGCAAGCAGCCTCCCCCACGCCACGTGGCAAGCCGAAACCGGTGCCCCCCACGCCGCGCGTACTGAGAACACCCCTCCCCTGCACAAAGAGAGAAAGATCCCCCGGCCACGTGACAGCCCCCCTCCCCCACACAGAGAGAGAGAGCCCGCTGCAGAGCCAAGGGGAAGGGCAGAGAGCACTCTCGCACCACCAGCGCGAATTGTAAAAGAGAACAACACACACTGCAGAAAGCTAAAAGCCTAGAACGCAATGAATTCCCGTCTGTGGGGCTGCGCAGCCAAAAATGCAAAGGCAAAAAGGCACAGAACTCAAGGTGAGTCTGTTTTTGAGCTTCTGCTCCACCGAGAGCAGAGATACTCACCCGAAATGGAGCTGAAGCAGGCTGGGTCCAGGCAGGCCAGTCTCCTCACCGGAAAAGGACCTCTCTGTGTGCAAGAGAGGCTACCCTCCTCTCCCTCTGGAAAGTCTGCTCACCACAAGGGAGCTGGGCTTTCCAGAGGTGCCGAACAGTCCATGAAACTTTTTCTGGGAGTATTCTTGAAGTCTCTGGCTTGGAGTGTTGTAAACAAGGCTCCTTTCAGCTGGGTGCATGGCTGCCAGAAGCTCTCCCGAGGTAGCAAAAGTCCGTCTGGGCTGCAGAGTCGCTTTGCCCACTCAGGGACGCCAAATATTGGAATATGAATCCCAATATTACCAGTTAGATTGTGCCTGGGCCAGTCTGACCCTCGCGGCTGAGCCAAAGGCGGCTTCTGTGGTGCATCACCCCAGAGACACCTTTAGCTTGCTGATGGTTTCAGCTGGGCACTAAACAAGTCCAGGCTTGTTAGGGACTCCGTTTACCTTAGGAAGAAGGCTTCAGGCGAAGGTGAGGACAAAGGAGGGATTCTGCTGGAGGGTTTAATATACAGAGGTTTATTCCATGGTTACAGATGTCTGAATCTTGGGAAGAACTCCAACAGAAATGCAGAGCACATGGCCTGCTTCACCTTTTAAGCTCAGGGGGAGGGGAGGGGACAGGTGAGCCACCAACCAGGTGGGGGGGGGGGGGGCGGGGTCTCAAGGGACGAGGGACACCTAGACAGGCCAATGACATCTGCGCCTGAGGGGCATCCTTTGAATTTGACCAACCACATGCCGCCTTGTTGGAATGTTAAGCCTGATTGACAGGACTCACTCAGCAAGGGGCGAGGGGGAAGGGGAAGAGAGGTATTGCCACACCTGGGAGGTGACCTGGAAGTCTAAAACAGGACATTACAACACACCGCAACACAGGGACATAGGCAAGGCGCAGCTTTTTAGTGCATTCTTTACCGCTCTGTTGGACATGGTTGATTGACCAAGGGTGTCTCAGTGCCCTGAGCTGGATTACCATCACTGCAACTCTGAACTTGTGCAGAATCTGCTGTTCCAACTGGATCCCTACAAATCTATGCAGTCTTCTAGGATTCATCCAAGAATCCTCAAAGAGCTGGCTGATGTCGTTGCAAAACCTCTCAAGGATTTTTAAGTAGTTTGGGAATCCGGAGAGGTCCCCGCTGACTGGACGCTGGGAAGCGTTATCCTGATTTTCAAGAAGGGCAAGAAGGATGACCCTGGAAACTACAGGCCTGTTAGTCTCACTTAGGTGCCTGGTAAAGTTATGGAGAAGATTATTCTGGGAGGTATTGAAAAACACTTGAAAGAATGCAGTTGTCGGTCACAGCCAGCATGGCTTCATGAGAGGAAAGTCTTGCTTGTAAAACCTGATTTCCTTTTATGACAAGGTAAGTCAGCTAGCTGATCAAGGGAAGCCACTTGCTGTAATCTTTTTGAAGTTCAGCTCAGCTTTTGATAGTGTCTCCCACAACATCCTTCTGGACAAAATGTCCAGCCCACAGCTGGATAAACACATCATGCAATGGGTGAGCAACTGGCTCATGGGTTGGGCACAAAAGGTTCTAGCGAATGGGATGACATCACACTGGTGACCTGTCTCTAGTGGGGTTCTGCAGGGTTTCATCCTTCTGCTCTTCAACATCTTAAATGACTTGGACTCAGTACTGGAAGAGTGTCCTGGGTTACAGAAGGTGAGTGCTAATCTGGGATGTAACGAAACTATGTATTCTACTCCCCTCTAAAGTCATGTTCTGACAAACTGTTAATGATGGGTCATTTGCAGTAGCTGCCCAGTGTACACCTGGCCCCTCAGGTTAAAAGCTTGGTGTTAAATTAGATAAAGAGGCAACCCTGGGAGGCAGGGTAATGTTTCTTTTTCTTCACACCAATGACTCAGCCATGATAACTCCCTCTGGGGAAGCAGCAGCATTGCCCATCCTGAGAGGGTCATGTCTGCTACTAGGCCATAATGAACTGAATGGCACCAGCAGAATAGGCAGCTGGAATGACCATCAAGGACTCCAGAAATATCCTATGACTCACAGGATTACATCACTCCATTGTGAAACTCCCCGCCCTGGGGGAGGTACTGAGCTTTCCCACCTGTATCTGATTATATATAATGCAGGACAAGGGACACCAATATCACCACCATTGCTCAATGGACCCACAGGAGGACCAGACCTTTCACAGGACCACTGCTTTCAACAAGACTGCAACAATCACTTCAACAGGACTGCAACCACTGCTTAACCTGACTGCAACCACCACCCTGACAACAGGGTGCCTTGTTGTACTCTGACTTTGTGGGTTTAAGCTACGTTTTCTGTATCATTGCATTTATTGTAATATTTCTATTAAATTGCAAGTCCAACCTGAAATCTCTCTCAAGGTATTTGTGTGGGGTTAATTTCTCCCACTAGTTTACTTTCAAAGGAGCATAAAGGGATACTAAGCAAGTTTGCAGATAATACAAAACTGGGAAGAGCTCTCAATGCCCTTGAAGGCAGGGACACCCTGCAGGGAGACTTTGATAAATTAAAGGACTGTGCAATCACCAACCCTATAAAGTTCAACAAGGGAAAGTGCCAGAATCTACACCTGGGAAAGGGCAACCCTGGATGTACAAACAGACTGGAGAATGAGATGCTGAAAAGCAGTGCCATGGAAAGGGACCTAGGGGTCCTGGCCTACGGAAAGTTTAACATGAGTCAGCAATGTGCCCTGGCAGCCAGGAGGGACATTCATGTCATAGGGTGTATCAGGCCCAGCAATACCAGCCAGTCAAAGGAGGTGATTGTCCCACTCTGCACTGGTGCAGCATTACGTTGAATACTGTGCACAGTTTTGGGCACCGCAACATAAAAAAGACATTAATTTATTAGAGAGCATCCAGAGGAGGACAATGAAGATGAAGGGCCTTGAGGGAAAGCCAAATGAAGAGCAGCTGAGGTCATTTGGTCTGTTCAGCCTGGATAAGAGGAGACTGAGGAGGGACCTCATTGCAGTCTGCAACTTCTTTGTGAGGGAAAGAGGAAGGGCAGGCACTGATTTCTTGTCTGTGGTGAGACATGGGGTTAGGAATTAGAGGGGTATTCATTAGAAATAGATATTTAGATGAAATATTGTTTAATATTTGTTGCATTTTACTGTGCTAACTGCCTGTAAAGGGAAGACAGGGTATATGTGGGGAACAGGGTATACGTGAGAGAGCAATGTGAAAGAATGCAAGGATGTGTGATAAGGGAAGAATACTGTTCATCAAAACAGGACAAATTTACAAGGCTACCAAGATAAAAAGGCTCCTCTGGACCTCCGAACCAGATCAAACCAACTTCATGGTTTGGACTGTGACCAAAGGATCAGTAAGCATGTGCAAGAAGATGGGGTGAGAAGGTCAACTTTGATAAAGACTACTTGCTTCATCCCTGTTATAAATTATCAAATTGTGAGCCAAAATTTTAAAAAAATTTAGCAAAAATTTATTAATTTGTTTGCGCGACTGGATTTTGGTCTTCGAAACCACCACAGCCAAAGAGACAGCGTTGAGCCTGGGTTCGATGCTGGGTGAACCTGGACCTGACCCCTCGAGTGTCAGAGTCTCCCCCGTTCACGAATACTGCTTCTTGCAGCAGGGTTTTATACAGTTTATTGTGCCCGAGGCAAAGATGACCGAATTTCCTTTGTAACTCTTCACATGTATCACTGTTTCTTTCCATGTGCAGAGCTGGACAGAAGCCGGGTCCAGGTGTGTACTCAGCAACAATAGGCTCCGGGGAAGCCCGGTATTCAGATGTATCACTTTGGCGCCCGCTGACTATCTTGATAGATGCAATCGGCAGGGTGATAATTGCTCTTGGGTGGCTCCCCAGGACCGGTGATCATCGCCCTGAAAGCTACTATTCTTTCGTTAAGACGTCGATCGTTATCTTAACTTGTGTCCGGGAACTAGTTGAATCTAAATAGACAGCTGCTTCTGGCCGGGATGGTCAGACACATAGTTTTGGGATTTTACAGTATTTTATACCATACATTAATAGCATGAATTATCCCTACCATATATTACAATCCCCCTGCGACCCCCAAGGACCCCCAAGATGACCATCAGAGACAAGTACGCAGGTGCAAGGGACTGATAAGCTAATTAGCATATGAAGTGGGACAAGGTGGTGCCAGGAAATGAATATGCATAAATGTATTGCAAAACCTAATGTATATGTGTAGCACTGTGGGGTTTAGGTGGTGGATGCTGCTACCTATATCCCAATAAGCATCTCCTGTGGAAAAGCTGCTTGGGTAAGCATTTAGGCAACGAAGTCAAATCCACACACTACATTCACCATGGCTAGCTCAGCAAAGAGAGGCAGAAGGGCCTTTTGTAGGACTCTGTTCCAGCAAAGGTTTATTGCAGCACACCGAAGGGAAATCATGGACAAAAGATGAGACGGTGTTGTGTGCACAAGGTCAAGTATGGGAGGGCACAGAGGTGGTACAAAGGGCAGGGTAAAGGCCATTAGCCTACAGGGAAGATGGGGCCAGCCACCAGGGATATCACAACCAGTGAAGGAACAGGGAAAGGAGAAACCACTAGAATTTGGGACATATAGGGAAGGGAACAGGAGTGGTTGCAAGGCTCCATGGGGGAGTCCTTTCTGTCTGCCTAGGTGGGGAAAACTCTATGGTAAATTCTTCCAAGGCAATGCCCTGGGGATTTCCCTGAGGAGGAAGGATTCAGAGGATTCCATATATATGTAACATTTTAGAGGATAAAAAAGAACACTGAAAGCGAGTAGATGCGCATGCCTTTGCGGAGATATCCCGCATGCATCCAGCCAAACATACATACCTACTTTATAACTGTCCAGGTTTAGAGCAAATTTGGGGAAGAATCCCCCAAAGGAGCTCCGGTGGGAAAAGCAGATCAAATCGGCCCCTCCCCCCCAACTGGTCTGGGAGGAAAAAATACCTCCTTGGAGAAAGGTGGAAAAAACCTGTTTATTAAACAATAAAATAGAAACAATATCAAACAATGAGACCCCTTGCCACTCTAAAAGAGATGACAAACAGAAAACCCTGTCCCTGGGTTGCAGCTCACTCAGTCTCTGATCAGTCTCTCTGGTGTTGGCATTGTCACAGGCCAGGCCCGGCCTGGTGGGCCAGAGATGTGAGCTGCCGGTGCTCCCCTGGGTGTTCAGGCCAGAGCAGGTTTCAAGAGGTCCAAAGAACAGGAAAAAAACAGTCCAGGGAACTTCTTTGTCTCAGCTAGCTAACACTAACTAAAAAGCAAAAGAAGAGCTCTGTCCCGCTGTCTGTCCACAGACAACAACAGTCCAGGAGGAGGAATGTGGAGGAGTGGAGTACAGTGTCTGAAAACAAACTGTGCGCTTCTTCTCTCCCCCCCCCCCCTTCACTCTCTGGAACAATCTTAAAGGTGCAAAATTTATTATTCAACATAAGCAGAATTAGACGATTGGGGATAAAAGTATCATATAGTCAACCCAGGACAATAACTCACTTTGAGTTTTAGAGTCTTTTTGCATATCATTTTGGCGACTCTGGTGGGATGTTCTCTGCCAGCCGTAGGTCCGACTGTGCGGTGGACTTCGTAAGGCCCGCCCCCGGGATTTTCCCTGGAAGGGCTTCTGCTTCTCGGATCGCTCACTTCAGGGACTGACAACGACCTCCTGAGCAGCAGAGAAACGGTATATATTTCTCTTAAAAGGGAGGTCCCCTGTAGGGACCACTGATAAGCTGCTCAGAGACGTCTGAGCTCACAGAAAGGGTCCTGGTGGGTTTAGTGTTGCAAGCAACCATTGGTCGGATGTGCGGCCAGCGGGGGAAGGGGTTCGCTGACTGGTGGAGCGGCCGCTAGTGGTTATAGGGGTGGACTGACCGAATTCCTGTTTTATTGCTGCTATTTTGGTTGTGTGTGAGTTTTAAAAGTCCAGACGTGTGTTGTGCTTGGCTGTGTGCGTGCCTGAGACGCACCTTTGGTGCAATGTGAAGCTATGGTGTATTTTTGAGGTAATACTGTCATCTTGTGTCAAAAGTCATAATTGCAGCAAACTGCCGTCTAGATAGTCTCTTACCGTGAGAACCGGCAAAGAGGTGGAGGTTGCGAGTGAGCCCTTGTTGTGGTTTGGAATGGGAGGAAATTTAGGGAAGTGATGCAAAAGCTTTTTGTGTAACAGTCTGTTGAACCACTGATAAGCTGGACACACGTCTGTGAAAGACACCTGTTAAAGACGAAAAAAGCCGGGAAATTTCTCTTTCTTTCCCGGCCAGCAAGAAGGTAACACACCCTGGGCCGGGCTTGCTGGCCCTGCTGCAGGGCCAGTTCCCCTTCCCCTGGGCCGCCTGCTGTCTTCCCCCTTCCCCTATCTGTTCCTGGGCAGGGAGCGGGGGGCGGGGGGGGGGGGGGGGGGGTGTGAGGCGGGGACTGGTGGAGCTGGCCTTGTTGACATCAAGCTGCTTGCTACACACACATAGACACACATCCCCGCCCCCAGCCGGGGGCCCAGTCACGCCTGCCGAGCCCCAGGAGCAGCCCTGGGTCAGTGCCAGGATTTTACCCCCGTGGGAGTTGCCCAGTTGCCCACAACCATTGGCAGCCCCACTTCCCCCCCCCCCCCCGCCTTATCCCGGTGTGCTGACCGGGGTCAGGTGACCATTTGAAGAGCCCAGGCGACGCGTTAATCCTTTCAGTGTTTCAATCCTCCCCCGAGTGAGAGAAAGGAACAAGATGCAAGCATGTAAAGGAACAACATGAAGGCATCGAGGTCAGTGAAGAAGTCAAGTCCCAGATGGAAGGGGTGAGGACATGCCTTGATCTTGTGGCTGAAATCCTCTCGTAAGCTATGGAGAAAAGACTCTTTTTCCCTATAACGTATGGAAGCGATGGGGAGATGAAGGGTTCAATTGATATCGAGCAAAGGCCTCCATGTTAAATTAAGCAGATGTTAAAGTAGCTGTGATCCCATGAGAAGTTTGAACAGAGAGAGTAGTCTGGTGCCCCCAGGAGAAGATCTCTGTTCCCAGGGATGAAGATGATTTTAGAAATAGATAATGAGAACTTTTGCCTTTGAACAGCTCATCTTTAAAACAGTACCCAATAAGTCAGCATGGCCCATCGACAAGCTGTAGGAAGGCTTGTGGAAATGGGAGGGACTTCACAATGGCAGGGTTCCCCAGGCAGCTGTTGTTCGTGATGAAATTGAGAATCACTAAAGAACTGGTTTTTTCCTCTTGCGGAGAAGTCTCCATAACCTTAACAAAAGGGACTTCTCTCCCTAAGTAAACTGAAGAAAGACTATTTTAGAGGTGGCAAACTGACTGGAAAATTTAGGTTTGGTTTCTTTACACTGTCAGTAGGAAAGAAAAGGTGGGGGGAGGAGAAGTGTTCTGAAGGGCTTGTTTTGATTCTTACTACTTTTTTTCTTTTAGTTACTGCTAATAAAATTTTCTTTATACCCTTTTAAAGTTTTGAGCCTACTTTGCCTTTCTCCTAATCCTATCTCACAGCAGGAAGTGAGTGCACTGGTAATTGGCCAGTACCGTTACAGCCCTTTGTGTTTTCATCTTGCATATTCATTTTACTGTGTGCTGTCTTTAGGACTTGTTGGTGTTGCTTGCGGGGATTACTGTTTCTTTCAGGGTGAAGTGCTGTCTATAAGGTTTGTTTGGCTTTGTTTGCTGTGAGTATTATTTTTAGGGTTTGCCATGAGGTGTGTTTTAATGAAAGAGCAAAGGCGTACAAGAGGGTTGTAGAATCGTGGTCATCCAAACCATGGTGAGACGAGTGGAAGGAGTCCTCTCCCAGTGGTTTGGACTCAATTCCTGGGAATTTGTAACTCCCAAGAGTAATTGGGTGATAAGGGGAAATGAGCGGCTTTATTTAGAGGGAGTATATAGGACCTCGGCAGGGAAATTAGTTGCGTTAGACTGGAACAGTCAGCACCAAGGATTTGAATATCCAGACAAACAGGAGAGGTGGAATAATCTGTTTCTGCAGGCAAGGGCAACATCTTACGTGGGTGTTGGTTAAGTGCAGGTCCTGCGGAGAGCGTTGGTACTGTTCCTCTGGTAGAAGACACATTGTATGTCCCCAGTGTTGGCTGCAGGGTCGGGAGACTCTGAACCAGATATTTTAGAGCATTTCTGTGGAAGATTCCATTTAGTCCCAGGCATCTGGAGTGTAAGCAAAGAGGATTGGGAAAAGACTGTGCAAGAGTGTGACAAGAGATTTGGGTGGAAGTGAAACAGGACAAGGAGGAGTAAAGAAATCCCTAGGGCAAGTCCTCTGGGCTGTATTTTAACCCAGTGGAAGGAAATTGCAGGCCCGGGAAGCATAGAATCCAAATGTACGCTTGCAAAGTACTGCATACAGTGGTGGCCCTTATACAGACTGGAAAGTGGAGCAAAATGGCCACAGACTGGGATCTTAGAATATAATATCTTGTTGCAGCTTATGCTTTTCCTCAGGCGTGAAGGGAAATGGAGTGATGTTTCATATGCAGACATGTTCTTCTCCCTCCGAAATCATCCTGAATGGCAGAGGGATTTTGGAATTCGAGTCCCCTCTGATCCCCTGGTAGTAGCCCTTGGAAAGGAAAACAAAGCTAATAGAGGGAGACCTAAGCAATGCTGCAGTATGTGCTTAATCAACCAGTGCTGCATGCATCACGACAAGGTTTATCAAGCAGAGACACAAAAGCAAGAGTCAGTGGACCTATTTGGGCCACCCCCTGAGGAGCAAGGGGGACTAAGGAGAGGAGCAAATTCAGTTCCCTTGGAAGGGAGACAAGCTGGGCCATCTGCTCCTCCACTTACTCACGAATTACAAAAAACGTTGCACCCCCCCACTGCCTGATAGTGATAGTGAAGATGAGGAACCTTCCGTGAGCAGTCCTATAGCATCCTGGACTAGAAAACAAGCAAGGGAAATAATACACGCCCCTTTACGAGAGGCACTAGGATCTGGGAACCAAAGGATTTTAGTTAAAATTCCTTTTTCTACAATTGACTTAGAGGGCTGGGAAAGAATTGCCAAGAACTATAGAAGTGCTCCGATGAGAACAGCCAAAAGGTTAAGATATATGATTAAGCAACGTAAACCCTACTGGTCCAACCTACAGTTATTGATGGTGATGTTAACAGAGACAGAAAAACAGTTAGTTCTGAAAACAGTGGGAGGCTTAGCAGACAACTCTTGTAGAACAACACAAGAGGATGTTAAGGATGTTTTCCCTCTCCAGGATCCAAATTGGAATCCAAATGAACCAGGGCAACTGGTAAAAATACAAAGCTATCAAGAATGCATAGCAAAGGGGATGGAACAGGCCATCCCCAAAACTATAAATTGGTCAGCTTTGTATGCAATTAAGCAGACCCCCTCCAAAACTCAGAAGGAGTTTTTAGATTGCCTGAGAGACGGGATGCACTGCCATATACCATTAGATCCTGGATCCAAAGTAGGGATACAGCAGCTAGTAAGTTTATTTTTAGGGCAGTCTATGGGAGACATCAGAAGAAAACTTGAGAAGCTCCAGGGATCAGAAGAAAGGAATGTAGAGGCCTTGTTAGATGAGGCATGGAGGGGTTTTAGCAACTGAGAAAAAGGATATAAGCAAGGGATGAGAAAGTTAGAGGCAGTAGTAAAAGAGGAAGGGAGAGGAAAAGGTGGATGTGAACCATCTTGGCAGGGATTGCCCTGACTGGACAAGAATCAGTGAGTGATTTGCAGAAAATCTGGACACTGGAAGAATGAATGCTTTGAACAGAGAAGAAATGGGAAAGGGAACAAAGGAAGGGAGGTGGTGGTCACTCATGTGAAAAATAACTTAGGGGGACAGGGGGATCTTACCCCAGGAGATCCACTGGTTATAAAAATAGAACTGGAGATGGAGGGGAAAGAGGTGGAACTCATGGTGGACACAGGAGCAACATTTTCAGTTTTAAATAAAGCTTTGGTACCAGTGGGGAATGATTATGTTAGGGTGAAGGGGGCAACTGGCCAATCTGACATAGCATGTTTTTGCAAGCCACTGAAATAGAAATGTTCACAGAATTCACAGAATCACTAGGTTGGAAGAGACCCTCAAGATCTTCGAGTCCAACCCATGCCCGAACACCTCAACTAAACCATGGCACCGAGTGCCATATCCAGTCTTTTTTTAAACACATCCAGGGATGGTGACTGTTGCACACACCTTTTCATTAAAATCCTTTCATTAGGATTTTTCCTGCTGAGAAGCTAAGGAGCTACAGCAACAAGATGTAAACAATGGTTATCTGCTGCTGTGGAATGCAACAGGTCCATTTGTGATTGGCCCATCTTCGATGTTTACAATTAATGGCCAACCACAGCCCAGTTAGCTCTCGCTCTCTGTCCGAGACACAGATCTTTGTTATTCATTCCCTTCTATTCTTAGCTTAGCCTTCTGAGAGAACCTTTTCCTTCTATTTCTTTTTAGTATAGTTATAATGTAATATATATATCATAAAATAATAAATCAAGCCTTCTGAACATGGAGTCAACATTCTCATCTCTCCCTTCACCTGAAAACCCCTGTGACCACGGTCACAGGTGACTTCACCATCTCCCTGGGCAGACCATTCCAGAACTTTATGAATCTTTCCATGAAAAACTTTTTCCTAATATCCAACCTAAATTTCCCTTGATGCAGCTTTAGACTGTGTCCTCTCATTCTGTCAGTTGCTGCCTGATGAAAGAGACCAACCCTCACCTGACTACAACCACCTTTCAGGAAGTTGTAGAGAGTGATAAGATCACCCCTGAGTCTCCTTTTCTCCAGGCTAAACAACCCCAGCTCCCTCAGTTGTTCCTCATAGGGCTTGTGTTCAAAGCCCCTCACCAGCCTCGCTGCCCTCCTCTGGACACATTCAAGCATCTCAATGTCCTTCCTAAACTGAGGGGTCCAGAACTGGACACAGTACTCAAGGTGCAGCCTCACCAGTGCCAAGTAAAGGGGAAGAATGACCTCCCTGCTCCTGCTGGCTGCACTATTCTTGATATATGCCAAGATGTCATTGGCCTTCTTGGCCACCAGGGCACACTGCTGGCTCATGTTCAGCCGGCTGTCAACCAGTACCCCAGGTCCTTTTCTGTCCGGGCACTGTCCAGCCACACCGTCCCCAGCCTATAATGTTGCAGGGGGTTATTTTAGCCAAAATGCAGGACTCAGCACTTGGACTTATTAAACTTCGTCCTATTGGACTTTGCCCATCCATTCAACCGTTCCAAGTCTCTCTGCAGAGCTCTCCTACCTTCCAACAGATCGACACACGATCCAAACTTAGTGTCGTCCGCAAATTTACTAATGAAAGACACAATCCCCTCATCCATATAATCAGTAAAGATATTGAACAGAACTGGTCCCAGCACAGACCCCTGAGGGCCACCACTGGTGACTGGCTGCCAGCTGGATGCAGCACTGTTCGCCTCCACCCTCTGGGCCCGGCCATCCAGCCAGTTCTTAACCCAGCAGAGTGCTCCTGTCCAAGTCATGGGCAGCCAGTTTTTCCAGGAGTATGCTGCGGGGACAGTGTCAAAGGCCTTGCTGAAGTCCAAATAGACAACATCCACAGCTTTTCCTGCATCTGCCAGGTGGGTCACTTAGTCATAAAAGGAGACCAGGTTGATCAAACATGACCTACTCCTCCTAAACCCATGTTGGCTGGGTCTGATACCCTGGCCATCCTATAAGTGCTGTGTGATGACACTCAATATAAATTGCTCCATTACCTTACTGGGTACTGAGGTCAGGCTAACTGGCCTGTAATTAACAAGGATCCTCTTTCCCCCCCTTTTTATGAATGGGTGTCACATTGGCCAGCTTCCAGTCATCTGGAACCTCACCAGTGAGCCAAGACTGTTGGTTTATGATGGAGAGTGGCTTTGCAAGCTCATCTGCCAGCTCCCTCATCACCTTGGGATGGATCCCATCTAGTCCCATGGATTTATGAATATCCAAACGGCTCAGCAGTTCTCTGACTGCCTCCTCTTGGATAACAGGGGGACCATTGTGCTCCCTGATAGCATCAACCAACCTAGGGGGATAGTTATCCTGAAGGCATGTCGTCTTCCTTCTAAAAACTGAGGCAAAGAAGGCTTTAAGCACCTCTACCTTGCCTTCATCTGCAGTTACTAAGTTCCCTTCCGCATCTAAGAAAAAACAAAGGTTGGTCTTACCCTTCCTTTTACCATTAATATATTTATAAAAACATTTTTTATTATCCTTTACAAAAGTTGCCATTTTAATTTCAAACTGAGCTTTGGCCTCCCTAATTTTTTTCCTACATGCTCTAGCAACCTCCCTCAATACTTCCTGAGAGACCTGACCCTCCTTCCAAAGATAATACATCCTCTTTTTATTCTTAAGTTCTTCCAAAATCTCCTTGCCCATCCTGGCTGGACGTTTTCCTCGTCGACTCAGCTTTTGGCACAGAGGGACAGTCTGTTCCTGTTGTGCCCTCAAGATCTCTGTTTTGAAGCATGCCCACCCTTCCTGAACTCCTTTGTTTTTAAGCACTGCTTCCCAAGTAACTCTCTGAATAAGTCTCCTGAAGAGGCCAAAGTCTGCCCTCCAGAAGTCCAATGTAAAAGTCTTATTTATGTTCCTCCTGATTTCACCAAATATAGAGAATTCTATAAATTCATGATCATTGTGCCCTAAGTGTCCTCCAACCACCACATTTCCCACCAACCCATCTCTATTTGAAAACAACAGGTCTAACATAGTCCCTCCCCTCGTGGGCCCACCCACCAGCTGTGACAAAAAGTTTTCCTCCACAAACTCTAAAAATTTCCTGGACTGCCTCTTTTCTGCTGTATTAAGTTCCCAGCAAATGTCCGGCAGGTTGAAATCGCCTACAAGAACAAGGGCTGATGATCCAGAAACATTCTCTAGCTGCTTATAGAATGAGTTGTCCACCACTTCTTTCTGGTTGGGTGGACGATAACAGACTCCCAGTAGGGTATCAGCCTTATTAGCCTTACCCTTAATTCTTACCCATAGGCATTCAACTTCATTTTCATTAGTTTCAATACCTATGGCGCCCAAAGCCTCCCTAATATAAAGGGCCACCTCTCCACCTCTTCTGCTTTTCCCGTCTCTCCTGAAGAGCTTGTACCCATCCAGTGCAGCACTCCAACCATGTGAGTCATCCCACTACATTTCCATGATGTCGACTACATCATAGCTTTGCTGTTGCACCATGGCCTCCAGCTCTTCTTGTTTGTTACCCATGCTGAGTGCATTTGTATACATGCACCTCAGCTGGACTACTGATTTCACTCCTGTCTCAGGCTTTCCACCCCTGGGCCTGCTTCCAGACCGTCCAGATGCATCCCCTTCCTCCTTCAAACCTAGTTTAAAGCCCTCTCAATGAGTTCTGCCAGGTCACAAGCTAAAAACCTTTTGCCCTTAACAAAGAGATGGAGCCCATCTGGTTCCAGCTGGCCAGGTGCCATAAAAGTTGCCCCATGATCAAAGAATCCAAAATTCTGCTGATGACACCAACCCTTGGGCCACGTGTTGATAATGTAAGCTCTCGTATTCCTTCCACCATTTTTCTCAGCCACCAAAGGGACTGAGGACCTGTACCCCTGTCCTATCAACCACTTGTCCCAGTGTCCTAAAGCCCCTTTTAATTGCCCTGACATTCCTCTTTTTAATCTCATCACTGTCAGCCTGGAGTACCAGCAGTGAGTAATAATCAGAGGGCTGAATTAGCCCAGGAAGTCTCTCAGTGATATCCCGTACCTGGGCCCCAGGGAAGCAGCAGACATCTCTGTGAGGTGGATCCGGTTAACATACGGGACCTTCTGTTCCCCTTAGAAGGTAGTCACCCACCACAATTACTCTTCCTTTTTTTTTATGTTGGAGGTGGTAATCCATCTCACAGATGAATCATAACTGGGAGGCTCACTGGGCAGATAATTTTTTTCTAAATCATCTGGCTGGCTCTATATCCAGGGCCTCATACCTATTCTGAAGTGGCACCTGGCTAGGGGATGGGGATGGGGAGTAATTTTTATTATTATCTCCTCGAGCAGGTACTCATTTCTACTCCCCTTCATCTGCCAGGTTGTTCTGGGGTGACATTATGATGCTTGTATCCCCATTCATATGTTCTGTGCCTTTAAGACTGTCTCTGAAGAGTGAAACTTTTGTTTGGGTTTCTCTTATCAGGGACACAGAGACGGGCAGTACATAGGGCTGTTTTCACTTTTTACTTTTGGCTTTCTGCTTTGCTTGCTCTCTCTCTGCTCTTGCTTCTGCTTGCTTTTGCTTCTGCTTATTAGCTAGTTTAGTTTAGCTAAACAGTCCAAATTCCTTCCTGAACTGTTTCTCCTCTCCTTTTTCTTCGACCATCTCAAACCTGCTCCGGACTGGGACCTGGGAACACCGAGGGTTTACACCGTTTGGCCTGCAGCAGCTGCCCCAGAGCCGGAGGGACTGAAAACAGTGCAACCACCCCCGAAAGAGACTTTCTGATTTTGTCACCTTTTTCAGAGCAATGTCATCCGGTATTGTTCATTTTGTGTGCTGGGGGGTGCTGTGCCTGTTAAATAAACAGGTTCTTTCCACTTCTCTCTGAGGAATTCTTCCTGAACCAGTTGGGAGGAGGGGCCGTGTGGATTTGCTTTCTGGGGGGGCCCTCCTTTGGAGATTCTCTACCAAATTTGCCCTAAACCAGGACAAAATCTTGGTGCCAAACGTGGGGCTCGAGAGAGTGGAAAAACCCTGTTTTGACTGCATTTTGGTTGCTATTACTCTGTGTGTGTTTAAATCAGCTAATAGCCATGCTTTTTGAATTCATAATGTCTATTGGGGTGAAGGTTTGCATGCATTTCTGGTCCCTAGGGTTTTTTGAGATTTTAATACCTCTATGGTCCCTAGGTTTATTTTCTTATCCAGAAATAGCTTTAGTATTGCCCCTAATACATAGTTTTTACATCAGAGGGGCAGTGACCAGAGTAGCTATCCTGCTGGGCTTGGTGGCAATGATGTGCAAGAAGTTTATAAACATGCTAGGGTCTGCTCCAGGTATGAATGGTTCATGGCTATGGTTATGCATCCAGTTTGTTAGAGGAGGAGCAGCAGGGAATGAGGTTTTTCAACATCTGCTTTCCTTCTTCTCCTATGAATCAGTTGTATCACTAGTGAAGGATGTTCAGTTTCCCCTCAATGTTAAAGAAACCATCTTTCTGGGATTCAATCTGGTAAGCTTCCTCTATACAGCCGGCTGCTTCTCTAGAATGAGGGCTGAGATTTCTAGACGGGCTGATGAGACCCCTGACTCAGGAGTAGACCCCGGTGTGGAAAATCCTAAGTGGTGTGGGAAATGGGAGGATATGGGCCAAATCCTGTAGGAATTCTCTGACCCTATAGTGTGGGATTTTCCCCATGAACAAATTCAGAACCCAGCTGAGGTGGGGAAATATCTGAAAGAGAAGTACCAGGATGAGCCTAAGGAGAGGAAGGTCATTGCAGTGAGCTGGGCCCTGGCATATGCTTATCGCACACTGCTAGATACTGTCAGGCAGCAGAGAGAGGCAGGGGGACAGGGAGATAAATCAGCAACTATCCCGGTGACTCAAGCAGCAGCCAGCACCCCAGGCTCGAAGCCAGTAGCCAAATCAGAGAGTGAGCCGAAGCCAGCAGCTAAACCAATGGCTGTTGCTACCAGCACTAGAAGTGGGAAATGCACGGACAAGACCAATCAACCAGTGGATGATGATGATGATGATGAAGGAGAAGGAACCTCAATGCCTCCTGACATAAAATCAGGAGTCAAAGCAGCAGGTGCAAGATCAGATGCAAATATTGAGTCCTTTTCCCTGAAGGACCTTCATGGCTTGCGGAAGGATTACAGCCGATGACCTGATGAATCCATAATTAGTTGGCTGATCCGTCTCTGGGATGCTGCAGGCGAGGCTACAATTCTGGATGGCACTGAGGTGAGGAATTTGGGATCCCTGTCACAGGATCCTGTCAGTGACCAAGAAATGATGAGGGGGGCTAATCCACGCAGCCTCTGGTAACGGGTCTTGGAGAGTGTTGCACAAAGATACCTCTGTGCAGATGATCTCTATATGCAACAAACTCAGTGGAAGACCATAGAGCAAGGGATCCAACGCCTGAGAGAAATGGCAGTGGCAGAGATTATCTTCTCAGATGATGTAACAACTAGGAACCCAGACTTAGTACCATGCACATCTGTGATGTGGCGAAAACTTGTGCGACTTGGGCCACATGAATATGATTCTGCGTTAGCCATAATGAAGAAAGTTGAGAGGCAAGAGACTGTGCTTGACATGGCAAGGAAGCTCCGAGCATATGCTGATGCTGTACATGGCCCGACACATGCCAGAATCGCAGCGGTAGAAACCAGTCTGCAGAACTTAGAGGATAAGATAGAGGAGAATCATAAGAAGCTTAGAGAGGAGATTAAAGAAGATCTTCTCCAAATTTCAGCAGTACAGATCCGAGGTTCCGGTATCCAAGGCAGACGTTTCCCAGATGGTGAGAGAAGGTACACCCCACGAGCTGAGCTGTGGTTTTACCTGCATGACTGTGGGGAAAACATGAGAAGGTGGGATAGGAAACCTACTGCTGTTCTGGCACGACGGGTGCGTGAATTGAAGGAAGCCACCAGAAGGAAAGCAGCACCAGTTGCCCGTAGCCGAACTGCCAGGTATGATGATGATGACATGTCTGATCCCCTCGAAGGAACATCCAAAACATACGCCCAGGGAAAGAAGGATAACCAGGTTTAGAGGGGCCCTGCCTCTAGCCAGGAAGAGGCCAGGGAAAATTGTGTTTTCTGGTCTGTGTGGATTCGTTGGCCTGGCACATCGGAACCACAAGAGTACAAAGCTTTGGTTGATACTGGTGCACAATGTACATTAATCCCATCAAGACATGTGGGGACAGAATCCGTTTCTATTGCAGGTGTGACAGGGGGTTCCCAGGATTTCACTTTGGTGGAAGCTGATGTGAGCCTAACCGGAAATGAGTGGAAGAAGCATCCTATCATGACTGGCCCAGAGGCCCCATGCATTTTGGGCATAGACTACCTTCGAAGTGGGTATTTCAAAGACCCAAAAGGACTCAGATGGGCATTTGGAATAGCTGCTGTAGAGACAGAGGGCATCCAGCAATTGAACACCTTTCCTGGGTTGTCTGAGAATCCATCTGCAGTAGGATGCCTGATGGAAGAAGAGCAACAAGTGCCAATTGCCACTTCCATAGTGCATCGATGACAGTACAGAACCATTCGTGATGCTGTGATCCCCATCCATAAGATGATCCGAGAGCTGGAGAGCCAAGGGGTGGTCACCAAGACCCACTCACCCTTCAACAGCCCCATTTGGCCTGTGTGAGAATCTGAAGGAGAATGGAGATTGACTGTGGACTACCGTGCATTGAATGAAGTGACTCCACCATTGAGCACTGCCGTGCCAGACATATTAGAGTTCCAGTACTGTTGTGGTGTGTTGTAATGTCCTGTTTTAGATTTCCAGGTCACCTCCCAGGTGGGGCAATACCTCTCTTCCCCTTCCCCCTCGCCCCTTGCTGAGTGAGTCCTGTCAATCAGGCTTAACACTCCAACAAGGCGTTGTGTGGTTGGTCAAATTCAAAGGATGCCCCTCAGGCCTGGGGGTCATTGGCCTGTCTAGGTGTCCCTCGCCTTTTGAGACCCCGCCCCCCCGACCTGGTTGGTGGCTCACCTGTCTCCTCCCCTCCCCACTCCCTGCGCTTAAAAGGTGAGTCCAGCCATGTGCTCTGGATTCTGTTGGAGTTCTTCCCAAGATTCAGACATCTGTAACCATGGAATAAACCTCTGGATATTAAACCCTCCAGCAGAATCCCTCCTTTTTTCTCTTCACCTTCACCTGAAGCCTCTTCCTAAGGTAAATGGAGTCCTTAACAAGCCTGGACTTGTTTAGTGCCCAGCTGAAACCACCGTCAAGCTAAAGGTGTCTCTGGGGTGAAGCACCACAGAAGCCGCCTTTGGCTCAGCAGCGAGGGTCAGACTGGCCCAGGCACAATCTAACAGGTATTATTGGGATTCATATTCCAATACAGTACGAGCTTGAGTCCAAGGCAGCAAGGTGGTGTGCCGCTATAGACATTGCCAATGCATTTTTCTCCATTTCTCTGGCAGCAGAATGCAGGCCTCAGTTTGCTTTCACATGGAGGGGAGTTCAGTACACCTGGAACCGACTGCCCGAGGGGTGGAAGCCCAGCCCCACCATCTGCCATGGCCTGATCCAGACTGCACTGGAAAAGGGTGAGGCTCCAGAACATCTGCAGTATATTGATGGCATCATTTCGTGGGGGAACACAGCTGCAGAAGTGTTTGAGAAAGGGAAGGAAATCATCCTGATCCTCCTGGGAGCTGATTTCTCCATTAAAAAGAGCAAAGTAAAGGGACCAGCTCATGAGATTAAGTTCCTGAGAGTGAAGTGGCAAGATGGACGGCGTCAGATTCCTACAGATGTCATCAACAGGATCACAGCAATGTCTCCACCAATAAGAAAGAGACACAAGCTTTCTTGGGTGCAATAGGTTTTTGGAGGATGCATATTCCTGAGTACAGTCAGATCGTGAGCCCTCTTTACCTGGTCACCCACAAGAAGAACAATTTCCAGTGGGGCCCTGAGCAGCAACAGGCCTTTGTCCAGATCAAGCAGGAGATTGCTCAGGCAGTTGCCCTTGGCCCACTCAGGACAGGACCAGAGGTAAAGAACATGCTCTACTCTGCAGCCGGGAACCATGGCTTGTCCTGGAGCCTTTGGCAGAAGGTGCCTGGGGAGACTCAGGGTCCACCACTGGGATTTTGAAGTCGAAGCTACAGAGGGTCTGAAGCCAACTATACTCCAACAGAGAAGGAAATCTTGGCTGCCTATGAAGGAGTCCAGGCTGCCTCGGAGGTAATAGGCACTGAAGCACAACTCCTCCTGGCACCCCGACTACCCGTGCTGGGGTGGATGTTCAAAGGCAAGGTTCCTTCCACTCACCGTGCCACCAGTGCTACATGGAGCAAGTGGATTGCTCTTATCACTCAGCACACCCGTATAGGTAAACTGAATCACCCTGGGATTTTGGAGGTCATTACAAATTGGCCCGAAGGTGAGAATTTTGGTGTCACAGATGAAGAGGAACACAAACCAGTGACACGTGCTGAAGAGGCTCCTCCCTATAACCAACTGCCCCCAGTGGAAACACGCTACGCTCTTTTCACTGACAGGTCCTGTTGCATCGTAGGGATGAACCAGAAGTGGAAAGAAGCTGTATGGAGCCCCACACGACAGGTTGCACAAGCTACCGAAGGAGAAGGTGGATCAAGCCAACTTGCTGAACTCAAAGCTGTTCAACTGGCCCTGGACATTGCTGAGACAGAGATGTGGCCAAAGCTCTACCTCTACACTGATTCATGGATGGTAGCCAATGCTGTGTGGAGATGGCTGGAGAGGTGGAAAAAGGCTAACTGGCAACGTAGAGGGAAACCAATTTGGGCTGCTGATTAGTGGAAAGACATTGCTACCAGGGTAGGGAGACTGCCTGTGAAAGTCTGCCATGTAGATGCCCATGTACCCAAGAGCAGAGCCAATGAGGAGCACCAAAACAATAAGCAGGTAGACCAAGCTGCAAAGATAGGGGGGTCCAAAATAGACCTAGACTGGGAACATAAGGGAGAGTTATTCCTAGCTCGATGGGCCCATGATGCCTCAGGTCATCAGGGCAGAGATGCCACCTATAAGTGGGCACGAGACCGAGGGGTGGATCTAACCATGGACAGTATTTCTCAGGTTATCCATGACTGTGGGACGTGTGCTGCCATCAAGCAGGCCAAGCGAGTGAAGCCCCTGTGGTACGGTGGGCGGTGGTCGAAGTACAAGTATGGGGAGGCCTGGCAGATTGACTACATCACACTGCCCCAGACACGCCAGGGCCTGCGCTAGGTGCTGACCATGGTGGAAGCCACCACTGGATGGCTGGAAACCTACCCTGTATCTCATGCTACAGCCCGGAACACCATCCTGGGCCTTGAAAAGCAAGTCCTGTGGAGATATGGCACCCCTGAGAGTATTGAGTCAGACAATGGGACTCATTTCAAGAACAGCCTTATCAACACCTGGGCTAGGGAACATGGCATTGAGTGGGTGTACCATATCCCCTACCATGCACCAGCTGCAGGAAAAGTAGAGAGGTAAAATGGACTACTAAAAACCCAGTTGGAAGCCTTGGGTGGAGGATCTTTCAAGAATTGGGAGCAGCATTTAGCAAAGGCCACCTGGTTAGTTAACACCCGAGGTTCCACCAACCGAGCAGGTCCTGCCCAGTCTGAGTCCCTGAATATAATAGAAGGAGACAAAGTCCCAGTGGTACATATCAGAGGTTTGTTATGGAAGACTGTGTGGATCAATTCTGCCTCGAGTACAGACAAACCCATTCATGGGGTTGTCTTTGCTCAGGGACCAGGTTGCACGTGGTGGATAATGCAAAGAGATGGAAGGACACGATGTGTACCTCAGGGAGATCTGATTGTGGGGTAAGAATGATATGCAATATCACTGTTCATTGGATGTTACTGCCATTGTCTGTACATTAAACCATAAAGACATGAGATAGAAGGAAATGTGTAAGTGTTGAAGGTCTGGGCAAGTGGAAAATGGAGATGGAAATGTGTAAGTGTCGAAGGTCTGAGCAAGTGATAGATGGAGCTTTAAGTGAGTAAAGTGAAAGGGGGGAATCCTGCAGCTCTGTAATATAGGGCCTGGATTCAGTGGTCCAGTGTGGGGATGTGATGAACGCATGATGGGTATTGCTTGTCACTTTTGGGGGAACAGATGGAAATTTTGTATGAATAATGCATGATGTGTTGTAGTATGTTGATGATATGGGGATAAGGGGTGGAATGTCCTGGGGTGACGTTATGATGCTTGTATCCCCATTCATATGTTCTGTGCCTTTAAGACTGTCTCTGAAGAGTGAAACTTTTGTTTGGGTTTCTCTTATCAGGGACACAGAGACGGGCAGTACATAGGGCTGTTTTCACTTTTTACTTTTGGCTTTCTGCTTTGCTTGCTCTCTCTCTGCTCTTGCTTCTGCTTGCTTTTGCTTCTGCTTATCAGCTAGTTTAGTTTAGCTAAACAGTCCAAATTCCTTCCTGAACTGTTTCTCCTCTCCTTTTTCTTCGACCATCTCGAACCTGCTCCGGAATGGGACCTGGGAACACCGAGGGTTTGCACCGTTTGGCCTGCAGCAGCTGCCCCAGCGCCGGAGGGACTGAAAACAGTGCAACCACCCCCGAAAGAGACTTTCTGATTTTGTCACCTTTTTCAGAGCAATGTCATCCGGTATTGTTCATTTTGTGTGCTGGGGGGTGCTGTGCCTGTTAAATAAACAGGTTCTTTCCACTTCTCTCTGAGGAATTCTTCCTGAACCGGTTGGGAGGAGGGGCCGTGTGGATTTGCTTTCTGGGGGGGCCCTCCTTTGGAGATTCTCTACCAAATTTGCCCTAAACCAGGACACAGGTGTCCTATTGCCTGACAGTGGGACATGTAGGAGTCCTCTGACTGTTGGTGGGCCTCCCTCAAGGATGGAAGAGCTGAATTCCACCAATCTATTTCCCTTTCACTTTCCCTGACACTCCTTAGACTTTCAACTTCCTCTTTAAGCTTGGCCACCAGCGAAAGGAGATCATCCAGCTGTTCACACCACAGGCAGGTTTTCTCCTCAACGCCTCCTGAAAACCACTGATAAGCTCAAACACTCTGCACAGGAATGGATCTGTATAGACTCGGCCTTTTTGGGGGGTTCCATTTGATGACATACTATTTTTCTAACTACAGTTTTCGATCGCATAAAACCATTACTAACAGAAACCCCAATACCAACCAACCAACAGAAACACTGCAAACAACACACAGAAAACCTTACTAGCAAAAAAAACCCCTTCAACCCTACTGTCTTGCCCTGCCTGCACAAACTGCTGTGCCATGCCCTCAGAGACATGCCATGCCCCTGTTTGCCTGCTCCTGGTTGCCGTGCTCCAGGTCGCCACGCTCCCCAGAGGCCTCTTTTAATTAGCCTGCTACTCAGCAACAGAGGAAGCTCCACCCTAGTCTTTGTGACTCTCAAGCACAAGGAATGCACCTTTCTCAGCATTCCGACAAGCAGCCACTCAGCGACAGCAGAAGCCCCACCCGGTCCTTGTGACTCAGAAGCCCAAGGAACTCACCTGCTCAGCGTTGGAAATATGGAAAACAATGGGGCATCCATAAGTTTCTATATATGCCCAACTCTCCGGAGTCACTCCTAGGGAGAGATTTACTGGAGAAATTACAGGCAACCATTTAGTTTAAAAATGAGGAGGTGACTCTGGAGGTGGATGAGCAAAAATATATAGAAGTGTTGAGTTTAATATTGACAGCTATTGAGGTTAAAGAGGAAATTAGCAAGGAGATACTGATAGTGGAACCCTGGAAAAAGTTAAAGATAGAATCTAAAATGTTAGGCTTTGTGCTTTCCCAGATCAACTGCACCTGCGTAAGCAGTATGATAAATTATATAATTGTTAGATGTGATGATTGTTTAGTAATTAAATGTAATTATTATACAACCATAAGAAGAATAGTGAGAAGCTATGTTGGAAATTCAGAGAGGGGCTAAATTTATGTGTACAACAGAACAATATAAGTTTAATAATTAACATGAAAGTTATGTAACGATAGAGTATAAAACATGATCATTTCAGATGTATGGTCGGAGTCAGATTTGGGTTGAATATACCCCAATTCCCAGAGCTCTTAATAAAAAGCACCGCATATAATCGCTCGTGATTATGTGTTTTTGAACGCTAACATTTTGGCAAACCCAAAAGGGACACTTGTGAGTGCTGCTGAGCGACTTCGCGACTCGATCACGCTCCAGCCGGCACTGAGGGATTCTCAGGGAGCCCATCGGCCGCGACCGCTTCCGCTGCTCACAAACGTCCCTGGGAGAAAGGTAAGGTGCTTTTTACTTTGGTTTGGATGCCTGCCAATAAGACACAGGGAAAGCTATGCTTGGTTGGGCTAAAGGAATTCCTGCTGGTGTAAGCCTAGGCGTCGTTCCGTAAGACAATCGCGAAAGTGTTCCAGGTTCGGCATTTGTGGTATTTTTGAAATGGAGAAACTTAAAGGGATTTTGGGCAGTAACACCCCTATCCCGCAAAATTCTCCTTTGGGGTGCTTATTAGCACATTGGAAACAAGGTAACTTTGGGGAAGGATTACGTAAAACTAAGTTGATTGATTATTGTAATTCATGGTGGCCAGAATATGCCTTGGAGAACGGTGAAAAATGGCCAAAATACGGTACTCTGCAATATAACACTATTTTGCAGTTAATGTCGTTTTGTAAACAACAAGGAAAATGGGATGAAGTCCCATATGTTGATCTGTCTTTCTACTTACGGGGAAAGCCAGAATGGCAGGATGAATGTGGATTATTAATGGTTAAAACATCTGCAAAGTGTGGGGTTTGTGAGGAACGTTGTTTAGAACACTTGGCCTTAAGAGAAAGCTTGAGTAGGGAAAATTATACAGATATTGATTTACAAGTAGCTCCAATAGGAACAAGAGAACCTAACCCTATCCCACCTGTTTCATCTGTCCCTATCCCACTACCTGCTCCTCACCCACCTACTCCTGAGCCCGTCTCGTCTAGTATACCTTTCCCTCTTTATCCTCCTCTCCCATCATCACCCGATCCCTCTTCCTCGGAAGATGAGCAAAACCCAACTGTGATAGAAAGGGGAAAGAGGTATGCGAGTGAAAAAGATAGCAATGGTAATGAATCAGTGACCCCAATAGCCCATAGAACCCGGGGTCGGGCAAAGCTTGCTCCAGTTGTGCATAGAGATGGCATAAGCAAACAAAAACGGACTGTGATTGCCCCCTTGCGACAAGGTGTCGGAGTGGAAGGGCCAGTATTTGTAAAAGTGCCTTTTTCCCCAGCAGACTTAGTCATTTGGAAACAGTCAGCCAGAACTTATAGAGAAAATCCTGATAAAGTGGCACGCGTAGTAAAAATGGTTATGAAAACTCAAAATCCTGACTGGGATAACATACAAGTGATATTAGATACTCTGATGGATTCTACTGAAAAAGAGATGGTACTTAAGGCAGCCAAAGAGAGGACAAGAGAAGATATTAGAAATGGGCTCGTAACAGGGAATTTAGATGTCAATTTCCCAATTGAGGATCCAAATTGGGACCCTAATTTATTGTGCGATATGAGGAGATTACGGAAATACCAAGAGTGGATCCAAATAGGAGTTCAGAATGCTGTGCCCAAAACTATAAATTGGTCCAAACTATATGCGGTTCGACAGGAAAAGAAGGAATGTCCCACTGCATTTTTGGAGAGGCCTCAAGGAGGTAGCAAGGAAATATACAGACCTCCAAATGGATACAGAGCAAGCAAAGGTTCAGCTTGCTCTCATATTCTTGGGCCAATCACAGGATGACATTCGTAGAAAATTGCAAAAATTAGAAGGGGAAGAATTAAGGATGTTGGATAAGTTACTCGAGGTTGCTTGGAAGGTATATAACAATCGGGAAAAAGAAGCTAGTAAAAGGCAGCAGCAGAATCTTTTGGCAGTAATACAGGGGAGAGGGAACCCAAATTTCAGGGGGCATAACAGGAATGGTTGGGGTAGGAGACCAGTTACCCAAGGGTTAAGCCTGAATCAATGTGCGTATTGTAAGCAGGATGGGCATTGGAAGCGAAATTGTCCAAGTTTGAATAACCAGTTTGACCAGGGCAATCAGTTCCAGCAGGCTACCAAGGAGATGGTCCTGGGGGAGTACACCAGCTGACTAGACGTAGAACCGGTAGAACAAGTTAAGGAACCTGTTGTAAATATACAGTTAGGGCATAAAGAGGTCAGATTTCTAATAGATACAAGGGCTACTTTTTCTGTATTGCATGATTTGCAAGGACAAATTGGGGACAAGGAAACGACAATAGTCGGTGCTACAGGGAAAGAGGAAAAACGGCCTTTCCTGCAACCCCTAGATTTGTGTTTTGGAAACAAGGTTATAACACATGAATTTTTATATGTACCTGAGTGTCCAATTCCGCTTTTAGGGAGAGATTTGCTAGCAAAACTTGATGCGGTAATAACCTTTGAAAATGGAGAGCTTACAATGAAAATACCTGAATCAAAGACGGGACAGATATTAATGATCAAAGAAAAACCTGTCCCCTCTATCCCTAGGGAGGTAGAAGATGCAGTGATTCCCTCTGTATGGGAGACAGATATACCAGGGAAATCTAAATTGGCTCAACCAGTGCATGTAGAGTTAAAAGAAGGGGCAAGGGCTGTACAAGTCAAACAATATCCCATAAAACCAGAAGCATGGCAAGGAATAGTACAGATTATTGAGAAATTTTTGAAATACTGAATTTTAGAAGAATGTGAATCAGAATTTAATACACCAATATTTCCAGTAAAGAAACCAAATGGTGAATATAGATTTGTGCAGGATTTGAGAGCAATAAATAAAATAACAAAGGACATTTATCCAGTGGTAACAAATCCTTATACATTGCTGTCATGGTTTGGGCCTGGCACAGAGCCAGTGCCCCCATGAGAATCCCCTCTCCCTGGCGTCTGCTGTGAGATGTGACCAGGAATAAGCCAAACAGGCTCCAGCTTAAACATAAAGAAAACTTTATTACCTAAACTACAGGAAAAATAGGAAAATACTATAAGGAAAAAAAAATTTGAAAACCTTACAAAAAACACTCTCCTCCTCCCCACCACCAAAATTTCCCAATCCGATACATTCCCCCAAATCACCAACTGCCCAGCCTGGCACCACCCTTTAGTATATTCAAACTTCAGTTCATCAAGAGGAGAGGAGTCCTTCTTGCACCATAGGCTTTCCCTGGAAACACGCTGAAACCTTTTGTGCTTCCATTGTCACTCGGCACCGCCCGGAAAGTCCTTTTGCCGCTTGTGACATCTTCCCTCCATGCCCAGTGCTCTCACCACTGTGCATGGATCAGAGCTGCTTTTAGGGCTGTCTTTTAAGGATGCCTTGTCTCACTCCAAAAAGGCACAGTCTCTGCTTTGGGACATCTGTCCCCCCCATTTTTTTCCAACCCCCTGGGGCCGAGGGGTCCCCACGATGAACCCTCCTGGTTCTGAGGCACTGCCTCCCCCTAAGTGCAGTCTCTGTGTCACAGGAATAAAACTGAGTCTATGGCTACACAAGAAAAGTCCAGCCAAAAGGCCACTCCAATCATCTCTCCCCACTCAGTCAATCGTCTCCACGTCCTTCGGGCCAGGTCCTTGTTTCATCTTATCTCTTATCTCCCTTCTTATTCAGCTCTGAGGACGATCAGCATTTTTGTGAGGTCCCAATCATGAAAGAAAGGGGCTAAAACTTCAGTCTCTGTCTGTCCCGGAGCACTCCGGTACTCCCACACGCGCTGCTGCTCTGGCCGGGCTGCACTCTCCCCCTCCTTCTCCTCCTGGGCTGGCTGCTCTCAAATTCAGACACCGGCTTTCCTCTCTCTCCCTCCTGGGGGGATGATGGCTGCCCGATGGCTGTCTCTTGGGGCTCCTCCACCCTTCCGTCCTCAAGGGCCTCTTCACCCCCCATTTCTGTCCAGGCCCCGGGCCTACCGCATGGCTGCCCCTCCCCCGCCCAGCAGCAGCAGCTGGACAGGGGAGGGAGATCTGACCTCTTCGCCTCGAAGTCCCAAGAGAGCCTCTCAGGGCCGAAGCTCTGCTTTTTAACCCCTGTGTATTCTCGGAGGTGTGTCCAGACCCCACTGGCCACACCAGGTGCCAACATCAAACTCCGAGCATCCATTGGTTTGACCACAGCATCCCAGAATTCCCACTTCTTCCTGGTCAAACCACCACAATTGCTAACATCCGTAAAGGAGATATATAAATGGTTTACCATAATTGATTTAAAAGATGCCTTTTTCTGCATCCCCCATGACAAAGAAAGTAGGAAACTGTTTGCCTTTGAGTGGGAAAACCCAGGGAATGGAAGAAAGACCCAGCTCACCTGGACACGACTCCCACAAGGCTACAAGAACTTGCCGACCCTATTCGGAAACCAACTGGCAAAGGAACTGGAGATTTGGACCGAAAATGGGCAAGTACCAAGAGACCAATACTTATTGTTGCAGTATGTTGATGATATACTAATAGCTACAGAAGAAAGAGCAACCTGTATAAAGGTAACCATTGAGATTTTAAATTCACTGGGAATGGGAGGCTATAAAGTATCCAGAGGAAAGGCACAAATCGCACAACAGACTGTGATTTACCTGGGATGTGAAATTTCACAAGGGCAACGAAAACTAGATACTAACCGTATCCAAGCTATTTGTTCTATTCCAGAGCCCCAGAATTTACATGAGCTGCGAGTCTTCCTCGGGATGGCAGGATAGTGTCGCTTGTGGATCATGGACTATGGACTGATTGCGAAACCCCTGTATGAAGCTCAGAAGATGCAGCCATTCACCTGGGGCAAACCACAGAGAGAAGCCTTCCTAAAATTAAAGGAAGCACTGACAACTGCTCCAGCACTAGAGTTACCTGATCTGTCTAAAGATTTTCAGCTGTTTGTACATGAAAGGCTGCGCCTAGCACTAGGAGTCCTGACCCAACCTCTGGGAAGCTGGAAAAGGCCGGTGGGCTACTTTTCCAAACAACTCGACAACATAAGTGCCGGGTGGCCTCCATGTCTGCGGGCAGTCGCAGCTACTGTGATCCTGATACAAGAAGCCAGGAAACTTACTATGGGAAGGTATTGGAATATGAATCCTAATATTACCAGTTAGATTGTGCCTGGGCCAGTCTGACCCTTGCTGCTAGGCCAAAGGTGGCAGCTGAGGTGTATCACCCCAGAGACACCTTTAGCTTGCTGGTGGTTGCAGCTGGGCACTAAACAAGTCCAGCTTGTTAGGAACTCCGTTTACCTCAGGAGGAAAGCTTCAGGCCATGGTGAAGAGAAAAAGGAGATGGATTCAGCTGGAGGGTTTAATATCCAGAGGTTTATTCCATGGTTACAGAGGTCTGCATCTTGGGAACAGCTCCAACAGAATGCCGACCACATGGCTTGATTCACCTTTTAAGCTCAGGGACAGGGGAAGGGGAGGGACAGGTGAGCTACCAACCAGGTGGAAGGGGCAGGGTCTCAAGGGACGAGGGACACCTAGACAGGCCAATGACCACCAGGTCTGAGGGGCATCCTTTGAACTTAAGCAACCACACGACGCCTTGCTGGAATGTTAAAACTGATTGACAGCCCAGCAGAGGGCGAAGGGGGAAGAAGGGTTTTGGCACACCTGGGTAAGGGACCCGGAAGTTTAAAACACACTGCAACAGGAAGGCACATAGATGTCTATGTACCACACATGGTAACCACTGTCTTAGAACAAAAGGGGGGCCATTGGCTATCTCCCAGCAGGATGATGAAATTCCAGGTAGTCCTGACTGAGCAGGATGATGTCACATTAAAAACAACTAACCTTTTGAATCCAGCTCTGTTCCTAGGTACCACAACTGAAGAAGGCCCATTAGAACACGACTGTGTAGAAGTAATAGAGTAGACCTATTCAGCAAGAGACGACCTGAAAGACGTCCCACTAGAGCAGCCGGAGTGGGAGCTCTTTACAGATGGGAGCAGCTTCGTGGAAAACGGAACCAGATATGCTGGATATGCAGTAACAACAGTCAATACAGTAGTGGAGGCAAAGGCATTACCACCAAATACATCTTCCTAGAAGGCAGAACTGGTTGCTTTAACCAGGGCACTAGAATTAAGTGAAGGGAAAAAGGTAAATATCTGGACTGACTCAAAATATGCCTTTGGAGTGGTGCATGTACACGGAGCACTGTGGAAAGAAAGAGGACTGTTATCTTCTCGGGGTACGCAGATTAAACATCAGGATGCAGTCCTGCAATTGATAAAGGCAGTACAAAAACCTGAACAAGTGGCAATCATACACTGCAAAGCACACCAATCAGGAAACTCCAAAATCATTGAGGGAAATCAAAAGGCAGACTGGGCAGCCAGACAGGTTGCTCAAAAGGTGCAAACAACAATGGCATTGATACCTTTGAAGCTTAATGAATCCCAATTCAATTTGCCTCCAAAACCAAAATATTCAGTAGAAGATGAGAAACTGGCACTTTTGCTAAATGCACAAAAGAATTCAGAGGGATGGTATGTGACCGCACAAGAACAAATAGTGGTACCCCCCTTGATAATGAGAGAAGTTCTACAAATTAAACATAACGAATGTCACTGGGGAGCAGAGGCATTGGTAAAATTACTAAAGCAGAGTTTAATTTCAGTATGGATGTTTACAATGGCAAAATCAGTTATGTCAAAATGTGATATCTGGTTGTAAAACAACCCAGTGGCCAGGCGACAGGCACAGTTAGGAAGAATTTGGATAGGAATAGAGCCAGGAGACTATTGGCAGGTAGATTTTGTAGAACTACCAAGGACTCGAGGATACAAATACCTGTTAGTGGGGGTTGACACATTCTCTGGGTGGCCAGAAGCCCTTCCCTGTCGCACAAACCAAGCAAAGGAAACAGTTAAGTGGTTACTACAGCAGATTATTCCCAGATTCGGGGTACCCCTAGGGGTATCATCAGATAGGGGACCCCATTTCATAGCTACAGTAGTAAGAGAGCTAAGTAGATTGCTGGGGATAACTTGGGACCTCCACACACTGTGGAGACCCCAGTCAAGTGGACAGGTGGAGAGGATGAATCAGACACTAAAAAGGCAAATCAGTAAAATATGCCAAGAAGCCAAATTGCAGTGGCCCCAGGCTTTGCCAATAGCACTGTTGAGGATTCGGATAAAGCCTAGGAGTGGGATGTCAGTCAGTCCTTATGAGATATTGTATGGGAAACCATATGAATCTCCTGAGCCTAACCCTAATGTACACATCACAGGAAAGCAGCAAGTATATAATTATGTTCTGTCTCTTGGGAAAACTTTATCTCAGCTCCAGAGTATCCTCGTGTGGAATAGACCACTGACTCTCGAGAACCCAGTTCATAACATACATCCAGGAGACGAGGTGTACATCAAGAACTGGAATGAGGAACCGCTGAAAGAAAAGTGGAGTGGACCCCATCAGGTACTACTGACCACCTATACAACAGTCAAAGTAGCCGGCGTGGAACCCTGGATCCACTATATCCGAGTGAAGAAAGTCCATCCTGGATCATGGACTGTATAAACTCTGGAATGAACAAAGGCTGCAGATAAGACGTGTTTAATTGCTTTCAGAATGCTATCAGTAATTGTGCTAACGTTATGGTTATTAATATCTTTGGGATGTGGAATGCAAAATGATCAACTAACCACTCTTCATTCTAGAATGAAGAGAGAGGTACAAACGGAAACACAGGTGATAAAGGTTTCTAATGCAATTCGGGCTGAGAATGTAATGATTGGATTAGTCAAAGATTTTGCCAAAATGCAAAACACCAGCCGAATAACTGCCTGTCTGTCAATACCAAAGGCAGCAGGAGACCCAGTAAAGTGGGGAATCATAACATCAAAACTACCTGAAATACAAAAGAACAAAACAATTACATGTAAACTGGTACCCGAATCGAGGCAAGTTACAGAAACCACTCTGGTATGGGAATGTGAGGCCAAGGATAGGAAAGATCAGATAGAACCTTGGGACAGTGCGTAGTCTGTGAGTATTCTTCAAAGATTCCAATATATGGCAAACACCCCTTGGTGTATTAAGTGGGAAGGCCCCGAGAATGAAACAGATCCAGCAATAACAAACACTGTCACTAGTAGGAGAACAAGGGCAGACAAAGTAAGTTGGTGGGCATGTAATAAAACTTACGACTGCACTTCAGATGATGAAGAGATAAAACAGATGCCACCCCTGGCAATAGCCCTACAAATTGGTTGTGCTTGCAGAGGGATCAAACATAAACAAGGCAGAGTGAATTATAGAGTAATTATAGGGTGTACCAGGATTACAATCCGAGGTCCAGGACAATTTGTATGAGCAGCAAGTGATGGTACCTGGACAACACATCTGCCTGTAGATGGGAAAATAAAGGACATTACTTTAAGCCTCCCAACCTTATGTCCAATTTGGAAAAAGTCCCCATTTAATGGAAAACATGAACTTCTGCAGATAAGAGCAAGACTAGAAGTTCTAAACAATGAAAATCCAGATGACACTTGGCAAGAACCCTCTAGTGGAGTGAAATTTGGATGGGCCCTAGAGTCATTGCTTGGTCCTATAACAAACTATAAGAGCAGAGAGATGCTGTACAAACTTACAGGTCAGGTAGGTAGACTGGCAAGAGTCACCCGGGAAGGATTTAAAGAATTAAATATGCAATTACAAGCCACCACAAAAATGACTTTACAAAATCGATTGGCCCTAGATATGTTACTCCTGAAAGAGCATGGAGTATGTGGACTTTTAAAGGGACAAGTTGATCATTGCTGCGTTCATATCCCAAATGTAACTGCAGATGTAGAATATGACATCAATCAGTTGAAACAAATAGAGCATGAAGCACAAGAAGAGCAAAAGGATTTGGCTACAAGCTGGTTAGGAAAAATCTTTAAAGGATTAGGGTGGAATGTGAGTTCATGGATTAAATCTATCATTGAGAGTGTGATAATCTTACTAATTGTATTCTTAGCAAATTGGTTAGTTTACAGCATCTTAAAGGGAGAGATACAGAAGAAAACATCCTGGAACCAGAGGATAATAAAGGCACTAACACGAGATCCACGCCCACCATCTTCTGGTTCTCCAGTTCGTAACAGCATCCACGACAACGTTTACATCAACCCTGGATTTGAAGAACCAAGTACGAACTGAGGAATAAAGGACTGTATCAAGTGAAAACATTTACACCTATAGTGAAGTGAAAATGCTTTCAAAGGGGGGAGAATGATAGTGGAACCCTGGAAAAAGTTAAAGATAGAATCTAAATTTTAGGCTTTGTGCTTTCCCAGATCAACTGCACCTGCAGAAGCAGTATGATAAATTATATAATTGTTAGATGTGATGATTGTTTAGTAATTAAATGTAATTATTATATAACCATAAGAAGAATAGTGAGAAGCTATGTTGGAAATTCAGAGAGGGGCTAAATTTATGTATACAATAGAACAATATAAGTTTAATAATTAACATGAAAGTTATGTAACAATAGAGTATAAAACATGATCATTTCAGATGTATGGTCGGAGTCAGATTTGGGTTGAATATACCCCAATTCCCAGAGCTCTTAATAAAAAGCACCACATATAATCCCTCGTGATTATGTGTTTTTGAACGCTAACAATACTGGACCAAGTGTTTCCAGGAATATGGGCTTCCAATCTACCAGGGAGGGCAAAAAATGTACCCCCAATACAAATTAGCTTAAAGAAGGAATACAACCAGTTAGACAGAATCCTTTGAGAAAGGAAGATAGAGAAGGAATTAGCCTGATAATTGAAAATTTCTTACAGCTGGGGTTACTGGAAGAGTGCCAATCTGATTTCAATACTCCTATCCTGCCTGTCTGGAAACCTGATGGGTGAGACCGAGTTGTATAGGATTTATGAGCTGTTAACAAGATAACTGAGGATCTCTACTCCATGGTGGCTAACTCGTACACCTTGCTAACGTGTTTAATACCAGAGCTAATTTGGTTTACCATTTCAGATTTGAAGGAGGCCTTCTTTTGCCTCCCACTCCATGAAGCAAGCCAGAAAATTTTTGCATTTGAATGAGAAAATCCCAAAAGCAGATGCAAAACTCAGCTCACATGGTGGGTTCTTTCCCAGTGCTTCAAAAAATAGCTGTCTCAGTTTGAAAAGACAGGTGTCTGCTTAAGGAAGGCAGGAGTCTCCCTTGAAATGGAAAATGTAAACCCCCTCCCTCCGAATTATAATAATTTGGAAATTAAAAGGCTCTCAGGCAAAGATATGGGAATAGGAATAACAGTTATTTACTAGAAAAACTAGAAATACAAATGCAATAGTAAAAACAAAAAAACCACTGAGAGTCAGAATACAACATGACACCCTGTGGGTCAAGGTGTTGGTAGCAGTCCTATTAGATGGTGTATGCTGAAGCAAAGTGAAAATTTTCCAGGATAGAAATCCATTTTAATTTAGGTGAAATGTACATTTTTGAGTTGAGTCTGTAGTTAGAAATCGTAGTTATTTAGCCAGACTGCAAGGCCTAAGCTCAGTGAAGTTACTTCAATGGAGGACAGAGATAAAGGGGGGGAGACAGAAGATGATAGATGGAGACAGGGACTGCTGTAAGGGCAAGTCAGCCTGACCTCAGAATTCTTTCTGGTAAAAAGGAACTAGTGGTAAAAGTCACATGAAACCCATAAAAATGAATATGTATGAACCTATTGTGAAACTGTATGCATATGTATTTGAGAGAGAGATAAAAAGAGACCTGAAGTTCTCAGAGGTACACATGCCTTTTTTGAGGAGAGCAATCTCCGCATGCGTCCAGCGCTGTAATAAACATAACAAGCTTTACAACTTTTACAAAGTTTTGAGGTTTCTTCTTTTCTCCGCAAAACATTATGGCGAGCCAAGCCGGGAGTTTTCTGTCCCCGCAGGGGCAGGGGAGATAGACGGACCTCCAAGGGGTGCCCTAGGATTTTTTTTCCTGGTGGGGCTCCGCTCGTCTCGACTTGCCTGCCATGAGGACAGACAAGGACCTGCTGGCTGCAGAGGAAGATATGGTATGTACTGAGGGGCCCCTGGGGAGAAAAAAGGGAGCTAGGGAGTAAATCACTCAGAGACGTCTAGGTGTAGCTGTTGGTGCAGCTGGAGTAGAGATGGGGGTTCATTGTTCTGATAGGGCAGACTGCTAGCGACCCTGGGCTTGGGTCAAATGAACTCTATGTGTGTGTGCGTGTCAAACACTGTATCGCTGTATGGTTAATGCATTGTGTGGTTAGTGCACTGTGTTTCTAATCGTGCAAGTGTATAAGTGTATGGTGTATAAAAGATAGTAGATCTACAGTGCTCTACAGTGGGGGGCAGTGAGTACTACCCGTGTTTGAAGCAGTCGAGTGAGGCCTGAGGTGCCGGCTGCAGCAGGCTGTGGGGGCAGGGAGAGAAGTGCCCCGCGGAGAAGCGAGTGGAGGAACATCAGTGATGGTATTTATTGTGTTTAAATGTAGTGATTTGTGTAGATTAGGTACATTTTAACCATGAGCACGAGCTCAGAGAGTTCCTTTGCCCTGGATGTTTGGACTTGATCTCTAGACTGTGTGCTGTTATTTTGACTGTGTCCAGGAAAACCTGATGTGAGTAAATGCTGAATTATGGTATGCTGTGTTGTGTTAAGAAGAGTGGGCACTTTGAGAGATATGCCCTTTCCCAGTGATTTTGTGTGGTGATTTTCTTCCACTGCATTGTGGTAATTTGATTCTCAGATTATATACTAGTGTTTGTGGAGATTTTAAGATTTTGTTTGCAACAAGAGTAGCATTTCACACAGAAGAACTATAGTATGGTGATTTATGCTTAACTACGAAAAAGCGAATTAAAGGAATTCCAAGAATTCTCCCCCCCACAGAAATTCAAGCCTTGGCTCTAGTGAATTTGAGATAAAGGGGGAGGCTGCGCGTGTCTGTGTCTGTGGGCATATCAGAGTTTCTGCTGTGGAAAGTACAGCCTTTTTGCAAGGCAGTAAAACAAGTGTAAGTAGACACAGTGCTTAATTAGATTGAGCAAGAAGAGAACTAGAAAAGACTGATATTTTGGAAAACAGAGTTTAGATAGAAGAGATGAATTAGACTTATGAGATTTATGAGGCTTCAGCTGGTACAATAGTAGGTCTGGACTGGGAACAGCCTGCTGTAGGGATTTAGAGTTCTCTGTAATAAACATATTAGCCTGCCTTTGCAGGCAATTCCTCAGAGCCTTTGGTGCATCAAGAGGCTGGCACGCTGCATTAAGTATTATTGCAGTGCAGAGTTTGTGAGAAATGCTGGTATTGCTGTTCTAATAAGTGTCAGGGCACATGCCCCTGAGTGTAAATCAAAGGTTTCTGATCAAGCTGATTCAGAACCTAAGGTCTTAAGGCTCGTGTGTGGAAATCACATCTGATACCTGCCACCTGGAGCTGTATTGCAATAAGAATCCCAATATAACCAGTTAGATGGTGCCTGGGCCAGTTCTGACCCTCGCTGCTGGGCCAAAGGCAGCACTGTGGTGTTTTACCCCAGAGATACCTTGGCTGGCGGCAGAGTGCAGCGGGGCACAAGACGCAAGTCCAGGCTTGTCAGGACTCCGTTTACCTCAGGAGAGAGCTTCTGGCGATGGTGAAGAGAAGGAAGGAGTGGATTCTGCCGGAGGGTTATATCTAGATGTTTATTCCATGGGTGCAGAGGTCTGCACTGGGACAATTCCTCCAACAGAATAGAGGCCGCATGGTCTCATTAACATTTTAAGCTTAGGGCAGGGGAAGGGGAGGGGACAGGTGAGCCACCAACCAGGTGAAGGGGCAGGGTCTCAAGGGACTAGGGACACCTATCACACGACGCCTTGCTGGTATGTTAGCCTGATTGACAGGGCACACTCAGCGAGGGGCGAGGGGGAAGGGAGAAGGTAAAACAGGATATTGCAACACACCACAACATCTCCCCCTAGTTTTGTTTAAAAAGAAGAGGACTGTGTTTATGGTGCAGAATGATTGCCAAACCATGGTTGGTAAATCGGTTCTTCTTCTACAGGAGGGTCAGTGTTTTCCACTGAGGCCTCTAGGTCATCCACTGGAGCACTGAGGGCTTCCAAATGGTAGACCTCCGGAGGGGGAGATGAGCTTGAGATTAACTTGAGAACCATGCGTTTGATTAGTCCAAAAACAATGCTAAAAACTACAATAACTATAACTAAAATAAACAGCACTAAAATACAGTTTTCAGAATAGATCCCAACCAGCCCGAGATTCCCCAGCCATTGAAAAGTCCATTCAGCTCGTTGTCAGTTTCTCTGTTGATGTCTGAGAGCCTTTGTCGAGGCCGTCCATATGTGGTTTGGGCTGCAGTACTATGTAGGAGATCGCAGGTGGGATGATCACGAGTAGGACGAGAAGCAGGCTCGGTCTCATGGCATCTCGAGGCTTCACACGAACAGTGGGATCTAAGCTGGTACAAGGAACTTGAGACAGACATATATTACAAGCTATTCCAGATAGGAGGCTTAAATGGAATTTCCTCCAGAGAACGTGCCCGACGTTTTCTTCTCCAGGCAGCGTGAGCAACCTGGGGTGCTTCTTCAGATTTCTCTGAGACTTTGGGAACATAGGGCTTTACCCATTTGGAAGGAACCCACCTTAAACCAGAGGGGGTGGACACACAGGCGTATCCACGTCCCCAAGTAACCAATTTGTAAGGTCCCACCATTTTCCAAGTCTCAGGGTCCTTTACTAAAACTGGAGGTTTTTCCTTTATCAACCTGTGACTGCTCCCCCCAAAGTGGCGAAGGATGGGTGGGTTCAGGCTGTCAAAAGAACAATTCAGAAAATTGATTGTGAATAGTGCCCTGGATAACCGGATGTGGGGAGGTTCTACCTTCAGAACCTGTTGTTGCTGGTCCAGGACCCTTTTAATATCACGGTGAGTTCTTTCTACAATGGCTAGACCTGTAGGGGAGTAGGGGATGCCAGTTTTGTGCTCTACTCCCCATTGCTGCAGGAAGCTCCCGAATTCCTTGGATTTATAAGCAGGCCCATTATCAGTTTTCAGCTCCTTGGGGATGCCCATGAAAGAAAAAGCCTGTAAGAGGTGCTTAATAGCATCAATAGATGATTCTCCTGTGTGGGCAGAAGCATAGACCGCTCCAGAAAAGGTATCTACACTAACGTGAACATATTTCTGCCGTCCAAAAGACTGTATGTGTGTTACATCTGTTTGCCACAGTTCACAACTGTTCAGTCCCCTTGGGTTTGCTCCTGTACTCACTGTAGGGAGTGCATATTGTTGGCAATTTGGGCACGTGGCCACAATCGCTTTGGCCTGTTCTCTAGTGATGTTAAACTGGCGAACCAGGCCAGGTGCATTTTGGTGGAAAAGCTGGTGGCTGATTTTTGCCTGTTCAAAAACATTTGGGAGAGTGGCCATCACTGCAGGTGCAGCAAGAGCATCTGCCCTTCTGTTGCCTTCAGCGATAAACCCTGGCAAGTCAGTGTGTGACCTGACATGCATCACATAAAAGGGTTGCTCTCCGTGAGTGACTAACTTTACCAGTTTGGAAAGCAATTCAAAAAGTGCGATGTTGGATGCATCTTGCAGTATTGCTTGATCTGCTCTGGATACTACTCCTGCCACGTATGCAGAGTCTGTAATCAGATTAAATGGTTCTGAGAACCTTTCAAAAGCCCTAACAAACGCAGCCAATTCAGCAACCTGAGGTGAACCTTCCACCTCAGCAATGTCCGTCTCCCACTGCTGGGTTTGAGGATCCTTCCAAGTCATAACGGACTTGTGGGACCTCCCGGACGCATCTGTAAAGACAGTCAGAGCCCTTTTTAAAGGTCTCCTACTTAGAGCAGTTCTTAATTTTAAAGTAAATTGAACATCTTGTTCAAACAATTTGCAAGCGGGCCGTGCTACCGAAAATTGTCCTGAGTAGGAATCCAGAGCAAACTGCAACACTTCATTTTCTTGAAACAATTGTTCCAGTATTTTCATAGTATTTTGACCTGATTTTAACTCAACTGGAATGTGAATGCACTTAAAATCACATCCTGCTAACTCCCTGATCCGGGTCCTTGCTTTCCGGATCAGTTCCGCTAACAGCTCCTGAGGCTTTGTCAGTCTCTTGGACCTTTTGTGACTGAGGAAAACCCATTCTATGATCAAGAGAGAGTCCCTCTGGTCCCGGTCCTTTTTTGGTGTGTCCTTTGCCTTAGGTGTTCGTTTTTCCTCCCACTGGAAAATAATTCCATGGAGGTGTGGCAACTTACCTAGGATGATAAATTTGAATGGCAGGTCAGGCATGCATCGGTGGGCCTGTCTTGTGGACATTGCAATCTGAACCTTTTCTAGAGCTTTCCGTGCCTCTGGGGTAATAGACCTAGGAGCACCTGGGTCCTCTCCCCCTTTCAATAAATTGAAAATAGGGGCAAGGTCTTCATTAGTCAGACCAAGCCACGGTCTTACCCAATTCAAAGACCCACACAACTTGTGGACATCCGCAAGGGTCTTGATCCTTGGATTGATTTCTAGTTTTTGAGGAACAATGGTCCTATTTCCAATTTCTAAGCCCAAATACTTCCAAGGTGGCATCTTTTGAATTTTCTTTTCCTGGAGCTCGAACCCTGCAACAATCAATGCATCGATCGTTAGGTCAAGCGCATGTGTGAGTAAATCATCATTGGGGGCACACACAAGGATATCATCCATATAATGATAGATGATGGCCTTCTCTGCGGCTGCACGAACTGGGGAAAGCAGGGAAGAGACATACCACTGGCAGATAGCTGGAGATACCTTTAATCCCTGAGGAAGAACGGTCCAATGGTACCTTTTCATAGGAGCTTCTAAATTGATAGAAGGGACTGAGAATGCAAAATGGGGTGCATCATCAGGGTGCAATGGGATTTGGAAAAAACAATCTTTAATATCAATAACAGCTAATTTCCAATCTTGGGGAAGCATTGTTGGGGATGGCATACCAGGTTGGGGAGAACCCATATCTTCAATTACATTATTAATTTGTCGGAGGTCACAGAGGAGTCGCCACCTCGTTTTGTCAGCCTTTTGGATGACAAACACTGGAGAGTTCCATGGGGACATGGTCTCCACAATGTGGCCCTTTCTTAGTTGCTCTTGTACTAGTTCCTCAAGCACCTTTATTTTTTGTTTACTGAGTGGCCACTGTTTCACATCAACTGGTTCGTCTGTTTTCCATTTAAGTTTTTGGGTGGGGCGCTGTTGTTCAATGACTGCTGCACAAAGATGCTGTGGAGAGTCTGGAATATCAATTGTGACACCCCACTGGGCCATTAAATCTCTCCCTAACAAAGGTTCTGAATAATCTAACACAAATGGACGGATATTTGCCAACTGTCCGTTTGGACCCTCGAATTGAATAATGCTTTTGGATTGTTTTGCCAATTGCAGACCTCCTACACCTTGAAGGTGACCAGCAACATTTTGTAAAGGCCAATGTGCTGGCCAGTCTTGTACTGGAATCACTGTGCAGTCTGCACCTGTGTCTACAAGCATCTCAATGCGTTTTGACTCCCCACCCCCACTGACATTGCACCACAATTTGGGTTTATCTGTCCCAATAACTTGGACCCGGGCGACTGTGGGCCCTTGTTTATCGACATTTTCAGGTAAAGATGGCACAGGGATAGCTTGAGCAACAATTTGTCCCTTGGGAAGAAACAGGGGTGGGTGGAAACAGTGCAGGCTGAGAACAAATTGCTTGGGATCTGATGGTGTCATTCCCGGAGCAATTTCGATCTCTTGTGGTGTGTTTTTGTCCCCACTGATGATATACTTACAACGAATTTGGTTCCAAGTACCCTTCTGTTCAAGATTTACAGAGACAAAATGCCAGTCAGTGTCCTTCAGGTGGAGTGACTCTGTCAGCTGCAACCTGTAAGGCTCATTGACAGAAGATGCGGTTAATACAGAATCACTTAAATCATAACAAAGGTTATTTTGTTTCACTTTCAACAGTGGACTAGCAGACTTGGTCTTTGAAGCACCTGCTTCACTTACACAAATGTTAATATTATCGCACGCTTGATTTGTTTTGCTACCCTTATTCTCCTGGCCTGCACTTTTTATGTCTGCACGCCTGGCAGGCTGGCGCTTTACTTTCAGTTTTTTTGTTGTTGACCCCCAGGGAGGGCTTGCAGTTCTCCTCCTCTGCTATTTTTAAATTCATCAAATTCCTTTTTCAGGGGGCACTGGTTACTCCAGTGTCCTAGCTTATTACAAAGCAGGCATGGTTTAGTGGGCTCAACCATTGCTGGTCTCCGCTGCTGGCCAGGGTGCTGCTGTGCTGAGGGAAAGGATGAAGGGCTGGCAACAGCGACACGCTGAGGTGGTCTTGGCAGCAGCCTTGGTCTGGTGTCTTCAGCCACACTCATCAGAGGCACTTTCCTGTTACAGACTAGAAGCATATCTTTTAGTGTAGGGGGAGGTTCCATAGGAAGGCTCAGGATTGCCGCTCGACACTGTTCATTTGCATCTGTAAACGCTATTTCCTCTAAAATTGATTCCCTAGCATTTTCCTTTTTAACCTGTATTTCAATGGCTCTAGTTAGCCTTTCTACAAATTTCAAAAAAGGCTCTGATGGTAGCTGTTTAATTTTACTATAGGGCTCAAAAGGCCCCTCAGGTTGTAGGGAAAAGAATGCTTTTTCAGCTGCTTCATTTACTTTCTCGAGTGTTTCTGCAGGAATTGCAGTAGCTTGGACTGAGGGAGAAGACCATTGACCCTCACCACAGAGGTGCTCTATGGTGATAGGGTTAGTACTGTTGTCTCTCGCTGTGTTTGGATCAGCCTGTAAGCCTGGGAGAGCATCTTTTAGCAGTTGTTTCAATGCTGATTCCCATAATTTGAATTCCGTGGATGTCATGAGACATGAAAAAAGCTGTTTTAAATCATGTGGAATCACAACAGTCCTACTTAATTCAGAATTTAAAAGGCCACGGAAATATGGACTGTGTGGACCATATTCTTTATGAGATTTACAGATCTCTTTAATCAATTGTCGTCCAAAAGAACTCCAATTAGCAGTTGGGGCTGCTCCTGCTTGAGCTGCAGGCTGAAACGTAACAGGAGCTAGTGACAACATGGGACTGTGCATTGGGTCTGCTGTCCCCTGCTCTGTATCCCTTGAATCATAAGCATTGGGATCACAGCTACAGGTTTGGGGACAGGCAGTGGGTGTGTCCCCACCGTGGGAACCCGGGGAGGGGGCGGGGAAAGGGAGCCGGCAAGGGGCGGGGAAACCGTGGGAACAAGGGGCGGGGTCAAGGGGCTAGAAGGGGGAGGGGACACCGTGGGAACAGGGGGCGGGGACGCCTGGTGACATCACGTCAGCAGACACCCCCTGGGAGGAGTAGAGAGGCGGAGCTGAGGGTACTGCAGGAAAGGTGGGGGGAGGGGGGAAGGTGTCACGAGGAACAGGAGGAGAGGGGGATGAGGCAGGAATTTTGGGATGCTTAAGAGGATTTTGGGAAGAAGAAGACCAGGTTTGGGAAGATGCCACGTGGCACCCACCATCTTGTGCACCCCCTAGGGACTGGGGGCCATTTTGGATATCACTGCTCTCCGGAAAGCTAACACGTGCTCTGGGTTTTAGAGGAGGGGATACAGGGGGTTGGGAAAGCCACACAGCCTGGCCAGGGCCCTGTGAACAAAACAACTCAGGTATTCTTGCACACTCTGGGAGCCGACTTCCCAATGAGTGTGCTCTCTTTAAAATACCCAGTTTTGGGGAAAGAGGTTTAGGGGTTTTAGAGGGAGAGGGAGGAACAGGGAGAACAGAGGTACATGGCTTTACATTTGGCTTTTTCTCCATTTCCTTTTGTTTGAGCAATGCTGTTCGAATTTGCAAACTCCAGAACACAAATTTAGCTGAGGGAGGTTTGCCAGATTGTCCTAAGGTTATCAATTCATTTCCAACTTTATCCCAGAATTGAATATTGTGGATTTCTTCAGGGGAAATGTTTGGGAACTGCAGAAAAAGCCATCTTATAAACTGTTTCAATTTTCCTTTAGAGAATTTCACATTACCATTGACTAGATGCTAACAATATTATAATACACTCCCCTTTGTACAATGCTAAGTTTGGAACCCATGTTAGATGTAAAAAGCAAAGTACTTAATCCCGCCTGACCAAAAACAAAGCTAAAATCAGCTACCAATTTCTAAAAAAAAACACAGATAGAAAGCGATAACGAGCAGACAAAAGCTTCACAATGCAGCTGTATATACTGCTTTTAAAATTCCCGGGCAGCAGCAGCAGGGCACGCCCTGCCAAGCCGAGGCAGAAACAAAGCCTCCCCCGCCGTGGAATGCAGCCCCCCCGCGTGGCAGCCGAAACCGGGACGCCCCCCCTCCCGCCGCCCCGTGTGCAGAGCACTCCCGACCCCGCAGGTCCCCCGGCCACGTAGAAAGAGAGCCCCCCCCTCCCCCGCAAAGAGAAAGAGAAAGAGAAAGAGAAAGAGAAAGAGAAAGAGAAAGAGAAAGAGAAAGAGAAAGAGAGTCTCCTAACACGTGTCTGAGCACGCTGCTGAGCCGGGGCCGCTCCAGCGCGAATTTTAAAAGACAGTGAAACGCGCGGCAGGAAAGCTAAAACTAGAACGCTATGGATTCTGTCTGTGGGGCTGCGCAGCCAAAAATGCAAAGGCAAAAAAGGAACAGAACTCACGGCAGAGTCTGTTTTTTAGCTTCTGCTCTACCGAAAGCAGAGATACTAACGTGAAATGGAAGCTGTAGGCTGGGTCTAGGCAGGCAGGTCTCCACCGGAAAAGGACCTCTCTCTGGGTGTAAGAGAAGCTACCCTTTTCTTCCTCTGGAAAATCTGTTCACCACAATGAAGCTGGGCTTTCCAGAAGGTGCCGAACAGTCCACGAAACTTTTTCTGGGAATATTCCCAAAGTCTCTAGCTGGGAGTCTTGAAGCCAGGCTCCTTTCAGCTGGATGCACGGCTGGCAGAAACTTCTCTGAGGAACTGCGAGTCCGTTCTCGGGCTGCAGAGTCACTTTGCCCACCCACAGGGACGCAAATATATTGGAATATGAATCCCAATATAACCAGTTAGATGGTGCCTGGGCCAGTTCTGACCCTCGCTGCTGGGCCAAAGGCAGCACTGTGGTGTTTTACCCCAGAGATACCTTGGCTGGCGGCAGATTGCAGCGGGGCACAAGACGCAAGTCCAGCCTTGTCAGGACTCCGTTTACCTCAGGAGAGAGCTTCTGGCGATGGTGAAGAGAAGGAAGGAGTGGATTCTGCCAGAGGGTTATATCTAGATGTTTATTCCATGGGTGCAGAGGTCTGCACTGGGACAATTCCTCCAACAGAATAGAGGCCGCATGGTCTCATTAACATTTTAAGCTTAGGGCAGGGGAAGGGGAGGGGACAGGTGAGCCACCAACCAGGTGAAGGGGCAGGGTCTCAAGGGACTAGGGACACCTATCACACGACGCCTTGCTGGTATGTTAGCCTGATTGACAGGGCACACTCAGCGAGGGGCGAGGGGGAAGGGAGAAGGTAAAACAGGATATTGCAACACACCACAACAGAGCTGTGTGTGTGTAGGAGGAAGACTGAGAAACTACTGTGAAGCTTTGCAAAGAGAAGTTTTGGTGGAAGCGAGATAGGGCAAGGAGAAAGAGATAATGAGAACTGACAGAGCAAAGAGGTTCCTAAATTAGCCCCTTTTAGGAGGGGCTCACTGGGAGAAGGTTGCCAGTAAGAGCAGCTCAGAAAATAAAAAGATTTATAATACTTAATTGCAGTTAGTACTGTTTTAAAATAGGAAGATAAATGGGATGGGGTTTTTGTATGCTGGTATGTCTTTTTGTTTTAAGAAATCACCCAGAATAGCAAAGAGACTGTGAGATCACACCGCCCTCTGGTCTTGGCCCTTGAAAAGGAAAACAAGGCAAAGAGAAAGCAAATCAAATGTGTTGTTCAGCATGCAGCATAAGATAGCAACGTATGAAGTCAATCAAAGATTATCATGCTGAAATGCAACGCGATTGTCGGATCTCAGGATCTCAGTCCTGAGGTGCTGAGCCACCGAGACCACCTTGGGGGGCTCGGGAGTCCTGGAATGTTGCCAGAAGTGTCTGGTGGCTGGACTTTGACCCTACACAGGAGACGACAAGGATGAGGGCTTCACCGGGGTGAATGGTGAAGGGATTAGTTAATTAGAGGGTGAAAAACATGGTTTAGGATTTATGTACAGGGGGGTTTAGAGAAGTAAGATGGAGGAATTGGGGTGTGTCCTGTCCTTCTTCTTCTTCTTCTTCTTCTTCTCCTCCATCTTCTTTGGTGATGGTGGCACTTTTGGATTGGTTATTACTGAGAGTGCACCGAGTAATAAGAATAAATGGTATTGGGGAAAAATGATAAATATTGTACACGTAACAATGGGTATAAAGATACGTGGCTGCCCCGGAGGGCGGACAGTGTGCTCATGGCTGACTGCTGAGCAGATCTCAGTTCGGCTGAAAGAACATCTTTTAGATAAACAATTAATAAACATAAAAACCGAAAGAAGAACTGAAGCCTCTTCTCGTCCTTCGAAACGCGGGCTGCCCCAAGGCCACCTCGGGCCTTTCCAGGCCCCTCAAACAGCCGAGATAACCGGACACTTGGCGTTCCCTGAGCGGACACGAACCACCACAACCTTTCGGGGGGGGGGCAGCACCCTCAAAGCCCTGAAGACCAGAGAGAAGAAGAAAACAAAAAGCCAACAGAGTCTGTAAAAAACAGCAGTCACTGAGGAATCCATCTCTCAGTTTCTGCCGAAGACAATTCGTAGCAGAACAGCCCGGACCGGAACCAGAAAGGCGCCCTGGGACCACCTCTCGTGATCTGCTGGACAGAGACCGAGACCTCCGGACTGCCCTGACAAAAGATTTGGTAAGAAAGCCCGGAAATGAGAACATGGGGGGCACACTTTCCCAGGAACAACGGGAAATTTTGTCCGCCTTACAAGGTGTGACACAAACATACACAGAAAAGAATTAAAACAATTATTGCTATGGGCAAGGCTAAACTACCCACTGGCAGAAACGTGCCTGCTATTTGAAGTGGGGTTTTGCCAGGAAAACCAACAGATGCAGCAGACATCTGGGGGGAGCCCCTCAAAAGAGGGGGGGAGCATGACTCCGGGAAAAAAAAATTAGCTCTGGCCTTAAAAGGCCAGGAAGAAGAAAACCAACAGATGCAGCAGACATCTGGGGGGGGCCCTCAAAGGAGGGGGAGGAGCAAGGCTCCAGGAAAAATTAGCTCTGGCCTTAAGAAGCCAGGGGGAAGGGCTCTCGAGGAAAGAGGGCAGGAAATAATATTAAAACACCCGGTCCCAAAACCCAGAAACCCCAGAAGACCCCGAAAGCATCCAAAAACTCCAGAGAGCATGGAGGACTCAGGAGCAGAAGGGGGGGAGCAGGGGGGAGAGAAGGGACCGGGGGAGGCGCTTTCTCGTGGCCAGGCTGCAGCGGAGCAGGCGGGGAGCGTGGGTAAAGAAAAAACAAGAGACGCGTGTTCAGATACGGCTTTGCTAAGCTCAGGGCCGGGGGGAGCAGCCACCCCGGGGGCCGGCAAGGTAGCAGAAACGCGCGCGGCGGGCAAAACTCGCAAGAACCCGGGGCAGAATCACAAACCAACGCCGGGGCGTCTGACCCAAGCAGCGAAATAGGGGAAATTGCGCAATCCCAGAAAGCTGCCATGCGGAGACGTAGGAGGCGCACGGTTGTGACGCAAAAACCCGGGACACAGATCGGCCCGAACGCGGCGGGCGCGGGTGCCGGCGGGAGGGGGCTGCACACATCGACGAGGGGCTGCACACACACAGCGTCGCAGGAGGAGGAGACAGAGTCAGGGGCAGACCGAAGGGGGAAAATTCAGAGGCGGAACAAAAGGGAGAGGGAGAAACTACCTCGGGGGAGACAGGGGGCGGCTCGGAAAGCACGCATGCGCAGAGTAAAGAGCGCGGGCGGGGGCGGGCCAGACCCACGGTGACGTCTCAGGCGAGGAGGGGCCCTCTCCAGACTTGGTGCCTTTGGTAAAAACCCTCGGAGTCCAAGCCTTCTTCCCTCCTGGGGAGGCGTGTGTGTTCTAACCCTATTGTCAGTTGAATCAAAAGCCAGGTAACCCCGGTCTCAAGTGAGCTTGCAAACAGCGACAATCGGCCGAACAGGAGGCAGTTGTGTTCATGCAGTCGCCCCAGCCAGGGAGGCCAGTGACAGCGCCACCTCATGGGGGAATGACCGAAGTGCACGACATGCCGGATCGGTTCGGCGGAGCCACAGCGTTATTTCGTAACGAGTCTGCAACTATGCAGCGATTTTCCTCAACAAGATATAAGAAGAAACGAATACTCAGACAAAAGTCGGGACTCAGACTGCAAAGGACAACTCAGAAGAGAAACAAGAGGAACGAAAGACTCTGGGGGGTTTTCTCTTTGGGGTCTTGAATGTTTCATAATGCTTATATGCATCACTTTTTCATTCATTGCAATAGGCAATGAGGTAAATTTACCTATTACAGGGAAAACTGACAAAGGATCATATATTGATCAGCTGGTAGATTTCTTTGACATCTCTCCCATTTGGAGAGGAATTTTAAGGGTAGGATTTTGACATTTCTCCCATTTGGAGAAGAATTTTAAGGGTAGGATTTTATGTTGTAATAGTTCTCCTAATCCTCATCCTTGTCGTCCCAGATGCCATGAATCGGATTGTAAAAGAGATTTTCTTGGTGCAAACAGAAGGGGGAGATGTCAGATCTCAGGATCTCAGTCCTGAGGTGCTGAGCCACCGAGACCACCTTGGGGGGCTCGGGAGTCCTGGAATGTTGCCAGAAGTGTCTGGTGGCTGGACTTTGACCCTACACAGGAGACGACAAGGATGAGGGCTTCACCGGGGTGAATGGTGAAGGGATTAGTTAATTAGAGGGTGAAAAACATGGTTTAGGATTTATGTACAGGGGGGTTTAGAGAAGTAAGATGGAGGAATTGGGGTGTGTCCTGTCCTTCTTCTTCTTCTTCTTCTCCTCCATCTTCTTTGGTGATGGTGGCACTTTTGGATTGGTTATTACTGAGAGTGCACCGAGTAATAAGAATAAATGGTATTGGGGAAAAATGATAAATATTGTACACGTAACAATGGGTATAAAGATACGTGGCTGCCCCGGAGGGCGGACAGTGTGCTCATGGCTGACTGCTGAGCAGATCTCAGTTCGGCTGAAAGAACATCTTTTAGATAAACAATTAATAAACATAAAAACCGAAAGAAGAACTGAAGCCTCTTCTCGTCCTTCGAAACGCGGGCTGCCCCAAGGCCACCTCGGGCCTTTCCAGGCCCCTCAAACAGCCGAGATAACCGGACATGCGATTACAGTTCACAAAATGAGTACATATGATTTGTTAAAGGCTCCTCCTAAGGTAAAGGAGGAAGGATAAAGATGACCTCCCCAAAAGGGAAGAATTTTAGTCAACACAAGGGCCATATATTCAGTTTTAAATAAAGCTTTAGTACCTGTGGAGAATGTTTATGTTGTAGTGTGGGGAACAACTGAACAACTGGCCAGTCTGAGAAGGCATACTTTTGCAAACCTTTAAAGTAATGTGTACTATGTGTACTTAGAAGCTTTTGTACAATTCGCTCAATTCACTAAACATTCTCAAATGAGAAAGGTTACTCTAGAGGCAAATGAAGATGTTAGGCTTAACATTAACAGACACTGAAATTAAGAAAGACATTAGTAAGGAGATATTAGAATAAGTAAATCAGTGTTTTCAAGGGTATGAGCCTCTGCTGTACCAGGGAGAGTGAAAAATGCCCCCCCATGGCAATCAAGCTTGAGGAAAGAACACAACCAGTGAGAGTTGAGTAGTACCCTCAAAAGGAAGATAGGGAAGGAATCAGCCCAATAATTGATAGTACTGAATTGAGGGCTGTCAATAAGATAACACAGAAGTTATAACCTGTGGTAGCAAATCCATAGACTTTACCAACTTGTTTAACACCTGAGCTAACCTGGTTCACTGTTTTAGGCCTAAGAGATGCCTTCTTTTGCCTCCCTATCAATGAAGCCAGCCAGAACATTTTTGCATTCAAACACAAGCTCACATAGTCCATGTGCCTGAAGGCTTCAAAATTCCCCACTCCGATTGGAGATCAGCTTGCAAAGACCCAGAGTCCCGGGAAGCTCCACAAGAAGAAAGGAGGGTGTTGCAGTACATAGATGATCTTCTAGTAGCCACTCGGACGAGGGAAGCCTGGACGGTAAGCCTTTTGAATTTCCTAGGACTCCAAGGATGCAGAGTCTCAAAGAAAAAGGCACAGGTAATGAAACTGAAGGTAATCTACCTGGGATAAGAAGTGAGTGCTGAGCAGCAGACTTCAAGGCAGGGAAGCCATATGCCAAACCCCGAAACCCCAGATAACAAAGGAACTCTGAACCTCCTTAGGCATGGCAGGGTAGTGCCAATTGTGGGTTTATAATTATGGACTGTTTGTCAGACCCCTCTATGCTCTCATTGCCAATGGAAACAGAGATCTCCAGTGGACAAGAGATGCCACATGGGCCTTTCACCAGCTAAAGAGTGCCCTCATGTCAGCTCCAGCTTTGAGACTTCCAGATGTAAGTAAACCATTCTTTCTATTTTTCCATTTTAGGAATTGCCCTGGGAATATTGGCTCAGGACTTGGGTCCATACTGAAGGGCAGTTGCTTACTTCTCTAAGCAACTAGATGCAACAGCCAAAGGATGGCCAGGTTGCCTCAGAGCTGTAGCAGCAGTTGTGCTGAATATTCAAGAGGCATGCAAATTTACCCTCAGACAAAAATGACTGTGCTAGTGTCCCACACAGTGTCCGCAGTACTGGAAGTAAAGGGTGGCCACTGGCTTTCACCACAGAGGTTTCTGAAATATCAGGCCTTCATGGTAGAGCAAGATGGTGTAGAGATAGTGGTGACTAGTATTGTCAACCCAGCTTCTTTTCTCAGTGGAAATCAAGGAGAAGCACTACACTATGATTGCCTGGAGACCATTGAAGCTACCTACTCCAGCCGCCCAGACTTAAAGGACACTCCTTTGGACGATGCAGAGACCTGCTTCACGGACAGGAGCAGCTACATTGCCAGTAGAAAGTGACATGCAAAGTACACAGTGACTATCTGCAGAGAGGTAATAGCGTCTGGACCCTTACCAACAGGTACCTCTGCACAGAATGCTGAGATAAATGCATTGACCCATGCCTTAGAAACAGCAAAAGGCATTCAGAGTTGTGCATGCACATGGAGCCATCTGGAAGGAGAGGGGACTGCTAATCTCACAAGGGAAGAAGAGACAATCCAGCTGCTGGAAGCAGTTCAGCTACCTGAAAAAGCATATTAAGGCACGTCAGAGAGCGAGCTTAAAATTGGAGGAAAGAAATGAGCTGGCGGATGGAGAGGCAAAGAAAGCAGCAAAGGGTGAGGTACAGATTTTCCTCGAAGGCAAGCCATAATACAATAATACTAATCAGAAGAGACATACAACTACAAGGGGTGGACTACCATTAAAAGAGAGCTAGTAATCCCTTCCCATTTTTGTAGTTACTAGTGAAGGAAGAGCACTAGAAAGCACACTAGGGCCTAACTACTTAAAAGCTTTTTATAGAGTGTGGCTCCTTTCTCGAAATGACCAAGGCTGCCAGTGATACAGAGTGCATTGAAGTGTTGACTTTGAAGTAGTAATTTCCACAGGCTTTCTAGAACATACATCTGATTGAAAGAATCGTTGTCAGGAATTTATATGCCACTATCACTCAGGTAAGCCGGCAATGTGATCCTTGCCTCCAGACTAACCCCAAAAAAAATACTCCCAGGCCAAAACTTGGTCCGACTGGGAGAGGCCATGGGCCTGTACAGCAGTGGCAAATTAACTTTTCAGAACTCCCAAGGAAAGGGGGGTATCAGTATTTACTGGTATTAACAGATACATTTTCAGGGTGGCCAGAAACATTCCCCACCAGAACTGTCAAAGCTCAAGAGGTGACCAGAGTATTATTACAAGAAATAATACCACGCTTCAGAGTTCCCGCCACAATATCCTCAGATAGAGAATCATATTTCATTTCCAAAGCAGTGCAACAGATTAGTAGACACCAGGATAGATTAAGAACTTCACACTCCATACTGCCCCAATCAAGTAGCTCAAGTAGCCAGGCAGAGAAAATGAATCATTTGATTAGGTAGCAGATTGTAACACTGGGGCAAGAAGTTAATCTACCCTAGCCCCAAGCTCTTCCACTAGCACTATTGCAAATTTGAACTAAACCTTGAGCTAAAGGAATGCTGAATCCTTTTAAAATGCCTTATAGAAGACCATATAGAATACAAAAAGAATGTCCACCCACATTAGGGTGATAACACTGGCCAACTTCATGGTGACTTTAAGCAAACAGCTCAGAGGAATTGAGAAACATGTGGCTGGAACTCGAAGCAGGGAGTTAGATAGCCTGGGGATGATGTATATGTTAAGTCTCTTACAGAGAAGACTTCAGAACCACAGTGGGAGAGACCACTGCAAGTACTTCTCACCACCTTCACTGCAATCAAAATCAAGGAGCAGAATGCCTGGATCTATCACTCTTGAGTGAAGAAAGCCCTAGCAGTCCCTTGGAGAGTGATACCAGAAGACAATGAACTGAGACTAAAACTTACTCGGGCAAAATGAGTATATTGCGGTCGGGGGTAGTTCATACTTTAGTTTACAGAATTGTTTTGAATGTAATTATAACTGAAGTTTCAAAACTAAAGAGTACCTCTATCCAAAGCAATGCTGAATGGCCTTGGTCCCAGGCTTTTAATCAGTATACTGGATTCCTGAGATAAAAGATTTAAACGTATCCACTGTAGTAATCCACGAGAATCAGGTATATGAAGAGCAAGAATGGCAGGAATGGGAACTGTGGACACTTCAAGGAATCAGAGGAGAAGAAATCAAAGTAAGGTGCCAGGTCATCAACAGGACGGCTTATGAGAGACCAGATGCAATTATTGTCTCAACCTCCCCTGGTGTATATGAACACCAGGAAGTCTGTGATAGCCTAAGTGAATCAGACTGTTGGTGTAGTTTCACCCTGATACAGCCTGTAGAAGTGACCTGCCTTTGAGCTCAAGTTGCTATCAGACTTTCATTTAAATTCAAAGTAGACACTGCACTTTTTACAACAGCAGGGCCTTATACAACACATACTAGGACTCAAATAGTTCAGACTCATCCCAAACTTGAACCTAAAGTGGATGAAATAGGCCCCTATGTAGCAAAGAATGTGAGTGAACAACAGCTATTATTTAATCCAGAGTGGTCTCTCAAACATGTGGAGTTGATAATGCAAATTAACATCTCAAAAATCCAACCAGCCTGCTCCTCCCTCCTAAAAACATCCTTTGAAGGTTAGACAACATAGTTACAAAGACAAGTTGTGGAAGTCCATCCAGAAATCCTTCAGTTTTTGCCTCACAATTGTCATGAGAAAAGGACCACTGAAGGGTTAAAAACTGTTGAGCCAGTTGGGAAAGAAAGTCTCATGCGTATTTAGCGTGTTTACAGATGGTGTCTGCAGAACATGCCATGCTGTATCGAAGGGGCATGCTGCCCTGTTCTGAACAATGGAACTGGACTTTCTTCCAAACTTCAGGCCTGGCTGGACTGAGCTCTGGGGTGGCTTCTCCCCCCCCCCCCCGCTCCAAGAGAAGACCCCTCTTGCCTGTCTTCAACCACCGTGACGGACCAACAGAGATGCGAATCCCCTCATCAAAGAACCAAGACCCCCTCTGGCACCCTATTGGCACCCCCATGGCACCCCCCTGGCAACCTCCTTCCAGAGACTGGGACTGTACCCCCTCCCAACTCAGGGAAGGGGGAGAACCTGCCCAGAGCAGACGTACCTGGGAGCATTCGGCCATGAAAACAATGGACTTTTCCCCTCCATGGAAACCTAATTGCGGCCACCCTTCCCCCAACCAAGAATAGTATATCTGGGGTTCGGTTCGACTGCCTCTCAGAGTCTCCCCAAGACGTGTACCAGCGAGCATCGGCGGCGGGACCCCGAAGGCATCACGTCTTGGTAGCTATACCCCATTCCCTGACCTTCTTTCCTTCCTTTTTCCTTATTCTATCCTTCTCTTCCCCGGATCCTCTAACCAATGCATATTTAGCTGTAGTTATTATCAATAAATTCCATCTTGTTGATTTGCTACTGCAAACCCCTGTGCCTTTGTTGGTTATTTTTGCACCCAAAAATAATTCGTCACCCGTTCATGTCGGGCGGACCTTCACACAAGTATATCTCAAGAGCAGAATAAGAAATTATCTAACTGAGATATTAGGGACAGGATGAGGAGTTTTAAATGGAATTGATTCAGAAATACTGATGAATAAGCTGGCCACTGCAGCAGGTAGCCTAACAAAATTGAAGCAGCCTTTACAGTCATCTCTATTGGCATTAGGAACTAGCCAGTGGCAGATTTCAAAAGTACTACCAAAGTAAGGAAGTACGAAAAGGCCAGGGACCAAGACCACAAGTTAATAGCAGAAGCACTTAGTACAGTTCAAGATAATGTGTCTTTAGCTTTCAGTTGTATACAGGCACAGTTATAGATGCAAGCAACAGCAGCTCTGATCGTACGGGAAAGGGGTGAAGGTAATTTTCCAGCTGAAATTCTGAAAATTGAGTGGGATAATGCAATTGATTTTGAAAGGAAGTTTCAATCCTGGTGGACTATGGTGAATTCCACCTATGGTCCTGCTTCTAATGTGGCCACTGCCTTTGTGCTTACCATACGTAATGCCACTGTTTATGTTATCTATCCCATCATTGCACTAAGATTAAACCATGAAAAAACAATACTCTATCCTTCAGAACATAGAGTGTGGGCACGAAAGATGAATGAAAAGTGGCAGACAGTAAACTTAGAATCCTGCATTACTAGAGAACAGATGAGATTTATTTGTGAAAGCAATACTATTAATGCCCAAGATGTGTTTGGACACTGAACAGAGCATTTGCCACTTTGAAATTCATCCAGTCACTGATCAGAAAACTGTGCTCGTATATACTGGAAAAGAGTGTTTGCCTGAGAACTGTTTGTGCTGCTGTAAAAATTGATAGCAATGATGTTTTTTTGTCTAGTAGAAATCATTCTAATTTCTGTATTTGTAATTTGTTAAGATTATCGAGTGTGGTTTATGTACTTGGCCCCAGTGACATCCCACCAGCTGGTTAAAACCAATTACACAATGTAACACAGGTTATCAGCTACCCCTATTGGGATGGACCTTACATTAGTAAAACAATTAATTAAGCACCAAGACCTACTAGAGGTCTTGAAGGAAATCCAAGAAAGTGGAAAGAAAACCTTAATTACAGCCAACATGATACAAAAGAAATAACTAGAATTCTGCAAAGAATAAAACAAAATGCAGATCATCACTGGTGGGATGTGGTCTTTAGGTGGTCACCAACTGAAAATAGAATCATTAAAAAGTTGTGTGATCCTATTGCAGTTTTGTTAATATTAGTTAGAATAAGTTTAAGATTGTCCATTATCAAACGTACATGGTAAAGCACTAAAGTACGCTTGTTGTCATAGCAATTTGTATGAAGTAAAAGAATTTACTTCCTCCTTTTAGGAAAGGGGGGAATGAAGCAAAGTGAAAATTTTCCAGGATAGAAATCCATTTTAATTTAGGTGAAATGTACATTTTTGAGTTGAGTCTGTGGTTAGAAACCATAGTTATTTAGCCAGACTGCAAGGCCTAAGCTCAGTGAAGTTACTTTAGCGAAGGACAGAGATTAAGGGGGGGAGACAGAAAATGATAGAGAGTGACAGGGACTGCTGTAAGGGCAAGCCAACCTGACCTCGGAATTCTTTCTGGTAAAAAGGAACTAGTGGTAAAAGTCACACGAAACCCATAAAAATGAACATGTATGAACCTGTTGTGAAACTGTATGCATATGTATTTGAGAGAGAGATAAAAAGAGACCTGAAGTTCTCAGAGGTACACATGCCTTTTTGAGGAGAGCAATCTCCGCATGCGTCCAGTGCTGTAATAAACATACCAAGCTTCACAACTTTTACAAATTTGTGGGTTTCTCTTCTTTTCTCCGCAAAACACCAAAACAAATGGGAAGGGATTACCAGCTTCCCTTCAATGTTAGCCCACCCCTCTTGGCTATATGTCCCTTTTTGATCTTTGATTAGTTGTATTTCTTTCTAATTATATTTTGGCTTACCTTCAAGGGAAATTCGTCCATCTGGAATTAGAGCTCCTTCAATAGTTACCTCACCTTTCGCTGCTTCCTTTGCCTCTCTATCTGCCAGCTCATTTCCTTCTTCCAATTCTGAGCTCACTCTCTGGTGTGCCTTAATATGCATAATTGCTACCTTTTCAGGCAGCTGAACTGCTTCCAGCAGCCGGATTATCTCTTGCACATGTTTGATGCTCTTTCCTTGTGAGGTCAGCAGTCCCCTCTCTCTCCAGATAGCTCTATGTGTATGCACAACTCTGAAAGCATACCTCGAGTCTATATAGATCTTTATTCCTTTTCCTTTTGCTATTTCTATGGCACGGGTCAGTGTAATTATCTCAGCCTACTGTGAAGAGGTGCCTGCTAGTGAAGGTCTGGATTCTATTACCTCTCTGCAGGTAGTGACTGCATATCCAGCATGTCGCTTTCCACTGGCAATGTAGCTACTCCCGCCATTGAACCAGGTCTCTGCATCATCCAAAGGAGTGTCCTACAAGTCTGGGCATCTGGAGTAAGTATCTTCAGTAGTCTCCAGGCAATCGTGGTGTACTGCTTCTCCTTGATCTCACTGAGAAAAGAAGCTGGGTTCACAAGGTTAGTGACTATAGAGTCCTTTGCGCAGCATTGACCTCATACCCCAGGTAGATTACTTTCTGTTTCACTACCTGTGCCTTTTTCTTTGATACTCTGTATCCTTGGAATCCTAGGAAATTCAAAAGGCTTATCGTCCAGGCCATACGTTTCCCTCGTCTGAGTGGCTGCTAGAAGATCATGCACGTACTGCAATAGCCTTCCTTCTTCCTGTGGAGCTTCCCAGGACTCCAGATCTTTTGGAAGTTGCTCCCCAAACAGAGTGGGGGAATTTTTCGAAGCCTTGAGGAAGCACAGACCATGTGAGCTGGGTTTTGTACCCCCTTTTAGGACTTTCCCATTCCAATGCAAAAATTTTCTGGCTGTCTTCGTGGATAGGGAGGCAAAAGAAGGCCTCTTTCAAATCTAAAACCATAAACCAGGTTAGTTCAGGTGTTAAACATGCTAGCAAGGTGTATGTGTTTGCCACCACCAGGTGCAGTTCAGGCTTTTACTGCCTAACCTTACCTGGTTGTTTTCCTTAATTTGCACAGGAGGTGCCTTCTCTGCCCTCCCTGGTATATTAGAGGCCCATACCCCAGGAAACACCTAATCCATTATTTCCTTGTTAATTTTATACTTATTTTCAATTTCAGTTGTACTAATTGTTACAATTAAGCCTAGTACGTCTACATATTGCTGATCCTTTACCTCCAAAATAATCTCCTCATCTTTAAATGTGGTCTTTGCTTCTATCTGCTCCAACAAGTCCCTGCCCAGCAGGACCTTTGAAGAGTTGGGCATATTATACAAAAACCTATTAATATTTTGATGGTTTGCAAAAATATGCTTTTTCAGATTGGCCAGTTTCCCCCTTACCATAACATAATCATCTGTTATAGGCATCAAGACTTTATTTAGCATTGAGTATGTTGCCCCTATGTCTAGTAAAAACTCAGTTTTCTTAGTTCCCTTCTTTCTACCCCATCCCAACTCTTTGCCTTAACTCAAAGTCTTGGGGTAGAAAATAAGCTGAGCACACTCAGCTTTATGTATTTCTGCTGGATTTCTTAAATTACTTGAAATGCTTTTTTCTCATAATTCAAACACCCTGTTACTTCTTTACTTCTTGCGACTGGTTGCTACTAAAATCCTTATAGCTCTCTGAGTAGACTTTGTTTCCTTAGAATAACAGAAATGACAAAGTCCTTGTCTTGGTCTCCTCCACCTAAACTCTGTTTTACAAAATCTCAGTCTTTTTCAGTTCTCTTCCTGTATGTCTTGGTTTGGAAAGACAGGAGTCTACTTAGGAAGGCAGGGGCCTCCCCTGAAATGTAGAATGTAAGCCCTCCCCACCCCTACAAATTGCTATGAATTTTAAATTAAGGAGCTCTCAGGCAAAAATATGGGAGCAGGAAATAACAGTTCTTTAATAGGGAAGAAAATAAAAGGATAAAATAAACAATGCAGTACAGTACAACAACACTGACTGAGTCAGAACTCAAACCTGACACTTTGTTGGTCAGGGTGTTGGTAGCAGTCCAATTGGAATTGTGGCTGCAGTCCTCCTGGAGTGTCAGGTGTGGTTCTGCTGGAGCAGAGATCCTGTAGAAAAGGATGTAGTCTTCCTCCGAAGATCCAGTGGAAGAAAGAGGCAGCTGCTGTTCCTCTGGGGAATCCAGTGGAGAAGCCATGCAGTTATTCCAGTGTCTCCAGATTATATCTGGGTAGCAACACTTGGCTCCTCCCTCTGGGCAGAGCATCTCACAATGGCATGCTATAGTTCTTCTCAGTCATGCAGTGACATTCAATAGCCTGTTATCAGCAGATGTCCCCTCCCAAGGAAGGAGTGATTGTGATCACTCAGAGAGAGAGATAAGGCAAACTGCCCACTTGACAAAAGACAACTGCCATACAGATGGTAGTAGAATGTGTCTTGTCTTGCAATCTGGAACACCACACAATCTAATTAAAGCATTATTTCCACTGACACTCACTTTGCTGCCTTACAAAGGCTGTGCTTGTTAGAGTAAAAACTCTGATATGCCCACAAACACAGACACCCCCCCCACCCCCCCTCCGTATCTCAAATTCATGAGAGTCAGGGTTTAAGTTGCTGTGGGAGAGGAATTCCTGGAATTCTTTTAATTTGTTTTACCACAGTTAAACATAAATCACCATACTGTAGTTCTTCTGCGTAAAATGCTGCACTTGTTGCAAACAAAATCCTAAAATCTCCACAAACACGATGATACAATCACAAGAATCGAATTACCACAATGCAGGGGAAGAACCACACAAACTCACTGGGAAAGGGGGTATCTCTTAAAGTGCCCATTTTCTCGACACAACCCAACATACAACACTTCAGCATCTACCCACATCAGCTTCCTCTGGTCCTCACACACTCTGGACACAATCAAAATAACAGCACACAGTAAAATTCCAGGGATCAAGTCCAAAGTACTGGGGCAGAGGAACCCCGAGTTCGTCTAGCCATGGTTATAATGTGCACAATCTACACAAGTAATCACCTTTAAACACAATAAATGCCCACACCCACATTTCTTCACTTGTTCCACTTCTCTGCAGGACGCTCCCTGCCCCCACAGCCTGCCCCAGCTGGCGCCTCAGGCCTCACCTGAAAGCACAGAAAGAACTGTCTCCTGCAGCCTCAGCCCCGGTCTCCATCTGTTTCAAAGTTCAAGGGGCCCCTCTTATCTCAGTCCTTAGGCTGAGGCAGTTTTTCGAGCATAGGTTTTTTTGTGGGAACAGGCAGTCTTGAACACAGACCAAACAGCTATGCTTGCAAGCTAGAGAATTAATAATTCAAAACTACACATTTCACCTAAATCCAAAATGGATTTCTACTCTGGAAAATTTCCACTGTTTCACTGGGAAGCTCCACCAGGAGAAGGGAAATTGTTGCAGTATGTGGATGATATTCTAATAGCTACCCCGACAGAAGAAGGGTGTGTGGCTTGGACGGTAAGCCTTTTAAACTTTTTGGGGCTTTAGGGGTACAGAGTATCAAAGAAAAAGGCTCAGGTGGTGAAGCAGAAGGTGATCCACCTGGGCTATGAGGTCAGTGCTGGACAATGGACTTTGGGGAAAGAACGCATAGAATCAATATGCCAAACCCTGAAACCCCAGACCATAAAAAAACTAAAGACCTTTTTAGGGATGGCGGGATGGTGCAGATTATGGATTCATCAGTATGGCTTACTCATGAAACCTCTGTATTTGCTCATTGCCAACGGGAACAGAGACCTCCAGTGGACAAAAGAAGCCACACAGGCCTTGAATCAACTGAAAAAGGCCCTCATGTCAGCTCCAGCTTTAGGACTTCTAGAAGTGAGTAAACCATTTTTTTTCTTCTCCCATGAGAAGCAGGGAATTGCCCTGGGAATACTGGCACAGGACCTGCTTCCATACAGAAGGGGAGTTGCTTATCTTTCTAAACAGCTGTAAGTAGCAGCCAAAGGATGGCCAGGTTTCCTCAGAGCAGTGGCCTCAGTTGTACTGAACATTCAGGAAGCCTGTAAGGTCACGCTGGGCCAGAAAATGACTGTGCTAGTGTATCATACTGTATCCTCAGAACTGGAAACAAAGGGTGGCCACTGGCTCTCCCCACAAAGGTTACTGAAGTACCAAGCTATCATGGTAGAACAGGATGATGTAGATATAGTGGTAACTAGCATTGTCAACCCAGCCTCTTTTCTTAGTGGGAACCAAGGAGAGCCAATTCATCACGACTGCCTGAAGACTATTGAAGCCACTTATTCCAGCTGCTCAGACCTGAAGGACACTCCTTTGGTTGATGCAGAAACCTGGTTCACAGATGGAAGCAGCTATGTTATCAATGGAAAACGACATGCTGAGTATGCAGTTACCACATCAAGGGACCTAATCAAATCAGGACCAATATCAGAAGGTACCTCTGCACAGAAGGCAGAAATAATTGCTCTAACCCATGCATTAGAGTTTTCAAAAGGAAAGAAAATAAACATTTATACAGATTCAAGATATGCATTTGGAGTAGTGCATGCCCATGGGGCTATCTGGAAAGAAAGAGGACTATTAAATTCACAAGGGAAGAACATTAAACATGCGCAAGAAATAATACAACTATTGGAAGCAGTCCAAATGCCTGAAAAGGTGGCAATCATGCACATTAAGGCACATCAGAAAGTGAGCTCAGAATTGGAAGAGGAAAACAAGCTGGCAGACAGAGAGGCAAAAGAAGCAGCAAAAGGTGAGGTAACAGTAGAAGGAGCCTTAATTCCTGATGGCCAAATCTCCCTAGAAGGTAAGCCAGTGTATAATAAGAAGGATAGAAAGCTAATTGAGGATCAAAAGGGAACATATAACCGGGAAAGATGGGCTGTTACAGCAGAAAGGAAACTGGTTATCCCTTCCAATTTACTATGGCCATTAGTAAGAGAGGAACATCGGGAAACACACTGGAGAATTGATGCCTTGTATAATTATTTGATCAAAAGAATCACTGCCAGGAACTTATATGCCACTGTTACTCAAGTGGCCCGGCAGTGTGAACTTTGCCTCCAGACTAACCCCAAGAATATCCCTAAACCAAACCTGGGCCAAATTGGAAAGGGCCATGGGCCCAGTCAGCAGTGGCAAATTGATTTTTCAGAATTACCAAGAAAAGGATGGGGGGGTAACCATATTTATTGGTACTAACAGATACCTTTTCAGGATGGCCAGAGGCTTTCCCCACCAGGACTGCCAAAGCCAGGGAGGTAACCAAGGTGCTGTTGCAAGAAATAATACCATGCTTTGGAGTACCGGCCACAATACCCTCAGACAGGGGACCACATTTTATTTCAAAAATAGTACAGCAGGTCAGTCAGCTTCTAGGCATAGACTGGGAACTTCACATGCCATACCGTCCCCAGTCAAACAGCCAAGTTGAGAATATGAATCATTTGATCAAGCAACAAATTGTGAGACTAGGGCGAGAGGTTAATTTGCCTTGGCCCTAGTCCCTCCCATTAGCATTGCTGCTAATTTGGACTAAACCCATAACTAAAGAGAAGCTGAGCCACTTTGAAATGCTTTTTAGACCATATAGTGTGCAAAAAGGGATATCCACCCAAATTGGGGAGGAAAGGCTGACTGCCTATATGGTGGACTTAGGTAAACAACTCAGAAAAACTGAAAAACGTGGCTGGAACTCAGAGCAGAGGGCTAGATGGACCAGTGCATGACTTACAGCCTGGAGATTATGTGTATGTCAAGTCTTTTGCGGAGAAGACCCTAGAATCACAGTGGCAAGGACCATTCCAGGTACTTCTCACCACTTTCACCGCAATTAAGACAAAGGAACAGAACGCCTGGATCCACCACTCTCAAGTGAAGAAAGCTCCAGAGACCCCTTGGACAGCAATACTGGGTGATAATGAACTGAAACTAACAGTCACTCAAACAGAATGAGTACAATTCAGTTGGGAATGTTTTATTATCTAGATTGCAGGAATTTAATCAAGAAAATTGTTTTGTTAGCAATCATAATTTCAATCCAAGAACTGGAAAAATACCTCTAGTCAGAACAATGCTGAGTGGTCTTGGTCCCAAGCTTTTATTCAGTACACTGGATCTATGGGACAGTATTCTAATATAAAAGATTTAAACCTATCATCTGTAGTCATGCACAAAAATCAAGTATATGAAAGGCAAGAATGGAAAACAAAGGCTGTGGTCACTTCAAGGGACTATAGGAGAGGAAATCAGAATAGGATGTCAGATAATTAATGGAACCGCTTATAAGAAATCAATCCAAATTAGTGTTTCAACCACTCCCAGAGACAAACATTGGGAAGTTTGTAGTCGTTCAAGTGAATTAGACTGTTGGTACTATTTTACGTTAGTACAGACTGTTGAGGTGGTTTGTCGTTGGACCCATGATTCTATTGGGCTCCTCTTCAAATTTAAAATAAATGCCACAATTGAGCCTGTTACAACCTATGCCAGCACTCCAGCCCAAACCCAAATCACGCCACCTAGGTTTGAACCCAAAATTTATGAAATTGGCCCATATGTAATAAGGAACACAGGCCAACAGCAATTGTTGTTTAATCCAGAATGGTCTCTCAAGCGTGTTGAATTACTAATGCAAACTAACATCTCTGAAGTCCAGCCAGACTGCTCTTCTTTCCTAGAGACATTCTTTGAGGGTTGGACGACTTGGTTGCAAAGGCAAGCATACACCAGGGGCAGAATGCGAAGCCATCTGACTGGAATATTAAGGACAGGGCTAGGAGTTCTAAACAGAATTGATTCAGAATTATTAATTAATAAATTGGCCACTGCAACAAGTGATTTAACAAAATTAAAACAACCCTTACAGTCATCTTTGTTGGCATTGGGAACCAGTCAGTGGCAGGTTTCAGAAGTGTTACCAAGTTGGGAAAAAGCAGAGGACCAAGACCATAGGTTAATTACAGATGTACTTCCTATGGCCCAGAGTAATGTGTCTTTGGCTTTTAGCTGTATACAGGCACAATTATGGTTGCAATCAACAGCTGTCTTAATTATAAGAGAAGGAAGTGAAGGAGCCTTTCCGATTGAAATTCGAAAAGCTCTCTGGGACAATGGTCCTGATTTTGAAAAGAAATTTCAAGCTTGGTGGACTTTGGTAAATTTTTCTTATGATCCTATTGCTAACATGGCTACTGCCTTTGTATTCACTATATGCAATGCCACAGTTTATGTTATTCACCCCATTATCGCACTGGGATTAAATAATGAGAGATCAGTGCTCTATCCTTTGGAATACAGAACATGGGCATGGAGAGTGGATGAGAAATGGCAAACTGTGAATCTAGAATCTTGTGTTACCTGGGAACAACAAGGGTTTATTTGTGAAAGCAACACAATTGATGCTCAAGACATATGTCTTGATACTGAGCAAAGCGTTTGTCACTTTGAGATTCACCCAGATACTACTAGTCAAAGAACCATACTTGTATATATTGTTCAGGGCTGTGTATGTTTGAGGACTTTTTGTGCTTTTGTAGAAATAGACAAAGATAATGTAACTTTACTCAGTAATAATCATTCTAACTTTTGTATTTGCAATTTTGTTAAGATTGTAAGTTGTGACTTTCTGTATTTGGCACCAGTTATATCCCATCAGCTAACTCGGTCTAATCACACAATGTATCACAAGTTGCCACCTACACCTCTTGGAAAGAACCTCACCTTAGTGAGACAATTAATTAAGCATCAGGACCTTGTCAAAATTCTAAAAGATATTCAAGAAGTCAGGAAGAAAACTTTAATCACTGCCCATCATGACACAAAAGAAATAAACAAGGTCCTGCAAAGGGTCAAACAAGACGTGAGTCACAACTGGTGGGATTCACTTTTTGGATGGTCGCTGACTGCAACAGGGATTCTAAATGCATTATGTCACTCCATTATTGTTTTATTGATATTAGTCGGTATAAGTTTAGCACTGTCTTTTGCGATACTTAGAATTAGAAGATGCTGCAAAAAGCAGCAATATTAACCTCTTTATCATGAGTACATGGCAAGGCATTGAGAGACACATATCATAGAGATTGGGAAGAAGAATTTTTGTACTAAGTAAAAGAATTTACTGCCTTATAGAAAAAGAGGGGATTGAGACATGGGGTTAGGAATTAGAGGGGTATTAATTAGAAATAGATATTTAGATGAAATATTGTTTAATGTTTGTTGCATTTTACTGTGCTAATTGCCTGTAAAGGGAAGACAGGGTATATATGGGGAACAGGGTATATGTGAGAGAGCAATGTGAAAGAATGCAAGGATGTGTGATAAGAGAAGGATGATGTTCATCAAAACAGGACAAAGTTACAAGGCTACCAAGACAACAAGGCTCCTCTGGACCCCTGAACCAGATCAAACCAACTTCATGGTTTGGATTGTGACCAAAGGATCAGTAAGCATGTGCAAGAAGATGGGGTGAGAAGGTCAACTTTGATGAAGACTACTTGCTTCATCCCCCTGTGACCCCCAAGGACTCCCAAGACAACCATCAGAGACAAGTACGCAGGTGCAAGGGACTGATAAGCTAATTAGCATACAAAGTGGGACAAGGTGGAGCCGGGAAATGAATATGAATAAATGTATCGCAAAACCTAATGTATATGCAACATTTTAGAGGATAAAAAAGAACTGCTGAGAGCAGGTAGATGCACATGCCTCTGGTCAAAAATGCATACCTACTTTATAACTCACTTTGAGTTTTCGAGTCTTTCTGCATATCAGTGGTGGCCAATGGCAGGACCTGAGGGAATGGCCTGAAACTGTTAAGAGGTTTAGGTTGGATATGAGAAAAAGATTCTTCGCCCAGAGGGTGGTTAGACACCGGAACAAGTTTTCCAGGGAAGTGGTCACAGCACTTAGCTTTACAGACATCAAGAAGCGTTTGAACAATACTCTTGGGCACATGGTGTGACTCTTGGGGATGGTCCTGTGCAAGGCCAGGAATTTGACTTGGTGATTCTTGTGGGTCCCTTCCAACTCAGCACATATCTGATTCTGTGATTCTGTGAATTAATAGAGTGAACCTTGCCATTGAACTTTGTTGCACTTTTGTAAATTTTAGTTAAACCTGCTTTTGCTGATGCCTTTGCTGGTGATTCTTTAAATTACCTAAACCTCTCATTTGTGACACCAACCTCATGCCCACTGTCTTTCAGCTCCTTCTGTCAGCCTACCTTCCCTTTTCCACGGACATCTTTCAAGGCACTGATGTGATTTGATTCCCTGAAATACATCTAAGACAACTCCTTACTTTGTACTTCTGAAATAAACATCACAGAAACCACAGAATGAGGAGAAGGGTTAAATTACCTTTTATCAGAACCTACTGGTAGGGGGCATGATGTTTGTGGCAGCAGCTCTCTGGCCATAGAGAGAAACAGAATTTTCCCGGGCATCATTCTGGGAAAGGCTGTGAGAAGATCAGAGAAAAGAATGAGACACAATTCTTAACTTGCTGCACCTGGTATTGTGAACATGTAGAATGTGTTATGGAGATGTGTTTACCAAAGGGTAGTTTCTTAATTAGCCAACGGTGATGTTTTTTTTTTTTTATTAGAGGACCAATTAGATCCAGTTGTATCGTAACTGTCTATAAAAGTATGGGTTTCTTAATAAAAATTATCAGCCTTCTGTGAAATATATGGAGTTTATATCAATTATTACCCGGCCAGGGACCCGTTACCCTGATAGATGTAAGTTATAAATTCAGGCTGAACAAAGACACTGGACCACATGTCAGGGGACTCTTAGGCTGTTATTCTGCCTTAACTCTGGCAACTAGCCCACTATTTAGACTCAAAAGTGTTGGGTAACAAGCCCTTAAATTCCTCTCTGCAGGACCATCTCTTCAGATCACACTTTTTTTGTCATAACAGTCAGAATGTTTGAGACAAATCATGCTTATGCCTGATCCTCCGGACCTTTTTACTGGATCTGATTTGGATGGCATTAATTTTATTCATAGCAGCCCATATGGTGCTGTGCTTTGTATTTGTGGCAAATGAATATTTTGTCTGTTGCTGAATGGTGCTTGCACGGCATCAGTGTTTTTTCTCTTTCCCCGTCTCCTCCCATCAAGTAGGCTTAGGTGGGCAAGAGATTGGGAAGGGACATAGTAAAGATGGATGACCCTAAATGACCAAAAGGATATTCCATACCATGCTCAGCAATAAAAGCTCAGGGAAAGCAGGAGGAAGGGACAGACATTTGTGGTAATGCCATTTGTCTTCCTAAGCAACTATTATGTGTACTGAGGCCCTGCCTTTCAGGAAGTGTCTGGGCATCTGCCTGCCAATGAGAAGTAGCAAATGAATGTTTTTTTGCTTTGTTTGCACATGCAGCTTTTGCTTTCCATATTAAACTGTCATTACCTCAATCAATAAGTCTTCTTGCCTTCCTTCTGATTTTTTCACCATCTGGCAGGAGAAGGGAGTGAACAAGAGGCAGGGTGAGTGTTTGACTACCTGCTGGGGTCAACCTTTAAACTATATTTTTAGCACCTCTATCGTGGATTGTTCCGTGTTCTAGATGGATAATATGATTTGCTCTCACAATTAAGGGATGAATACTGTGTGAATATGAAGAGAAGCTTTATTGATGTATAATTACATTATTGTAGTCTGTTGTTTAGATGTCCTCTGTTCTCCCCAGTCCCCTTTTCCCTCCTCCTGTATTGTTACCATCAGACAGCCTGAGTCATCTAGGACGGGTAGAAAAAAGGCGTGTACCAAAACTTGTTGCTGGAGGAGGGGAGCAGGACAACACCTGACCCTCCAATCAAGTTGCAAGAAAGCAGACTCCACCAATAAACAGTGAAGAAGGGTTGACTGACATATTGTATTTGCGTTCCCCCCAGACAAAGGAAGGAATGATGAATCTGACTCCATGTTCTCAGAAGGCTAATTTATTATTTTATGATACTATATCATATTGATGAATGCTATACTAAACTATACTAAAGAATACAGAAAGGATACTTACAGAAGGCTAAAAAGATAATAATGAAAACTCGTGACTCTTTCCGGAGTCCCAACACAGCTTGGCCCCAATTGGCTATTGAGTCAAAACAACTCACAGCAGAAACCAATGAAACAACCATCTGTTGGTAAATGATCTCCAAACACATTCCAAAGGAGCAAAACACAGGAGAAGCAAATCAGATAATTGTTGTTTTTCTTTTTCTCTGAGGCTTCTCATCTTTCCAGGAGAAAAATCCTGGGTGAAGGGATTTTTCCAGAAAATGTGACTCCACAGTGGCAGACTTTAGCAGGGGCCAGGGTTGGCTGATGCAATCCCCCTGGGTTATAAAAGGCCAAGCATCCATCTTGAAGATGAGCCAGCCACATGGTTGGCAACCACGAGAGCAGCTCCCAGGCCTGCTTTTCCTTATTTAGTCCTTTTGTTATATTTTTGTAAAGGTTTAATAAACCTTTTAAAATTTTTAAAGTGAGCAGTCATTTCTCACATTCCAGAAATGAGAGTGGACCTGGTAAAAATCAAAATGGTGCTTAAGACCCCTCTGTACCAGTTCTGTTTATTTTTACTTAGCATAGAGAAAAAAAGGAAGGGGGCCATCTTATCAGAACTGAATAGGAATAACTACAAGTCAAGCACTGTCATTCTCAGCTGATCAAATTATCCAATCACTCATTTAATACAAATCCAGTCGTCTTACAAGATTGACACAGATAAAAAAAATATACACTTTGAGGCAATTTCCAAATATCCCAGGTATAACTCGGTTATCAGTGCAATGAAAAGTTTTCCAGGTATCTTTAAGTCCATATAGTCATCAATTTCCAGATAAAATAAATGAAATAGCATGGAGGGAAGATTTAAAAATTTCTTGTGATGAAAGTTTATCCAGATGTTAAATCATGGCTTAAAGCCTCCTGCTGAGTCTTGAACCCTCAAATGCTTTTTCCCATTGTTACAACCTCATAAAACCCCTATAAATATCATTATCTTTTTCAAAACTAGATATGTAAGTCTAAAACAAGAGGAAAGTGCCCCTCTAAGATTAATTTTGCATTATCACATCAGTGCTAATTGTAAAATAGGAAGAGATGATAATGACTAGATCTAAAAAGAAAATAGCTTTAAAGAAAGAACTCCAGTGCATCAGTGGAAGTCAGACAATATCGCTAACTGAATGATCTTACACCATTTTATATTTGCTGTTGTTATGAATGGAGATGAGAGCTTTTAGATGAGTCCTGCCTTTGGCTCAGATTTCTGGCAGTAGCTCTATTTTTTGAGGTGATTTTCACCCCAAATCGATCTTGCTCACAAGTTGTTAAGAATGGCTGATTAGATCTATTATAAAATGCATTATTTATTGAATAGACACAAGATTAACAGACAGAAGACTTTAAACAGACTTACTACACTGGATAAACAAAAGAACTACTAGTAGATACAAATACAGTGCACGATAGAGGTACCTATATTACAGCTAACGAAGAAATAGTATAGATTAGGAGTCAATGCAACTTACCAGCAAATTGATGATAGAGTACACATAGAGTCCTTTCATTCAATTCCCAGAAAAGTAACCATGGAGTTTGCATCCAAACTTCGAGGAGCAACCCTACACATTAGTGTACAGAAGACTTCTGATTTTATGAAAGTTTGTGTAGCTTTTATAGTTTATAAAGTGAAGTGTCTGTCAGTCATAAATTCCAGCAGCTTATCTTTCTACATCTTGCTCCCAAGGCAAGATGTTTACTGTCAGCTAGGGATCTCGCCTCCCTGGCACCAGAGATGACTCACTAACAGACAGATATCCAGCCTGGGTTATCTCACCAATTCATGTCAGGAGGAAAATGCCCTGAGTTATGCACCAGCTCATAGGCAGAACAGATAAATTCTTCTGTGGTGTCAGAGACTGAAATGTTATAATTTATGGCTTAAACGTCTTCATGAAGGACTTTTGCCTATTATATCAAAACTCTATAAAAGCTGCAGAGAAAACCATCAAAACCCTGAATAGAGCCCTACACAGCTCATTGATGAAGATAAGATAAAGTGACTCAGGGAAGAAGAATGCATTTGCAGAGGGATCAAGCACCTTCTGAGTGGAGACATCAGCCCTATGGCTATCAGCTGCCAGGCTGGCACAGACCCTCACTGTTATGAACAAAAATTTGGTTAATATTTTTTTTGTGAGAAAGAGTTACAGGGATGCAGCCAGGTCTCTGTCTCTGCCAGAGTTCTTAGTGTTTTGTCATGGTAATCACGGGTCGTTAGAGCTTATCTCCTCTTTTGTATTAGTAAAAGGCCTGGCTGGGTGGGGTGATGGCCCTTCCCTGAGGCAGTGCGCTCTTCCAACATAGAGAAGACACCTGAGAGGGTGGGAGGGGTTATGCAAAGTGACTCCAAAGACCAGAATGCTTTGTGGGACCACGACTCGAAATGCAACGAGAAAACCCCAAAAACAACGAGCCAAATAAGAACTGAGAGACTAAAGTGGTGTCTGGACATGAGGAGCCAAGTGCTGAGCCTGCAGAGATGCGAAGCCCCTCTCGCCCTGAGCAGAGAGTCGTCCCGATGCCGGGACCGGGCGGGACAGAGCCAGGGAAAGTAAGATCTGACGGAGGACACCACGCCCTAAAGGCTCCCACGAGGACTGGATCCCCCGGCTCTGCCCCTAGTGGACAGAGCTGTGCATATCCTCCTCCTCTGAGTCGCCCTGGGAGACACGACGGGGACTGCAGCCCTGCTGAGCCGCCCAATCCTGAGCTGATCACTTTTAATAAAGGCATTAAAAAGGAGAAGAAGTCTCCTGGCCCTGTTTGTTTCACTCACACCAAAGGGTGGGGGGAAGAGGAGAGGTTTTGGGTGTGTGGTGGAAAAGACTGGTCTGAGGCAGTGAACACCCATCCTTCGCTGTGCAGAGCCCAGCTGCAGAGGCCCCTTCACCCCAGGAAAAGCCGAATCCACATGAAGGACAGCAGAGGGGGTGTCATGGGCCATCACAGGCCCCCTAAAGGGGTCCTCAGACCCTGCACCAGAACACTGCACCATGATGCAACAGATCTACAGTGTTGCAAGGGACAGCGTCAAACTTGCCCTTCCCAAGGGAGGCACATGGGCATTCCCATCTCGCCCAAATGTATATTAATCCACTGGATTCTATACTTTTCGACTGCAGCAGGAGGCGGGTGACTCTCACTACCAAGAAGACTAGATGAAGGGGAGCAATGAGACGTTGTTGGGACCCCTGGAAGGGTAATATGTTTCTACCTAACCCCTGTCACTCTGTTAAAGTTGGGGCAGTTATCTTCTGTTAATTAGGCCGCCTGTTAAAACCAAGTGGGGCAGTTTTCTTTATCTCTTCCACTACCAATCCTCCCTCCGGGGAGATATCTTCTGTTAATGAGCCATTAAGTCTCAGTGCATGACTGATAAAATTACACCATCTGTCACTGTCATATTTTCTGAAAAATCCCTTCACCAGGATTTCTTCTCCTGGGAAGCTGAGAAGCCTCAGAGAAAAATGAAAACAGTAATTATCTGATCCGCTTCTCTCTTTTTGCTGCTTTGGAATGTGGTTGGATATTGTTTATTCAACATATGGTTGTTTGATTGGTTTCATGTGAATTGTTTTTACTTAATGACCAGTCACTGTCCGGCTATGTCGGGACTCTGAGGAGTCAGTCACGAGTTTTAATTAGTATCTTGTTAAAACTTTGGTAAGTATCCTTTCTCTGTTCTTTAGTATAGTTTTAGTATAGTGTGATATAATACATCATATCATATCATATCATATCATATCATATCATATCATATCATATCAGAATAAATTAGCCTTCTAAGAACATGGAGTCAGATTCTCAATTTCTCCTTCGTCCTGGGGACCCTGAAAATACCACACACCATCCCATTGTGAGATGCTCTGTCTAGGGGGAGGAGCCAAGCATTCCTACCTAGATATAATCTGATATTTAGAACACCAGAGACAGCCTTTTCCCACTGGATTCCCCGAGGGGCAACTTTCTTCTCTGCTGGATTCCCAGAAGAAGACCAGTCATATTTACACCACCACTAGACCTTCAGAGGAAAACTACACCCTTCTACAAGATCACTGCTTCAACAGAACCACATCTGTCACTCCAGAAAGACTGCATACACCATTTAATTAGACTGCTACGAACCCCTTGACCAACAGGGTGTCAGGTCGTATTCTGGCTCTGTTGGTGGTTTGTTCGGGGGGTTTTTTTGTATTATTACATTTGTATTTTTAATTTTCCTAGTAACAAACTGTTATTCCTATTCCCATATCTTTATCTGAGAGCCCCTTAAGTTCAAAATAATAATAATTTGGAAGGAGGGGTTTTACATTTTCCATTTCAAGGGAGGCTCCTGCCTTTCTTATCAGACACCTGTCTTTTCAAACCAAGACATAAACCCTGTGGTGGCCAATCCCTACACCCTTTTGACCATGCTGATGGATGAATTAGGGTAATTTACTGTTGTAGACCTGAAGGATGCCTTTTTCTGCATTCCTGTACACAAAACCAGCCAAGAGTTTTTTGCTTTTGAGTGGGAAAATCCTGAGACAGGAAGAAAAAGTCAACTTAATTGGACAGTTCTACCCCAAGGTTTCAAGAATAACCCAACAATATTTGGAAACCAGCTAGCAAAGGAATTAGAAGACTGAAAAAGACAGGAGCCTGAAGGAGATATTGTTCAATATGTGGATGAAATCTTGACTGCAGCTAGAACCAGAGATGACCGTATACAATTTACCGTAAGTTTCTTAAACTTCTTGGGACAGAGTGAGTACAGAGTTTCTAAAGACAAAACACAGATTGTCAAAGAAACAGTAGTTTATTTGGGGCTTGAGATCTTTTGTGGACACTGACAGCTCAGCAAAGAATGGAAAGAAGCCATCTCTCAACTTCCAGAGCCCCATACCATGAGAGAGATGCAAGCTTTCCTGGAAATGGTAGGCTGGTGTCATTTGTGGATAACAAATTATGGACTGCTGGTAAAACCCCTATATGGAGCATTAAAAGCATCTGAAAAAGGAATTATCATATGGACTGAAAACACTAGAGCAGCTTTTAAACAGCTGAAGCACTCTCTAATGTCAGCTCCAGCACTGGGACTGCCAGACTTAACTAAACCTTTTGAACTTATTACATATGAGAGACTGAATGTGGCTTTGGGAGTACTAGCACAGTGCCTTGGGAACCAATGGAGGGCTGTGGCCTATTTTTCCAAACAGCTAGACAATGTTGCCCAAGGCTGGCCAGGGTGTCTGAAGGCTGTGGCAGCCACCGTCATCTTGATCCAGGAAGCCCAAAAACTCACCTTTGGGCAACATGTTGTAGTGTATCTACATTCCAAAAAACTCACTTCCTCTCAAACCAGGACACTACCCCATGCTGTAGCAGCTGCACTTGAACTAAAGGGGGGACATTGACTGTCTGGCAATCAAATGCTTAAATATAAATCACTGTTATTAGAACAGGATGACATTACCTTAAAAACAACTTCTGTTGTTAACCCTGCCATGTTTCTGTCCTCTTCCTTAACTGATGATGTGCCCGAACATGACTGTTTGCAGACAGTTGAAGAGGTCTATTCCAACCAATCAGACCAGAAGGACGTGCTCCTGGAAAATCCAGATCGGGAGCTTTTTACAGATGGGAGCAGCTTCATGATAAATGATAGGTGGATGGCAGGCTATGCGGTGACCATGCAGGATAAGGTGATCAAGGCAAAGGCCCTGCCAGCAGATGTGTCATCACAGAAAGCTGAACTGATTGCACTGACGAGACCTAGACCTGAGCAAAGGAAAGAAGGTAAATATATGGGCTGACTCTAAATATGCATTTAGTGTTGTCCACGCCCATGGAGCCACCTGGAAGGAGAGAGGACTTCTGAACACCCAAGGCAATCAAATCAAGCATGCTGAACAAATACTCGCCCTCTTAGAGAGCATTAAAAAACCCACAGAAGTAGCTATCATGCATTGTAGAGGTCACTAAAAAGGGAAAGCCACTCCAGAATTGGGAAATTGCTTTGCTGATTGTAAGTCTCTGTCCGAAGTTCCTCTCATCTGCCTCACGATCGTTGTGAAAGGACAGAAACCAGGACCACCGAAAAGACCCTGGTTGGAATTTTGGCCTTGCTTGAGATGGTTGCTCACCAAGATCCTGAGAACCCCGCTGGTTTGCCAAGCTACTGTTTGCAGGTGTGTTTGCTGCCATGGAACACTGAGCCTGGTAAAGAAAGGAGACTTGCCCTGAATGCTTGCACCCTCTTCATGGTTCCTGATCCAATAGCTCATGAATTTCCCCCACCTCTTGGGCCAAATGGTCTTTCTGGGCAACCTTTGGTGGTCCCCCACAGAGAATCCCTCATCTGCTTTTCAACCACCGTGACAGATGGACTGAGATGGACGAAGCCCCCTCTCAATGACTGAGACATGAAACCCCTATATGGAAAAGCTCCCCATCCTCCCAAAGACTGAGACTCAAACCCCTAACACGGGGGAGGGGGAGAGCTGACCTGACCAAATTGAGATTTGGCCAAGCACTACCTGATCGCTGGACCAAGAAGACAACGGCTCTCGCTTACTGCTGAAAACATAGACTACCTGTTACATCTATTCTTTACTGTATCTGTTTCCCCTCCCCCCTTTCAATTTTCAATAGACTTATCATAATAAAATCCTCTGCGTTAGCTACAGATTTTGAGATCTCCCTGACATAACAGGCGGATCCTCAACTGGACTAGACCAAAGGACTTTGTCTCTATGTTTGGTAGCTATATCCCCCCCCCCCCCCGCCTTCTCTCTCTCTCTCTTTTTCTCTCCCTTAATCCCTCTATTGCATTTGCTGTGGTCATTCGATAAAAGATGCATTTGTTTTTGATTATTACTGCAAATCCTCTTTCTGCGTTGGTTTTTTTTGCACTCTGAGATCAATTAATGAACCATCACGAAACCCGTTCGTAAGGACGGATCGTGATACTGATAAAGCAGCAAGAGGAATTGCAAAAAAGGTATTCTCATAGTAATTCTACAAAAAGATGTTGATTTGTCAGGGTTGACCTCAAAATATGACCAAGCAGACCACAAACTAATCAAGTTTCTTAAAGCTGAGATCACAGAAAGTGGATGGGCTGTTACACCAGTGAATCAGGTTGTAGTCCCACCCCTGATCCTTTGGGAGCTAGCTCAGAGAGAACATGAAAACACACATTTTGGGGTTGAAAATCTTTTGAAACATCTAAAAAAGGTAGTAATAGGAAAGGGAATGATTGATATTGTATAATCAGTAGTGAGCAAATGTGAAATCTGCTGTAAAAACAACCCTTACACAAGGAAAATAGTTGTGTTAGGAGTGACAAAGGCAGGGGATCTTCCTGGACATTACTGGCAAATAGATTTTGCGGAGTTACCGTGCAAAGAAGGATACTGGTACATACCGGTATTAGTTGACACCTTCAGTGGATGGCTGGAAGCTTACCCCTGTGTGGTGGTTTGACCAGGAAGGAGTGGGAATTCTGGGATGCTGTGGTCAAACCAATGGGTGTTTGGAGTTTGATACTGACACCTGGTGTAGCCAGTGGGGTTTGGACACACCTCCGAGAATACACAGGGGTTAAAAGCAGGGCTCTGGCCCTGGGAGGCTCTCTTGGGACGTCGCGGCGAAGAGGTCAGATCTCCCCCCCCCGTCCAGCCGCTGCTGCTGGGCGGGGGAGGGGCAGCCACGTGGTAGGCCCTGGGCCTGGACAGAAATGGGAGGTGAGGAGGCCTTCAAGGATGGAAGGGTGGAAGACCCCAGGGAGTCAGCCCTCGGGCAGCCATTCCCCCCCCCCCCCGGGAGAGAGAGAGAGCCGGCGACACCGAATGTGATAGCAGCTGGCCCAGGAGGAGAAGGGGGGAGGAAGAGTGCCCGGCCGGAGCGGCAGCGTGTGGGCAGCGTGTGTGGGAGTGCCGCAGCTCCGGGACAGAGACTGAAAGTTTTAACCCCTTTCTTTCATGATTGGGGCCTTGCAAAAATGCTAATCCTCCTCGAAGCTGAATAAGAAGGGAGATAAGAGATGAGATGAGACAAGGACCTGGCCCAAAGAACGTGGAGATGATTGAATGGGGAGAGATGATTTGGAGTGGCCTTTTGGCTGGACTTTTCTTGTGGCCATGGACTCAGTTGTTCCTGTGACACAGAGACTGCACTTAGGGGGAAGCAGTGGCTCAGAACCAGGAGGGTTCATCGTGAGGACCCCTCGGCCCCAGGGGGTTGGAAAAATATGGGGGGGACAGATGTCCCAAAAGCAGAGACTGTGCCTTTTTGGAGTGAGACAAGGCATCCTTGAAAGACAACCCTAAAAGCAGCTCTGGCCATGTCTCGGTGGTGAGAGCACTGAGCATGGAAGGAAGATGTCACAAGCGGCAAAAGGACTTTTTTTCCGGGCGGTGCCGAAGTGACAGGGAAGCACACGAGGTTTTCAGTGTGTTTCCACGAGAAGCCTATGGAACGAGAAAGACTCCTTTCCTCTTCATGAACTGCAGTTTGAGTATACTAAAGTGTGGTGCCAAGGCTGGGCAGTTGGTGATTTGGGAGAATGTATCGGACTGAGAAAGTCAGGTAGTGGGGAGGAGGAAAGTGGTTTTTTTGTAAGGTCTTCAATTTTTTTCTTTTCCTTATAGTTTTTCCCTATTTTCCTGTAGTTTAGGTAATAAAGTGTTCTTTATGTTTAAGCTAAAGCCTGTTTTGCTTATTCCTGGTCACATCTCACAGCAGACACCAGGGTGAGGGCATTTTCATGGGGGGCACTGGCTCTGTGCCAGGCTCAAACCATGACACCCTGTCACACTAACACAGCCAAGGAAGTGGTGAAAGTTTTGCTCAATCATATAATTCTGAGGTTTGGGGTTCCCTTGGGGATATCATCAGACAGGGGACCACACTTTGCTGCACCCATGGTTAAGGAAGCTAGCCGGATTTTGGGAATTACTTGGGATCCGCATACACCTTATAGACCCCAAGCAAGTGGTAAAGTTGAAGTTATGAATGGGACTTTCAAAACACAGAGTAGTAAAATTTGTCAAGAAACATCCATGACATGGGTTCAGGCCTTGCCTATAGCTAGCTTTACTGAGAACTCGCAAACAACCAAGGTGGAGGGATAACATCAGTCCCTATGAAATATTACATGGCAGGTCATATCAGATTCCGCATATTCCAGGTGAAATTCACATGAAGGGGAAACTTGATTTACAGAGATATCTAATGGCTTTAGGTTCCACTTTGCAGGAGCTCCAGAATAACATTGTGCTATCCAGACCCATAGGACTAGACACACCTGCACATCCCTTCTAACCTGGAGACTGGGTCTATGTTAAGTGCTGGGACAGTGGTCCTCTACAAGCCAAGTGGAGAGGACTGTTCCAAGTTCTGCTGACCACCCTCACCACATTCAAAGTTGCTGGCAAAGGACTCTGGATTCACTGCTCCAGAGTTAAGAAGGCTTCTGCTCCTGAAACAACTGAAAAAACAGACTGATGCATATGAAAACATGTTTTAAATTATTCCTCTTCTGTGCCTAAACAACTGTTCATAATTATCATTATTCTTCTTTGCATGATAGCTGACTGTGCAAAACATTACTATTGTTAGATATTTATTACTGTTAGATATGTACTATGGTTAGATATTTACTGTTGTTAGATATTTATCTATTATTAAATACCTATTATTACTAGATATTTAGAATAGAGACTCGACAAGGTAGAGGCCATGTCAAGCCTCTACAAGGGGGAAATGATGCTTTAAGTTTTAGCTTTCATATTTTCCAGATTCTGTACTGTGTTAGTATATAACTGTTCTTGGTAGCCTCTTTAGGCATCAGTACTAAGCACTGTATGGTGCAAAATTAAGCATTAACTACGGATATAGGGATCATGCACTATTGTGCTAAAGTTAGAAGAATTCTCCAACATCTTTTTCCCCTGATGCATAGACTCCTTTTTAAAGAAATAGAACTTGTTAGGTAGCACTGGGATCCTGGTGGACAATTAGTATATGAGCCAACAGTGTGTCTTTGTGGTCAAGGCCAACTGCATCCTGGGGTGTATTAGCAGTAATGTAACCAGAAGGTTAAAAGAAGTGCTATTTCCCCCCCTCTATTCAGTATTGATGACACTACAACTGGAGTCCTGTGTCCACTTTTGGGCTCTCCAGTGCCAGAAAGACTTGACATATTGGAGTGAGCCCAGCAGAGGGCCACCAAGATGGTTCAGGGGGCTGGAGTGTATTGTTGGGAAGGATGAAAGTTTGACAAGAAAGTCCCACAGATATGTATGCTTAGCAGAAAGATTTTTAAATGTAGAGTCTGATGAAGAAATAGAGATGGAAACAAGTTTTGATATAGAAGAAAAGAATTGCTGAGCCAGTCTTACTGGCTAACCAAGGAGGCAAAGGGTATGTTAGTTAGAAGGGTTTTTTATGACTTAGAGCAAAGGATAAACCCACCTCAAACAAGAAGATTTTTTTACCAAGCAGGAAGATAGCACAGGAAAACAAGCCTGCCGATGTGGCAAGTAGAAAAAAGGTCTCAGAATTTTCCACTGCAAGAAAACTGAAAAACAACTTCTAGCTTAAACTGTAATGTACTAACTTTTAGTGATTGGAGAATAGTAACATGAATATGGTAATTATAGTAGTTATGATAGGCTATAGATAATAGTTAAGGTATAGATTGGTTCTACTGTATTAAGATGCTAAGCAAAGTATATAATGCAATGTAACCAAAACCAAAGGGTCTCCACACCTGCCTGCAGCTGGAGCTGACAGCTGTAGGCACAGGCTCTGTCGTCTACGACCCTGGACTGCTGTAACCTCTTGGATGGAATAAACTGCATTTTGGAGAGCTGCCTGGAGTCCCACATCCCTCATTTCGGCTCTTACAGTGTATGGCATAAAAGAGGAGGCTGAAAGCTGGGATCATTTAGTCTTCAAAAGAGAAGAAATTACAAGAGGCAATGGGCCCAAGCTGAAACATGGGAAATTCCAATTAGATATTAGGAAGCTTTTACCCCATAAAGATGTCAAACACAAATAGAGGCCATGCTCAGGAAGTGGGGGGGATTGGGCTACCTGAAAGGTGATTGTAGTCAGGTGGGGGTTGGTTTCTTTTTCCAGGCAGCAACTGACAGAACGAGAAGACACAGTCTAAAGCTGCAGCAAGGGAAATTTAGGTTGGATATTAGGAAAAAGTTTTTTATGGAAAGGGTGATAAAGTACTGGAATGGTCTGCCTGGGGAGGTGGTGGAGTCACCATCCCTGGATGTGTTTAAAAAAAAGATTGGATGTGGCACTTGGTACCATGGTTTAGTTGAGGTGTTAGGGCATGGGTTGGACTTGATGATCTTAAAGGTCTCTTCCAACCTAGTGATTCTGTGATTAGAGTCCTCCAAATGTCTCTTTCAACCTATATCATTCAATAATTCAATAAATGCCTGTCATCATCCACTTGTTTTCTTGTTCCTCTAACTGAACTACTACAACACCTTAGGAAGCATTAAAGACTTCCCAAGCTATGGAACAAAGGTATTACTCAGATCATCTGTACTCACATCACACTCACCATGGGAAACAGCAACTTCCAGCTGGAAAGAGAGAACAGCTGGGGACAGCATCTTGTTAAACACCACTCCAACTAAATTTGTGAAAGTATGTCTGACTACGCATTAAACTCTAGTAGTGAAGACAGCTTCAGATTTTGGGTGCATAGTATTTCCTTAGGAAAACAGTTATATTAATAAAATTGTTCAGAACAGTCAAGAGCACCACATTGTAGTCAATATTTCTTTTTGTTTGTTTTTTTAATATCCTTAGGCTAATCCAGTTATTGGGGAAGAATACATACAATGGTATTTAGTGAAATTTGGAACAAGATTAGGAATAACAGCATCAAGTCAACACAGCAACTCTATTTGGCATAACATTAACAGTGCCAGAAAGAGATAAAGGTTTTGATGCCTTGAGAGGCTGACCTGGAACAGACACTAGACAGAGCTAAAATAATAAAGTAGGTATTTATTAAAAGGCCTTAATGGATACATCTTGGGCAGTACAAGACCCTGGCCAGGGCTACACCCAAGATGGACGCAAAATAGTCACAAAATGGATGACCAGTCACATGGTTTCACACTTTTACAAGTTTTGGTCCATTTACATATTGGGGTTAATTGTCCAATTACAGCTTCAGGTTATGAAGTCCCATTCTCCTTATTTGCTCTCTTCAGTTCATCGTTGTTTATGCTTTTTGGCCTGAGGCTGTAACAGTTGTCCTTGGTTCTCAAGCTGGAAAAGGATTGTTTTGTCTACCCACCCTGTGAAGAGAACTTACTAACACTTAATATGAAGCTCAGAAATACACACCAAGGCAGCACAGAATCTGAAAAATATGAAAGGTAAAACTTAAGGCATCAGTTTAAGTGTCTTGGTTCATTTGTGGAATAATAATTGGCTTTATATTTGTCTAGGCTTTTGACACAGTTTAGATTGTTGTGGACTATATGTGTTATTACACATTAGAAGTGATTGCCTGAGGTGAGGCAAATTAAATACATTTAAAATAACATGATATGGACTGTGACTTGCTTGGTAATATCAACACTGTGCAGAAAAATCACCTTGCAGAAGTAATAAAAATGGTATTTTGAGGTGCAACCCATCATATTCTGTTGTCTTCTTACAATAACTTCCATCCCTGAATTTCCACCATTTCTGCCATATTGTATGCTATGGGAACTATATTATAGCACTGCAGGGGGGTTGAACTAAACTTCCATTTATGATTTAAATAAAGTTGAAATATTTTTTCTTCCAAATTCATTAGTATTGCAATCTAAAGTATTTAATTATAGAAACCCCAAAACAATTCAAATGTCAAATGCTTGTAACAGGAAAACAAATTTATTTATTTCAGAAGACAATACACAATTTTATTTTGAAAAACACAAGAAAACTAGCCTGAGTTCAAGTCTGAAATATTCAGAAAAATCCTACTGTCCTTAGCATGTTCCAGCCATTATTTTTAAAAACAACACACTAAAAGTTAATATATCTTTTTAGAGTTATAAAAGTTTCCTAGTTATTGTACAGTACACAATACAAATTGCCCACAAACTATTATCTCCTTCCAATTTTGAGAGGACATGATATACTAAAAGATTAACCATTTCTCACAAAAAAAAAAAAAAAAGAAAAAAAATCACATCAGGAAATACATATTTACAAAATCAAGTGCATTATACAAAAAATCCTATCAAATTATTCTCTAAAGAGGTTTTCCTTAAATAATTAAAAAGTGTGTTCAACAAATTAAAAAACTGCAAAACTACATTATGTCACATGCACCTTCTACAAAAAAGTTGTTTTCTTAATTTACATAATGTATGTAGTAAACAGGAAAGCAAAAGTTCAATTTCTCCTAGTGTTATTACATTTCTGTGCCTGTGGTACTGAATAGTGTAAACTGCCACTTACTAAGTGAAATTTAAATGATGGCACCTTAAAAAAATACAGTAGAAAATAAATGGAACCAAGTAAGTTTTCTAGAAGCTAAGAAAGCCCTGAGTGACGACAGAATTACTGATTGACAAGCTCTAGAATTAACCTAATTACAGTTTACCACCTGAGGCAAAATTTCCTAAGTGTTTGAAAGGCACTCAAAAAGTTTATTCAATAGCCTCATTGGTTATTACTGTAAATCCAAATTTTCAGTGAGGATGAGAAACTTGCTTTGGTGCATAATTATATTTTTTTTACATTTAAATTGGTTTATTAAGTTACTCCAATATGATATTTAATGTTTAAATACAGAACAATCACTTTAACAATGCATTTGAGAACCCTATAGTATTCTTTGCATAACAAAATCTAAAAGAAAAAGACCCTCTTATCAGCGAGTCAAAAGATAATGGATAAATATACCTGGTGGACCCAAATCAAGAGAGGTTGTCCCTCTACAGTCTTAAGTATTTTCAAATATTTATTATTTTAAAGTTCACCCAGTGCTGAAAATTCTTGAAGACATTTGCAACATGATCAAGGAAGCACTTAAGAACATAAGAGCCTTTCCCTGATTCTGATTTAAGTGAGGGTCATTTTAATGCTCATAGTCTTGTTATAGACTTTTTTCTCTATAGTAAAGAACAATTTTTACAAAAACTTTAATTACTCAGGGCTTCCAGTCCCAACATTTTAATTGCTGAGTTTCTTTTTTAAAAGAAAAAAAATAGAATAAATCATGAAAGTTTAAATGATCAAACTGAGGCACATTTTCCTCAAACAAAAACTAGGCAGTCACTTTGTAAGTGGCTTTTACTCTTTCTTAAGTAAAATGGGTAAATTACAGTTAGGGTTGCTCACATTTAGAATCACTAGCAGCAATATTCAAGGCAGGCAAACTGGGGAGCATTTACAGTAAATTATGAATAAAATATTGTTAAATTAAACCCCTTTGAGTATTGCATTATAATTATGCATGAATTTGCATTAACTGACTAGAAATCTTTACAACTTACTTGCACTATATTAGTGACGTAATTCCACTAAATATAATGAGACTGTTTTCACTCAGCTAGATTTGAATAAAATACATTTGCACCTACTGTTGTTGACTGCTTCTGCCATCAACCAGTAGAAAAGCTAAGTAAGGTGGTATTTCTATCTATAATTTTCAACAACTCTCTACTCACTTCTGAACTTGTTCCCTTGTTCTGGTGAGTAGTACTTTTAAGAACAAAGGACTTTTCAACACAGCAGAAGGCAGGTGCAATTTCTAGGGTTTGGTTTTTATTTCTTTTTAAATTCTGACATTCAATAAGAGGCATACAAACTGCATCCCTGTAGAGGAAGCTGAATCTAGTATCACTGTCTTTCCATTAGTTCATATCATAGTGACTGACTTAAAAGTAATATGAATACAATGTCCTTTTTGTCTATTTATCAGATAGACTGCTGAAAATTTGATTGCAAACATAACAAGGGTTCTGTAAAATTAATTTTCTTGTTAATTAAATAGTTTTGGTTTTATTTGTGACGATTTTAATTTACAGTATTAAAGTATTTTAATATCAGCCTGAAGATATTTCCAAAAGAGAACAAATGTTTTTTCTAAACCTCCATATTGTAAAGAGAGCTTAAGGTAAACAACCTATGACTGTAGAGTCAAATATTTTATTTCTTCAGATATTTATGCAATTGTGAAAATAAAATAGCAGAAATAGTTTTGCACCATACAGCACATATTGGTGGCAGTGAATAATTTCACCTAAATCTATTAAGCCTTTTGAAGCAGAAACATTTCTGTCTACCATGCAAATATTTAATTTAGAAATTAAAAAAAAATCTGCAGGACAATCAGTTACTTAAATATATAGAATATTTTCAGTGGTCTAATTAAATTACCTAAAAAGTGTATCCTCACAATGCTCAAAGGGTTAATGCAAGGCATTACATTAAATTAATTTTCTAAGGCTAAAACTAAGTAAGTACTTTGTATTTATTCTTCTATTCCTGTTTTTTTATTTTTTTAATCACCAAAGTAGCAAAGATACTAGAATACCATTTATTGACCTTATTTTAAACCATAGACATGATAGTTTTCTTTTTCTACAGATGAGGATGTAATTTTCAGAAATCTATACTGATCTGTCAAAAGAATGTTTTAAACTCTGAAATAACTGTCACAAAGTACAAAAAATACTTACATAATTTAAAAAGTTACTTTTTCACCTTTTTTTTCCATGACTATAAAAGGTTATTTCATTTTGTAAAACCACTCTGTAAAGTAAGCTAGATTGCAATGTAGTGCTAACTAATATAAATGTATTTCTAAACAATGATGATATCATTTGGTGAGAACCACAAATATATCAGGTCAGGTCTTCCCCCGTGGAAAATATTTTGAACAGAAGCAGTATTTCAGACATTTAAAAATGCTTCCGTTTTAACTGAAATGTTTTATAAAGCTATAGATTCCTCAGCGACAGTACACAAGCACAATATTTTACACATTTTTGAACTAAAGGCAGAAATGCTGTACATCATAATTTGGCAAGTAAACAATTTAAAGAGTACTATCCATTTTTTTTTAACGGAACATTAAAAAAAAAAAAGATGCACAAAGCATGCTACAGTATACTAATAAAACACAGAAGCAGATAACTGAAAAGAGGGAGCTTTAAAAAAAAACTGATTTACAATGAGAAATATGAAAATGTAACTTTTCATATATTTAAACTTGTGAAAATTGGGCCCCATGTTTTGACAAAGTAATTCAACAATACCCATTCCCATTCCACCACACTGTTTACTAAGTAATTTGTGCCAATGGGGGAAGTGACTCTAAAATAATTTTTTAATTTCACATCAAGATTGGGTAAAATCCACAAATTATGTGAACCCTTATCTTGTAATGTCTAGATAGTAGATGCTTGCTACAGCTCTTTAGAGCTCTAAAAGAGTTAAGCAAGCTTCAGAGTGGCAATTCAGCCACATGCTACACACTACATAATTTGGACTGAGGTATCCATATTTCTGTGCTCAAATCATTAACAATACCCATGTATTAACAAATATCAAAATCATTTAAATTGTTTCGTGCGCGTATGTTTGATTTAAATTGCAGTAAATTTAAAAGCAAAGCACAGCAGCTTACAGCAACTTAATTCTGTCAAATAATTGTTAAAGTGGGGAAAATATTACTTTAAAATTTGAGAGAATAATCAGTTGATAAGCATAGATATACAAACTTAATTCAGTTATATGAATAAGGAATAATTTAAATTTGTTTTGACAACTTCTATTAGAATCCATGATATGCATTCTATCTTTGTATGCATATATTTTGTTTTCTTTTTGCACTACATGAACAGTGATTAACTGTTCAGAAGATGTTCAGGTCCCACCTCTTCTTAGCAATCTAGATTTACATGTTACAACCATACTTTTCTTTCAGCAACAATAAATCCAACATTCTACCAATAAAAAATATTTAAAGTTTGTCAACACAAAATTTGAAACCAGGCAATAGGGACCATCAGTACAGCATAGGGCACCCTATGTTAAGAATGAAAAATGCTGAGTATTCAACTATATTTTATTTTTTAAAATATTATAATGCAAAATAAAAGGGAGCAAATATCATAGGTTAGTTTTTAGGATTTTTGGTGAAAGGTGCTGATTTCTAAGGGAAAAAACCCAGGATGCAGTGATATTTGGGAGAACACAACCTATGAGGATTCAGTGCACAGGTGAATTTAGAGAGAAATTAATACAAACCTCATTTGCACTTTTTGCTGAGACAAAAAACATCTACAGACATAAGTAGGAATTGTGCCTACATAGAATGGAGCAGGATGGGTTTGCCTCCAAATTTTGCTAAGAAATGTACAAATAATTTTGTACCCCAAAAAGTATTAAACCCTCTCAGCTGAGCTATAACCATCCTTGATTAATCTGAAAGCTCTAGCAACAAATTTCTTTGCTAAAAATACACTGTTCATGTCACATGCTGTTTACCCATTTGGTATATATGACTTTAAAAAAATTTTAATCCACAGTCACACTAGATAAAACAAGAGACTCCCTTCATTTTTAATGCAGTCCTTTCTATAAAATTACTTTTGTTATTCTTTCTTTCACTTTTTTGCTTTTATTTAATTATATTCAACATTTTAGCCTAGTAAATTTATGTCTGCTTTAAAAATCATGAAAATGCTTAAAATAATCAGAAAAAATAATAAATGTTTAACATCAATTAATATGGACTGTATAAACTATCACTATAAAATATAACCATTAAAACCTAGCATCAGACTGACACCCTACCACATATGCAAATTGAAAATATGTGCTGCATTATGTACCTGCTTATTTATTTAGTCTCAATTTTTAAAATTAAAATCTGACAAGAGTTTAAACAATATAACCATGCTTATGACTATGGTGCATTTACTTTAACAAGATTTGAAGTTGGCATTAAAGCTAGTTTTGCTTTTCAAGTTCCCAAGCAAATTTTATTTGTAATGAAGTGAAATTCAACTAGAAACAAGAAAAAATATTTTTAGTATCAGTTTTAGGAGGGATATAAATATCACTTAATAATAAAACCCTCTTTATTTCTTTGAAGACTATGCAACCTGCCCCTAATACTTAGGAAATTTGAAAGTGACAGGCACACCTTGTTGAATAAATGTTAAGAGTTATTAAAAATAACAAAAAATACTAAATCTTAGTTTCAGTTCTGTTTAAGGCACCATGTAATAGCCGAGGTACAATGATCCCTGATGTACATTCTTAAATAGCAATGATCCATCTAGCCACCTATTAAAATTTAATGCAATTGGGAATAAGTACAAGGGAGGCGTGCCAGTTACACTACCTTAATAAGTTTTTGTAAAAAATTAAATTCACTTTATTAATCAGGAGACACATTTTAAAAAGAAAACTATGCAGGTTGCTACATTTCTTACATTCTATAAATTATCATTTTTGAAAGCAGCTAATTAAAATAGTAGGAACAGGCCTAGAATAGAAGAAAGTCATCCAAAAGGAATGTTTCCCTATATGTCCAGTTCAACATAAGTAGCACGTACACTTAAAAAAAATCAAGTTACTTCTATTGTGGTTTAGTTTCTATTAACTACAGTACCATTTGACAACCAGACATATCTGTGCAGTGGTCTCAAAATAGAATCAGTAGTCTCCAAAACCAGAGGAATTGGTATGCAAATATAATCCAGAGCTGTTGATTTTAAAGGAAGCTTAGATTGTTTACGTGTGATTAGATAATTAGGTGTGCCTACAGTGTACACATTACCACATTGTTACAATTTTATCACTTATTCTGCATTTGTAAATGCAGTGAAAACACTTCTTCCTTACAGAAAGAAAACTAGATCTTCCCAACCCTCCAACATTATGATAAAAATACCCCCTGAATGCTCACACTTTCATGAAAATAGTGTCTTCTAGTTGTGTTCAATGAAAAGCACCTTTTATAACAGAATTGATGCATCTACTGCAAATGAGCATGCAACCAGTATGTCAAAGAAAGTATTTCTTTTCATATTTTGCATCTAATTAAAAATCTATGTATATGAAATCATTATGAGAAATAATTAGCATTAAAATATATTTAAACTATGAAAAAAATAAGTTATTTTAATTTTAAGAGGACAAAAGCATTAACATTAAAAGCTTGACAAAAATCTTCATTGACACTTGAAACTACGAAAACTCAATATTGAATAACCAATGTAAAATTATTTTGCTTACAATATTTTTAAACATCTGGCAAAATGCATACACCCATTTTATTTCACAATCCAATAAAAGGTAATGTTCAGCACAGCCAAAATTTGATAAGACGACTTTGAGACCTATTCTCCTATCTCCCCCATTAAGTCCAGCATCAACAAGGCTAATGCAGTTAAGGAGCACTTCAATATTAGACTGAAGTATATGTATTTCCAGTAGCACTGCATTGTCTGATAGTCTGAGTATTTGTAACAATGTGCTCATTATGAATTGGGTTCAGGAGGCTCTGCTCTATTCCACCCTCAAGCACTGGCTGCTGCAAGCAGCCCACCTGAAATGCTTGGTTTAAGTCTGTTTTCTCCCTCTTGGCTTGTGGCCCTCCATTTTCATCCATCTCTTCTTCTAGTTCACTTTCAACTTCACTGCCCTCATCTGCAAATGAAACGAAACAAAACGAAAAGAAAAGAAACGAAACAAAACGAAAAAAAAGAAAAGAAAAGAAAAGAAAAGAAAAGAAAAGAAAAGAAAAGAAAAGAAAAGAAAAGAAAAGAAAAGAAAAGAAAAGAAAAGAAAGCACAAAGGGAAAAAATCTGAATACAAAGGCCTTCATTTTGCAAATAACATGAAATATGAAAACACAGGAAAGTGTAATAACCAATCATATCTTCCTTTTTCCAGCTGTCCATCCCTTTCAGCTCTCTCACCAGAATATACAATTAAATTTTGAAAATTTCTTGTGTAAAAATTAGACATTAAAAAACATTAACTATTTAGGCCCTAGAGTATTCTAGTCCTTATAATATACTATATATCATGTATAGCATATTGTACCCCTATAATAGTAATATTCACATAATTTAAATTATGATGTAGCTTTCAATTCTGCTTAACTATATTTAAAAAAAAAAAAAGAACTTGCTTTGCTCCAATAGACATGTTAGTTCTATATAAAATTATACATTTGGGAGTGCTTACCTTTATCCATATTTCCAGGGGATAGAGTATTTAAATCACCAAACTGCAAAATAAACAATAAAATTGTGCGCACAGTCCTACACAAACATGACCTTAGATTATCTATGGAAAAGCCAGTAGTATGCTCTAATGGCTTGTGGCTAGTATGAAAGTGCATGCATTTGACTGCAGTCACATCCATAGTATAAAATTTCATTTTCCATTCCATTATATTTGTGTTCATATTAAAGAAATTAAAATAAAATATTGTCAGCAATTAAAACAATAGGATATAAACTTAAGCATATGTATTTGCATTTTTAGGGTGACTTAAGGCCTTTGTTGCTTTGAGTGAAATATTTCTGATGTAGAATGCTGGAAAATATGACCGGTGTCCATTTTTAAACTGCAATACTTTAACCAAAAGCTTGCTTAAAAGTTATCCTGAAATGGTGTGTCACTAAGGCAGTTATAGTGTAGCAAAACTATACATAGGGTAAATAAATGGCACCACTGAAAATAGGGTTGATGGTTATTACAGTATATTATGCTGACTAGTTTACTTATAAAAAATAAAGTGAAAAGCTGCTCACAAGTAAAAAAACTTCTTTCCTCCCTTTCTTTGTCTGAGTCCTTTACCCTTCTCTTAAATGAGAAGCTGCAGAGCATAATTTGATTTGTTAATCTCAAATAAAAGGAGTACAATATTTAAATAAATATATTTCTAAACATACCTGACTCAGTCCTTTTCAGAAATACAGAAAGATAAAACTTCAGTGAACACTAAACCAGCATAAGCAGCAGCAGCCCTATCTTTCCAGGTTCCCTCATATATACTCACTCCTCACCTTCCCATACCCATCCTTTCACTTGAAGTCATCCACATGGCCATGCAAAGAACAATATGACAGACCTAATCCAATAAAAATAGCCCAAGGGATTATTTCAGACATGATTAATTCTCTGATCCAGTTAACCACAGGACTGTCTGAGTACTGGTACCAGAATCAATCTACAAATCTAAGGGGATGGGAGAGAAGGAAACTTTTTCTCAGCCGTAAAGACAGTTCATAATGGCTTCAAGTGTTTGTCAAACTAGCCTTAGTCTTTCCCATTTTATTTCAACTAGTCAGTAAATGCAGAGAAACACAAGAAGCCATGCATTTAATGAATGTTTACAACTTCCCTGTTCCCCTCTCATCTCTCAAAACTTTAGATTACATGTTTTCTCCTAAGATAATATCTGTCATAAGTTCACCAAAACATTGTAGGAAGTCCCACAGTACACCACAAGCATTACATTTGACATATACTATGTCAAGAAAACAAGAATGTAGCAATATTATACTTTTCCAGTACTTTGCTATAAATGTAATGGCAGAGTTCAAGTATCTAATCAGAAAGTAATTTCTTTTTTACGTCAGATTAATTAAACTACAAATTAAGCCAAGACTTCCAATCTCTATGAAAATGTACATATTTTTATAATATTTAATTATACTTTTTAATATATTCTGAGGAAAAAATAATATATCAAGTCATGCAAGGTGACTTACAACTTATCAGTAAAATTAAACATGATATAATGATCATCAAGTATAAAAACATCGAGCTTCAGTCTGGTGAACTATCTATTGTATGTCCACATCAATTTTCTAGAACTTTAAAAGTACAATTCCTTGATGATAACTCCTAAGATAATGTGAATTCTTAAGCAACTTACACAAAATTAATGGTTAGGGGTGCTACTGAAAAAAAAAAGAGTGAGGAAAACTTCAGATTGCAAATACCATAAACGCATATAAGACACGGTGTTTCTGAATTTCTACTTTGCTCTGTTTATTTTAAACAAAATACATTGGAATATAGGCATGAAATCATGCCATGTCCCAATCCTGCAAGTACTTCCATGCTACTTTCATTTCATTTGTGTGAAACATGAATGAAGGTATATAACCCAAATTTGAAGATGCCAATGTATTTGCAACTCAATCTACAACAGATTACAAATATTATTAAAAAATATCCTATAGGTCCATGTAAATGTTAAAAAACCTGAAAATGCATATCTGAATTTATTGCTTAATTCACCAATCCATTTTCTTGTGTATTATCTTACCTCTCCCATAACTGCGATAGGTGTTTCTCCTGTTGCCTGAGCAACACGATGTTCGACTAAGTAAAACATGTACTCATCATAAAGCAAGCGGATCAGATGAAAAGAGCCAAAGCTAGCAGCACTGCGTAAGGTTAAATCTCGAATCACCATTGAGCTATTTAAATATGGGGGGAAAATATGAAATAAATATCACAATTCTTTAATAATTCATTCATATGGAATATACACTTCAAGAATAATAAAGTAATGCTATTCAAAACCATCTGATTTATGATGTCTTCAGAAAGAAATGTCTGTGAAATAATTATTTGTCTCTCCCCTTTTTTGAAAGCATGGTTAGAGACCATATTACACAACTAGAAGCTAAATTTTCAAAAAGGCAGGAAGGGGTTTTTTGGTGTATGCACAATTACTAATATGTGAGCACGTGTAAAAACTGAACTTAGCAAAAGTAAGTTCTTAAAATTTTAAGTAGCAAAATTGTATTAAAGTCATTTAATTTCAAACAAAGTGGTCTTTCAAAATACTGTGTCTGTTATGCTCCCATTCCTAGTTCAAAGTTTTTAATTAGTATGATTTTTAAACTTGTAAAATTTAGAGAAGTTTGTGTATACCTTATAATAGAAAAATGCAGATTGTGGATGAAAACATCCATATGATACTCTCACAAAGTAGATGCTATCATGCACCATTTTGAATAAAAATAGCTTTACTATGATAATTGATACAGTAGCAGACGACATAGAACATTTGTCTTGTTATTTTACACAATTAAAAAAAAATTGTCCCTACGTAATAAAAATAGAACCCATGGTATTTTAATAACTAATAGTAAAACATTGGCTTTAAAATTGTATAGCTATTCAATCCAAAATATTTCATAGCATGTTTCCAAATCAGGATAAAATTCTAACTTCATTACACTTGCACGAGGTCTATAAAACAATATACAAGAATAATTTCATCTGCTGCTGAGTTGCACATATCACTGTGTTTAATGTTAAGAACACCGATCTTTTGGGAGGTGGGGGAAAAGCTCTACATTTCTTGGGAACTATTGTCTGATATAACTTTTTTCAACATTATTATGGCATACTATTGAGCAAATAATAAAATAGCTAAAATAATTTAGAAGACTACCTGTAGAAAGACCATTTTAAAAGAAATTGACGTGCTGCTTTAGGAAAGCTGGGTCTTCCTTCATATGGTTTCAATGCTTGCACCATTACATTATCAAGCCAGGCCGCCCACTGCTCTAGAGTGCTCTGCTGCTGAAGAGTCATCTTGAAATCTGTTTCTAGTTTTTGAACCATATTGTCATCACACTGACACACCCAGGAAGCCTGTTCCTGTTATAAAACATGGCAAAAATGAAAGCAAAACACAAAATGTAAATTATACCTGAAGACTGAACAATTAAATTAAAAGGATGAAATATACTTATTAGACAAACTAATGAGTATTTTTATCTTCATGTCTGTCTCAGTTTTGTTGGAAGAAAATGAGAGGAGGAATCCAAAGTACAAAAATGGACATGAAATAAAGCACACACACAAAATTACAATTAAAATCCATAAATACATTGCAATGTTCCATATTCATTTTCATTAAAGAATTTTCAACTTCCCTCATTCATAATTTTTCTAGTAAAAGTTTCAGGAATTGTCAGGCTTGAGACTGCAGGAACAAGGAGTGGAAAGGGCAATCAAATGTGTGAAAAATTACCAGATAATATTGGCTTTCGCATTTATGTATTAGCTTATGTATGTTGTTAGTGATTATAAGTATTTAGAAATAGTATCAATTATAACTCTTTTTAGTAATATAATATAATATAATAATAGCTTAAGCATGCACTGCGTTGCTCATAGAAATAGTAGTGTAATGAATATAATATCTATGTATCACTTATGGAAATACTAGTGTGATTGATGTATTGTGATATAGATCTTAGCAAAACATAAGATGTAAAAAAGGCTTTTGTGTAACCAAGAAGAACAGTGTAAAGCCATCCACTGGCCAACCTGTCCAAGTGATAAGATAACCCTGACACAAACCAGAGCACTGGAGGACAATTAGAGAATACCATGTTAAATTTAAGGAGGACATACTAAATCCTTATCAGAGGATGTGAAACAGCAGGATAGAGACACAAGAAGAAATAAAATATATTGACCTGACACACAGGATGTCATGCAGATAAGCCAGAGTGTAAAGAAGCTAAGCAAAGGAGTTCCCAAAACATCAGAAAGTTTGAAAGAATGTTTGAATAATGAATGAAACACACGAATACTCATGTATCTCAGTGATGTAACCTATAAAGAGAACACTGTCCATATACATCAGCAGTGTTCTTTGGCTGTTGGCCAGGAGCACCCCAGCGCCGGATTTTTTTTTTGTTGCTTACTTAATCTCTTATTAAACTTTACAAAAATTATTTATTTTCTACTCCATTTTTCACTAATGGGAGTTGAGAAAGTAAAAACTAAAGAGGAACAAAGAAACAAGAAACCTAAGTACCATGACCACTTTTGCTTTGAAGGAGTGTCCTGATTCTGGCCAGGAAAGAGTTAATTTTTGCAGCAGCCAGATGGGTTAAGGCCAGGACCCTGGGTTTATTCTATACCACCTCATACCATGCACAGGAGGTGATGTGGTAGGCCCTATGTGGAGCCTGAACCAAAGTTGACCACTGTGTGAACCTTTAAACATATGTACCTTTTCAAAACAACACATGCAATTTTAGGAAAACAGGGGCTTCATGATTGACATGCCCAGGTGCCTGGCCAGCAGATGGGTATGTCAGACCACAAAGTTCCAAAATAAACATCTGATCATGTACCTTTATACAAGTAACAATATAAAGGTGAAATCCCTTTTGTCTTAGTTCGAAAGACAGGTGGCTGCCAAGGAAGGTGGGAACCTCCTTCCCTCCAAATTACTATAACTTTGAAATTAAGAGGCTTTCAGGCAAAGATATGGGAAAAAGAATAACACTTCTTTACTAGTATGTATAACAAGGCAACCAAACAACCACAACGGCAGCAACAACAAAGAAAACCAGAAACCAAACAACAGCTTTCTCATGGCTGCCAAGAACTTTCCCCTTTGGTGTAGGTATGGTCACAGCTGGCAGGGGCGCTGTTGGCTTCTGGCCAGGTGGGGCAGGTGCAATGATTCTCCCGTGGCTGCAGGGGGTACTGTGATGCACGGTCAACTGCCTTTCTGCATGTGGGTAATGATGGGCGAGCTGGCAGAAGAGATGGAAAAGGGGCTTCTTTTACAAACCCCCAGGGGCAGCCGTTCTCAGTGCCCCTCTGGATGGCAGAATGGGCTGTTACAGGAACCTCTGAGCGGCAGCTGGAATGGCAGACGCAGGCACATCCAGGGTAGCAAACAAAATGTAGCAGAAACTCCGCAGCCGTAGCAGCAGTCGCGGGGTGTCCTGGCAGGCACAGGGTGCTAGGTTAAAATGTAGAGAAAAAGTACAAGACAGCAGCAGAAAACAATGGGGCTGGGCAGCGGCAGCCAGGTGTCTGCAAGCAGCTGCGGGACATAGCCGGGAGACGCGCCCTCAGGGAAGGGGGAGGAGTTTGGGGTCCCAGTTTTTTTTCCCCTGAGGCATCCGATTAGATGACGAGGGTCCTTTCTACTACGACCGGATGTTAATAAGGTCCCAGTTCAATGTCCGCTATTACAAGCAAAGGCTCACCCACCGTAAGGAAGAAGCAGTACAGGAGCTGAACTCCACAGTGGCAGCGAATTCTCCCTGCGGTAGCGGCAATTCGACCATTCTCCTCCGATCCGAGAGCAAGAGAGCGAGCGAGGACCCGAGCCTAGCCCCACACCCCTCAGCCGAAGTCTCAGTCCTTTCCGACAAAACTCCACCCACCCCCAGCTAAGAGAGTAGCCAGCTGCATTTTTACTTTGAGACCAATTGTTATGAGTAGAAAAATCTGCCCATTTTTTTTAAGGTTGCAGAGTTCACAAGTTAAACCAATTGCTGCCAAGTTGGAGTTCTAACTATTTATTGTTAATAATTTCATGTTGTAATCTCCTGTTAACAGTTTCCTTTTTAATAGTACCTCGAGCCAGCCCGCCGCTGCCCCGGCGGGGCCCCACCGCCACCTTTCGGTGCGGGCCCGCCCATGCCGGGGGTGACCCCGGGGAGCGGGGGGGGGGGGGGCGCTCCTCCTCAGTGCGGGTCCTGGCCGTGCTGGGGAGCCCCACGGGTGGTGCCCCCGGGGTGGGGATCCGCCCCGGGGAGCGGGAGGGGCGCTCCTCCCGCCTCGGCGCGGGTCTCGGCCGTGCCGGGGCTACTGGCCCGGGTCGCCGTGTCCCGCGGGGGCAGGTGCTGGCCGGCTCCCTTAGCCGGGCGTCGCCCTGCTGCTTCCTGGAAGATGGCACCCGGACGGTGAAGGGGAAGGGACATCGAGTCAGCATGCAAATGACATCGGGTCCAGCATGCAACGGGAGGGACCCCTCACCAAACCTAGCCAAAAACCCCTAAAACAACGAGCCAACACAAATTTGATGAATCAAAGCAATGTCTAGATGTGAAAGAACAGAATCCAGTATCCGCCAAGACCTTTTTACCCCTCACCCTAACCTAAAAAAGATGTCTGCTAGACAGAGGACCTTGAATGCTGATTCTAAAAACCAAGGGAATTTCCCGATGCTCTCGTGAGGACGGAACTCCCAGCTCTACCCTCAGACCAGTGGACAAAGTTGCACTCTTCCTCCTCCTCTGAGTCACTCCTGGGAGCAGTGGCAGCATGAGCATGGGCCGGTTGGTCCTCCCCACCTGAGATGATCACTTTTAATAAAGCCGTTTGTCCTGGGCCAGTTGGTCCTCCCCACCTGAGATGATCACTTTTAATAAAGCCATTTGTCCTGGGGTGACGCTATGATGCTAGTATCCCCATTCATCTGTTCTGTACCTTTAAGACCGGCTCTGAAGAGTGGAAGTTTTGTTTGGGTTTCTCTTATCAGGACACAGAGACAAGCGGTACACAGGGCTGTTTTTTCACTTCCAGCTTCAGCTTGCTGCTTTTGCTTGCTTTCTTTTTCTGCTCTTGCTTCTGCTCTGCTTTCTGCCTCTGCTTATTAGCTAGTTCTAGCTAAACAGTCCACATTGCTTCCTGGACTGTTTCTCCTCTCCTGTTCCTGTGACCATCTCGAACCTGCTCCGGACTGGGACCCGGGAACACCGAAGGTTCGGCTGCAGCGGCTGGCCCAGCGCCGGAGGGACTGAGAACAGAGCAACCACCCCCCCCGAAAGAGACTTTCTGATTTTGCCATCTTTCTCAAAGCGGTGTCATCGGGTATTGTTCATTTTGTGTGCTGGGGGGTGCTGTGCCTGAAATAAACAGGTTCTTTCCACCTCTCTCCAAGGAATTTTTTCCCGAACCGGTTGAGGGGAGGGGCCGTGTGGGTTTTGCTTTCTGGAGGAGCCCTCCTTTGCAGATTCTTTAACAAATTTGCCCTAAACCAGGGCACCATTAAAAAGAAGAAAGGTCTCCTGCCCGTGTTTATTTTGCCAATTAAGTCTTACCTTAGTGTAATATATGTTATGAAATAATTCATGCTTATAAAGAGAATGTATTTTATGAGATTGTGAAATCCAAACAAGCCTCTGACCACAAGCAGCCCAGAGGCAAACGTCTACTTCGGAATCTCAAAATTCCTGAAGGCGACAGAAGAACAACACCCAGTTTACTTATGAATAGACATGGCCAGCGCGATGATCGGAAGACGCCCAAGGACAATCATCACCCAACTGGTACCATCAATTGAGATAGCAGAAGTCGCCAGAAAAATACATCTGAATATGCGACTTCCCCTGATGTGATCAACACTGGCTACCCTGGCTACCGCTCAGGAAGCAACAACTGTCCAGCTGTGCACAGTGAAAGAAACTGTCTTGAATATGCAGAGTTACAAAATAAATCAGGACTCCTCTGCCTCAGGCATAAAAAACTGTATAAAATAGCCCCGCAAGAAGTGGCGCTCGTGAACAGAGGGAGATCTGATGTGATAGAGGTCGTATCTAGGTTCACCCAGTGCCGATCCCGGGCTCAATGCTGTCTCTTTGGCTGTGGGTTTTTTGAGGACTGTATTTTGGTCGCAGAAAAAAATAAAATCTTTTTCGCATTTTGATAAATTTGGCTTTTCGATTGATCATTTATAACATTAGCAAGTCACATATAAAAGGACCCGCTACTTTCATTCATCTGGCCTTCTGATTCACCTTATGAAGACTGGAGTCTTTCATTCTGTCTCTGACTCAACAGCGTCATAAGTCATTTTGTTCTGATCCCTTTGCTGATCACATAATTTGGCAGAACAAAAATGGTGTAGTCAACAGGATTTGAACAAAATGTTTAAATCAAAAAAGAAGAAAGACCAGAAACCCCTGCTTGACATTACAGGAGGGGAAGATATGCCTTATAGTTCAATAGCCAGGAAATGGTCTGTTGCTGCAGGACCACGTGAATCATGGAATGCAAAATTGGGAGAGGCTGAATGTCTTGATGTGGTTAAATGTTTACAAAAATTGCCTGTTGTAAAAGGGAAAGAAGTTACGAGTTTAGGTGGAAGGGGATGGATTGTTTTGACTGCTTATCACATACGTCAGACCAAACAAACACTATTGTATGAACAAAGTATTTTAGAGAAATAGAATTGTGATGCTACAATGTCAGAATAAGCTGCTTGCTCATAATTAGGATACCTACCAAACCGTGCATGAAAAAGCAGCTGTTAGAGTAGCTGAATATAAATACTGTAAACACAGGGGACAAGTGAATAAAATCAAATTACATGCAGTAATTGCAGAAGCTGGATTGCAATGGGATCTTGACTGAAACATGAGGTCAGAAACTGGAGGATATATATTAATCACAGAAATTAGAAAGTATTTATTAAGTATAGGCACATAAATGATGGACATTGCTTAATATTTGCTGCATCCTTGGTTGCATGAAAAATGAAAGGACTACGTGCAAAACAGCAAGAAAGAATGCAAGGATGCCTGATAAGGGCATAGTATATGGTAGAGATAATTCATGCTATATATGTATAAAATATTGTGAAAGTCCAATGTTATGTCTGTGACCACTCTGGCTGGGAGCAGAGTCTTATTTCTATTCAACTAGTTCCCGGACAACGTTAAGATAATATCAGGTCTGTTAACGTATTAATGGGACTGTCCCAGGCCATGATTGCTGACTTGTCTGACATCTACACCTGGGAAGATTGCATCTAAAACTTCCTGGACCATGATTGCTGGAATGTCTAAGCTACTCACAAGACCTGCACCTGAGATGATTACATCTACTGTGCTCAAGAACTGGCATCGCTCTGCCACATATGAATACAGACTCTGCCTAGATGCTCAGACATGCGTCTGGACCCCTGGATCTACCTTTGTCTGTTCCTGCACATATATGGATCCAGTTCTACATGTGAAGAAACACAAAGAAATGTTCAGTCATCCCTGCCTCAGGCAGAATAAACTGTATACAAGCTAGCTGCTTGAAGCACTCGGGGGTGAACCACTGGTAAAATGCTGTCACTCTGTCAGTCGAATCCTGGTTCACCCAGCGCCAAAACCCGGGTTCAACGCTGCCCAAAGCTGTGGTGGTCTTTTAAAATTCTATTTTGTTTTTGTTGTTAACAATCTAATAAATCTTTGTTAAATTTTTTATAAATTTAGCTACCAATTTGATCATTTATAACAATTTGGTGACCCTGACCTGATCTGAACTTGGGGTTCGGGAACCCCGTTCCCACTCAGGGAGTGCCCCCGCTGAGTTTAGCTGCCTGAGAGGGATCGGATCCCGAAAACCAATCAGATTCACAAAAGAGCTGCAACTGGAGCCACGGACCGTAATTGGATCCGCGTGTTGCAAGCCAAAAGCACAGCCAAGGGAGACAGGAGGGCCCAATTCTTGGAGAAACTTGGAAAGCTCTAGAGAGATTTCCAAGACCCGAGGTTTTTTCCTGTAAAATTCAACATGTACAAAGAGACCCAGGCAAGAAAAAGAACTGTAAGTATTGTGTGGGTAGGAGGAGCGTGACCGGATGCGTATGTGAGATGTGACTTTGTCACGGAGCGAGAGCGGACCCCAAAGACTGAAGTTCCACATGTCCACGAGGGCTGTGGTCAGTCAAGGGGGAAGTGCAAGGTTTGATTTGGAACACACGAGACCCGGGGCTCAGGGGGAGTCTAGGGGGAAAAACCAGTCATGTTTTGGGATCAGGAGGGGAGAGACAAGCCTGGAAAATTCCAGGAACTCATTTGCCTTCTGTAAACTGGAGGAAACAGGTAAGAAAACAGCCCAGGAGTCAGCAAAGTGGTTCAACTGCCCGGCTTGGTCAAGCTGGCGGCTTTTCGCGAGCCGGAAAACTTGACATCAGAAAGAGAGACGGGACACGTGACGAACGTCCCAGCGAAACAAGAAAAGGTAAGAAAAATCGCAACATTCCTTGAGAAAATGGGTTTGGGGAAAAGCAAACACCAGAAGAAAAATCAGGAATAACCCTCCCAGGTCCCCAAGAGAGTCCTACCAGAAATCCCTAGAGATAGCTCTTTGGGGTGGATGCTGGAACACTGGGATGAAAACCCATGGAGGGTAGGGAAGTCCAAGGAGAAAATTATTCATTTTTGTGTGGAAAAATGGGGAGGGAGGGAGATTGGAAGGTACGTGGTCTGGCCAATATTTGGCACATTTGAAACATGGACTTGTGAGTCTTTGTTTGACCACGTGGCCGGGCGCTGCCCGTGGGACCCGGAGGAAATCGAGTACGCTGACATGTGGAAACATGCTTGCTCGGGTCTATATCAAGTGCAAGCTCTCCGGTGTGCGGCAAAAGCGGGGAAGGAATGGGAACCACTGGAAAATCTTTCACCCCCTTACCTGGTGGCTCCACAGCAGCCAGATCCAGCGCAGGCACAAGCGGTGCCGGAAATGCCTCTTGAGGCTGGGGCTCTGCAAGCCCAGGCGACCGCTCCGCCACCGCCGCAGGAGCAGGCAGCGGCATCCGCCCTCCCACATGGCCACGCGGCGGCGGCACAACTGCTACCGCAGGCGTCCCCGAAAATCAAGGAAAGGAAGGTAGGCGTCTCTAGGGACATCTGTCCCCCGGCGCGCCAAATGAGGCGGAGAGCAAGGAGGTCGACCGTAGGGGAAAGTGGGGACGAGCACAAAAAACCCAGTATCTATCCCTTGCAGGAGGTACCGATGGCTCCGGGGGTGATTGGATATGTTCATATCCCGATTGACACCAGTGACGTGAGGGCACTTAAAAAGGAAATGGGAAAATTAATGGATGATCCTTTGGGGGTGGCAGAGAGGTTGGATGAGTTCTTGGGAACCAGCATATACACCTATGAGGATCTCCAAGCGATCTTAAGGTCGCTGTTTAAGAACAAGGAGAGAGATATGATCCGGTTAGCCATGATCAAGGATTGGGAAAAGCGGAACCCAAATGGGGGGGCCGGGGAAGAGTGTTGGCCGAATCAGAAGCCGTCTTGGGAGGCTCAGACAGAAGAAGGGAGGCAAAAGATGATAAATTTAAGGAATATGGTTATTTTGGGTATCCGGGAGGCGGTACCAAAGGGGCAAACCATGAGTAAGGTACTCCGGGAATGTCAGGGGAAGGATGAAACCCCCACAGAGTGGTTAGGGAGACTCCGAAAGGGTCTGAGGATGTACTCAGGAACGGACCCTGACTCCCCGGTGGGGATGGTATTGTTAAAAACACAGTTCATGGCCAAGTCCTGGGAGGATATCTGGAAAAAAACTAGAGAAAATGGACGGGTGGCAGGAGCTGGGATTGCAAGAACTATTGCGGGAAGCCCAGAAAGTATACATGCGGCGGGACGAGGAATAACAAAAAAATTCAAGCCAAAGTTCTCTTGGCAGCGGTAAGGGAGGCTCAAAAACAGGAACGGGGAAAGGACACGGCGAAAAAGGCACCGGGGAAAAACCTGAGTCCGGCTCAGGGGAGGGGCTTGGGTGAGCAGAAGCGGGATTTTGAATGTTTTTACTGCAAACAGAAGGGACATATCAAACGAAATTTTCCCAAGAGAGCCAAGGATCAGGCAATTTTCCAGGAGGATTAGGAATGTCAGGGGCTTTTCAGCTTGGGGTCCGGAGCATCTAGGGAGCCCTTGATAAAACTAAGAGTGGGACCCTGTAAGGAAGAAATGTGGTTTATGGTGGATTCAGGGGCGGAATGGACGACGGTGTTACAGTTACCAAAGGGGTGCACTCTAAGCAGTGACTCCATGATGGTAACCGGAGCAAAGGGGGATCCCTTTGAGGTTCTGATCATAAAAGATGTAGAAATAAATACAGGAAATAGAAAACACAGTGGTAATATATTATTGGCAAAGGGGGCAGACTTCGACTTGCTGGGGCGGGATATGATAGCCACTCTGGGAGTGGGGTTGGCTGTGGAAAAAGCACGACTCAAAGTAAGGCTTTATAGCCTCACTGCTCCAGATGAGGAAAAGATAGACACGAGGGTGTGGTATGTTCCAGGGGAAGCTGGGAGGTTGGACATAGAACCAATACGGGTTGAAATTATAAGACCAGAAGACCCCATAAGGGTCAAAAAATACCCTCTCTCCATGGAAGGGAGGAAGGGCTTGAAACCAGTAATTGACAAATTAATAAAGAAAGGCACCCTAGAGCCATGCATGTCAAGGCATAACACCCCAATTCTGGCAGTAAGGAAAACGGATGGCAGCTTTAGGCTGATGCAGGATTTATGGGCTGTGAACCAAAGGACTAAGACCTTGTTCCCCACAGTCTCGAACCCTTACACATTGCTTAATATTCTCTCTCCTGAGGACACTTGGTACAGTGTAATTGACTTAAAGGACACTTTCTGGACCTGCCCTCTTGCCGAGGACAGCTGTGATTATTTCGCGTTTCAGTGGGAAGACCCGGAGACGAACAGGAAGCAGCAACTCAGGTGGACTTCGTTGCCTCAGGGCTTCGTGGATTCTCCAAATCTATTTGGACAGGCACTTGAACAGGTTTTAAGTCATTTTGTACCAACCGGGGGGACAAAGCTTCTAGAGTATGTAGTTGATTTGTTAGTCGCAGGTCAGGGGGAGGGAGAGGTAAGGGCAAGCACAATTGAGCTTTTGAACTTCTTGGGGGAAAGGGGGTTGAAGCATTCAAGGTCAAATCTACAGTTCACAGAGCCTAAGGTCAGGTACTTGGGACATTGGTTAACTAAGGGCAAGAAGAAGCTGGACCCCGAAAGGGTGGCAGGGATTATTTCTTTGCCACCCCTGCAGACAAAAAGGGAGGTCCGGCAGCTTTTGGGGTTGTTGGGATATTGCCAGCAGTGAATTGAAAGTTACAGCGAAAAGGTGAAATTTCTTTATGAGAAACTCACCACAGATCAAATTAAATGGATGCAAAACAATGAGGAAGAATTCAGGGGAATTAAGGAGACACTTACAGCAGCACCAGTGCTGAGCCTCCCTGATGTGAGAAAACCCTTTCAGTTGTTTGTGGATGCTAGCAATCACACGGCGCACGGGGTGTTGACGCAGGACTGAGTGGGAGTCAGGAAACCTGTGGGGTACTTGTCCCAGCTTTTGGACCTGGTCAACAGGGGTTGGCCCACGTGCTTGCAGGTGATTGTGGCTGTGGCTTTGCTAATGGAAAAGGCAAAAAAGGTGACTTTCAGGGCACCTCTGGTAGTATTTGAACCACACAATGTGCAGGGTATACTACAGCAGAAAGCAGACAAATGGCTCACTGATGCAAGGTTGCTAAAGTATGAAGCCATTTTGATTCACTCGCAGGACTTGGAATTGAGGACAACGACTGCACAAAATCCTGCGCAGTTCCTGTTTGGGGAGGCTGCAGAGAAGTTAGTTCATGACTGCGTGGAGGTGGTCAAATTGCAAACCAAGATCAGGGAGGATTTGGAGGAAGAAGAATTCGATGAGGGGGAAAAGTGGTTTGTGGATGGTTCGAGCAGGGTGGTTGAAGGGAAAAGAAATTCGGGATATGCGGTTGTGGATGAGAAAACAGGAAAAGTGATTGAAGCAGGTCCCCTGAGTGCGAGCTGGTCAGCACAAGCATGCGAGTTGTACGCAGTTTTGAGGGTATTGAAGGGACTGAAAGGGGAAAAGGGAATGATTTTCACAGATTCAATGTATGCCTTTGGGGTTGTTCACAAGTTTGGGAAAACTCTGGAAGAGAGGGGACTGATCAACACAAGGGGGAAGGAACTGATGCACAGGGAGTTAATCCAGCAAAATTTTAGAAGCTTTAAGAGGGCCGGAGGAGATTGCAGTGGTCCATGTGAAGGGACACCAAACAGGAATTCAGTTCCGGAACAGGGGGAACAATTTGGCAGACCAGGAGGCAAAAACTGCGGCGCTGATGGTGGTAAATACCCCAGACATCAAAGGGGAGGAGACCCCTAACGACCCCCCTCAGCTCTCCCAAAAGGAGATCGAATGCTATGAAAAGATCGGAGGTAAATTGAAAGAAGGTAAGTGGAGGTTACTTGATGGAAGGGAATTAGTTTCCAGGGGCTCTACCAAAAGAATTCTGTGGAAATTGCACCAGAAAACGCACTGGGGGCACAAGCCCTGGCGGAACAATTTCTGAAATTTTTTGGGTGCAAGGGAATTTATGAATTGGCAAGACAAGAGGTACAAGGGTGTTTGATTTGCCAAAAGGTAAACAAATCAAGGGCCAGAAAGGCTGCCCTGGGGAGCCACCCCATTGTGTATTTGAAAGAATTCAGGTTGATTTCACGGAACTGCCAAAGGTGGGAAGGTTCAAATTTGTACTGGCAATTGTAGATAAATTGACTCATTGGGTAGAAGCCTTCCCCAGTTCACGGGCAATGGCCCAAACTGTGGCCAGAAAATTGTTAGAGGAAATTGTACCCCGATATGGGGTAGTGAATTGCATTGATTTGGATCAGGGAACGCATTTTACATCAAAGGTTATTAAGCAAATGGCCGATGCACTAGGCATCCGGTGGGAGTACCACACTCCGTGGCACCCCCAGAGCTCAGGACAAGTGGAAAGAATGAATCAAACTTTGAAGGCACAGTGATCTAAATTAATTTTGGAAACAAAGATGTCCTGGCTGAAGTGTCCGCCTTTGGCACTGCTTAATATCTGAACCATGCCTCATTCAGAAACGGAGCTCTCACTGTTCGAAATGTTATATGGAATGCCATATAAACATGGAATGCCGGTGGGACACCCTGGGTTTGAGGATGGGCAGATTCAACCATATCGGGTTGAAATCGACAAAAATTTACAGGAACTCTGAAAACAAGGAATAGTGGCCCAGAGCGCTACTCTGGGGTTTGCTATTCACAAAATCCAACCAGGAGACAAGGTGTTTGTGAAGGTGTGGAAAGAGGTGCCGCTCTCTCCTCACTGTGAAGGTCCTTTTCTTGTGCTCCTGACAACAGACACGGCCATTCGGATGGTGGAGAAAGGCTGGATGCATGCATCTAGAGTGAAAAAGGCCGAACAGCAGGAGGAAGCACCCAGTTGGAGGGTCACTTCTTCCCCGGCAACTCGAAGATCAAACTCCAACGTCCCCGTAAATGACCAACAGCGAGCGGATAGGTTGTATATTGTCAGATTGCGTATGCTATCCGTTTGTAGAATTTAAGTGTGAATATTGTCAGGGGTTTTTTTTTATTCATTGTAGAAGGGGACAGAGGCCAAAGGGATTGTGTACTCAGTGTTCAGAGGAGGAGCTTGAATTGACTGACCGTATCCTGACCTTAGCCACTAATTTGGGGATCATTGAATTAGATTCTGAGGAGTGGTTTCGCATTTTTCAAATCGGGGTGTGTGGGAAGCTTAGATCTCAGGAGGAAATCTTGGATGTGGAGTGCCAGAAATCCATCAGGGTCCCGTGCAGTTCTGATGCAATCAGAGTGTCGCAGTGGGGCGCCTTTAAGAGGAGGTATGCTGCTAGGTCAGAGGGCGTCTTCTCCAAAGAGTTCTCCTGCTGCCACGAAGATGGTCTTCCTCACCACTGGTGGCACCCCAGGGCGTGGAGACAAAGGCAGAGGAGCATGCCTAGTGAGAATCTTGATTGGCTTGAGCCTAGTCGTGTGCGGGACACAGAGTCTGAGCACTGAGGTCCCCAGGAAAGGCGTAAGTGAGAGCTCCACAGACGAGTGTGAAAAATGCACCCAGATAGTCCCAGTCGCAAGGGACGGGGGACACTCGGCATACCAAGCCCCAAAAGAATGTCTCAGGAGAAGTGGCTCATATTGGACCTGGCACCGACAAACTATGACAGGGTGTGCCTACAATATGATAGGGTAGTTTGCTTTGCGAAAAACAAAAATAATGAGGATCCTGAGGGAAGAATGTGAGAGATAACTTAGGAAATGAAACGGAGGGAGTCAGAATCGAGGAGACAGAGGGTTGAACAAGAACGACTGAAAACATTGGGTGAACAATATGAAATACTGGAAAGACAATATGCTGATGGGGAATTGTCTTCCCCAGATAGAAACCTGTTCATCGACTTGATGCAGGAAATCGCAACAGAATTGGGATTGTCGAATTGCTGGATTTGTGGGTGGCTGAAATCTGCGGAAAAATGGCCTTGGAAAGGGGAAAGTTTGGCTCCAGAACAGCTTATAAATGGGACAATCCGAGGGTCTCAAAATTGGCGCAGAGACCTGAGGGGTGGATTTTGGACCAGAGAGTAATTGGTACAATCTGTGTCATTCGGGAAGGGAGAAAGTACACCGAAATGGTGGGGTACACTCTGTGTGCCTCTACCTTGACGGTGAACTCAGACACGAAAAGCAAGGTCTGGCACCCAGCCCCTCCCTTGGGGTACTGGAGCCAGAAGAATGAAACAAATTGTGAGTGGGACAAAAGAATGGGATTGTGTTGGGTCAAAAATCCAGGAGCCAACCATTTCCAATCCTTGGAAGGTATGAGGGAATACTGGGGAGACCCAGGGAGAATAAATTTCAAATGGAAAGCCCCTGATGGAATTTACTGAATATGTGGGAAAAAGGCATACAGTGAGTCACCCTCCAGGTGGAAGGGATCATGCACTTTAGGTATGATCCGACCAGTTTTCTTTACTCTCCCGAGCACAAAAAGTAATTTGCTGGGGGGTCCGTTATACAAGACCCTGAGGAGGGAGAGGAGGAGTCTGAAAAAGATAATACCAGTGATAAGCAGTAAACAAACCTGGGGGGAGGAAGAATGGCCAGCGGCACGAATAATTGATTATTATGGGCCGGCCACGTGGGCTCAGGATGGAAGCTACGGGTATAGGACTCCGATCTATCTACTGAACAGATTGATTAGGCTACAAGCCGTCATGGAAATTGTTTCAAATCACACCTCTAAAGCCCTGGATTTACTGAGTCGGCAGTACACCCAGGTACGGGCCTTTGTGTACCAGAATCGAATAGCTCTAGACTATTTGCTAGCCGAGGAAGGGGGAGTGTGTGGAAAATTCAATGAATCAGAATGTTGTATCGAGATTGATGCCCCTGTCCAAAAATGGAATTCAATCTTACAATCTTCATGGTGGGACAAACTATTTGATGGGGCATGGTGGATCAAAGTGATGTTTCTTGTACTCTGTTCAGTAGCCGGAATCCTATTCCTCCCTTGTCTGATTCCATGCTTTATCAGACTGATCCACTCCGTGGTCAAGGGAATGCAGAGTGCAATAGTTCCCGTGGATTCGGAGGGCGCCTCCAGAGGCAACGCATCTAAAATCATGTGGTTGGGAGAAAGAAAGTATGCCAGCAATGATGCAGAGGTATTGGCTAAATTTGAAAATCAGACAACTGTAAAAATGAATAATGTGGTGTATCAGGACATCCCACCAGGGGAGTACCGAATTGTGTAAAGGAGTATTCTGTTTGTGGGGAACCCTTATCGGTGAGGGTAGATATAGGTAATTAAAAATCTAACAATTTTGAGCATGAATTAAATTGGTGAAATAAATGGGGAGGGATTGTAGTATATGGTAGAGGTTATTCATGCTATATATGTATAAAATATTGTGAAAGTCCAATGTTATGTCTGTGACCACTCTGGCTGGGAGCAGAGTCTTATTTCTATTCAACTAGTTCCCGGACAACGTTAAGATAATATCAGGTCTGTTAACGTATTAATGGGACTGTCCCGGGCCATGATTGCTGACTTGTCTGGCATCTACACCTGGGAAGATTGCATCTAAAACTTCCTGGACCATGATTGCTGGAATGTCTAAGCTACTCACAAGACCTGCACCTGAGATGATTACATCTACTGTGCTCAAGAACTGGCATCGCTCTGCCACATATGAATACAGACTCTGCCTAAATGTTCAGACATGCGTCTGGACCCCTGGATCTACCTTTGTCTGTTCCTGCACATATATGGATCCAGTTCTACATGTGAAGAAACACAAAGAAATGTTCAGTCATCCCTGCCTCAGGCAGAATAAACTGTATACAAGCTAGCTGCTTGAAGCACTCGGGGGTGAACCACTGGTAAAATGCTGTCACTCTGTCAGTCGAATCCTGGTTCACCCAGCGCCGAAACCCGGGTTTGACACTGCCCAAAGCTGTGGTGGTCTTTTAAAATTCTATTTTTTTTTTTTTGTTAACGATCTAATAAATCTTTGTTAAATTTTTTATAAATTTAGCTACCAATTTGATCATTTGTAACAAGGGGAAGGATGTTTATCAAGAACAGGATACAATATGCAAGGATACTGAGATAACAAGGCTCCTTGAGCCCCTAAAACCAGATGAATCTGGACTTCTGGCTTGGTCAGTGGCCAAAAGATCAGTAAGCATGCGCAAGGCAGCGGGGTCAGAAAGTCAACCCTGAGGAAGACAGCTTTATTTCATCCCCTATGACCCCTGAGACAACCTGCAGAGACAACTGTGCAGGCACAAAGGGCTGATAAGATCATTAGCATGCGAAGAAGAGAGGGAGGGGAGCCAAGAAATGATCTATTGTGAAACTTGATGCATATGTAACATTCTAGGGGATAAAAGAAAACGTGAGTGTACAGGGGTACACATCTTTGTGGAGATATTCCCATGTGTCAGGCTGAATAAAAACATACCTATAGGAATGATGAAGAGGAGTGGAAACGGGTCCCCATTCGGGGAGGTAATAGCAAAAAGTCCTCCCCCTCCCCATCATCCAGCCAAGTACCACTTCAGAATAGGTATGAGATCCTGGACAGAGAGACCCAACTAGATGATTTAGGAGAGAATTGCCTGCCCAGTGAACCCCCCAATTATGATTCATCTGCAAGACGGATCACTACCTCTAGCATCAAGAAGAAAAGAAGGGTAATCGTAGTAGGTGATTCCCTCCTGAAGGGAACTGAGGGCCCCATATGTCGACCAGACCCATCCCACAGGGAAGTCTGTTGCCTCCCTGGGGCCCGGGTACAAAATATCACTGAGAGACTTCCTGGGCTGATTCAGCCCTCTGATTATTACCCACTGCTGATACTCCAGGCTGGCAGTGATGAGATTGAGAAGAGGAGTGTCAAGGCAATTAGAAAGAACTTCAGGGTACTGGGTCAGGTAGTTGATAGGGCAGGAGCACAGGTAGTGTTCTGCTCAGTCCCTTTGGTGGCGAAGGAAAATGATGAAAGAAACAGAAGAATCCGCATCATCAACAAGTGGCTTAAGGGTTGGTGTCATCAGCGGAATTTTGGATTCTTTGATCATGGGGAAATTTTTACAGCATCTTCTCTGCTGAAACCAGATGGGGTACACCTCTCTGTTAAGGGCAAAAGGTTTTTAGCTCATGAACTGGTAGACCTCATTGAGAGAGCTTTAAACTAGGTTTGAAGGGGGAAGGGGAACCAGCTGAGCTATACGGAAACAGGCTCAAGAATTGCAAGGCTGAGTTAGGGGTGAAGTCAGTTGCCCAGATGAGGTGCATGTATACCAATGCACGCAGCTTGGGCAACAAACAAGAAGAGCTGGAGGCCATGGTGTAACTGCAGAGCTGTGATGTAGTTGCCATCACGGAAACATGGTGGGACGACTCACATAGCTGGAGTACTGCACTGGATGGATACAAGCTCTTCAGGAAAGACAGGAAAGGAAGAAGAGGAGGAGGGGTGACCCTTTATATTAAGCAAACTTTTGATGCCATCGAAATTGAAACTAAGGAAGATGGAGTTGAATGTCTATGGGTAAGAATTAAGGGGAAGGCCAACAAGGCTGACACCCTACTGGGAGTCTGTTATCGTCCACCTGACCAGGAAGAAGAGGTAGATCACTTATTCTATAAGCAGCTAGGTAATGTTTCAAGATCATCAGCCTTTGTTCTTGTGGGTTACTTCAACCTACCAGACATCTGCTGGGAACTTAATACAGCAATAAAGAGGCAGTCCAGGAAATTCTTAGAATGTATGGAGGACAACTTTTTGTTGCAGCTGGTGGGTGAACCCACCAGGGGAGGGACTATGTTAGATCTGCTGTTTGCAAACAGAGATGGGCTGGTGGGAGATGTGGTGGTTGGAGGTCGCTTGGGGCAGAGTGATCACGAAATAATAGAGTTCTCAATATTTGGTGAAGTCAGGAAGAGCACCAGTAAAACTGTTGCATTGGACTTCCGGAGGGCAGACTTTGGCCTGTTTAGGAGACTTATTCAGAGCGTCCCTTGGGAAGCAGTCCTAAAAAACAAAGGAGTTCAGGTAGGGTGGGCATACCTCAAAACAGATCTTGAGGGCACAGGAACAGACCATCCCTGTGTGCCGAAAGATCAGTCAACGGGGTAAACGTCCAGCCTGGCTGGGCAAGGAGGTTTTGGAGGAACTTAAGAATAAAAAGAGGATGTATCAGCATTGGAAGAAGGGTCAGGTCTCTAAGGAAGTATTCAAGAAGGCTGCTAGAGCATGCAGAAAAAAAATTAGGGAGGCCAAAGCTCAGTTTGAACTTAGAATGGCAACTTCTGTAAAGGATAATAAAAAATGTTTTTACAAATACATTAATGGTAGAAGGAAAGGTAATACCAGCCTTTGTTCTTTATTAGACAAAGGAGGGAACTTAGTATCTGCAGATGAGGAAAAGGCAGAAGTGCTTAATTATTGAAGTTGGAAGGGAGACGACCCACCTTGCGTTGGTCAGCCATCTACTCCAATTTATTGATCAATCAGGCACCTTTTATAACAGTGTTAATCAAGCTCATGCATATTGCAAAATCTGAGCTCACAATAGGCCAGAGATAACATACCAACTCCACCTTATGTTTCCAATACCAAGATTTGGGTTCTCAAAATTATTCTTGCTTTCCCAAAACAGCCAAAGATAGAACATCCACTTGTTATGAGAAAGCTGCCTGAGAACTCTGATGTGCAAGGCTCTCAAGGCCTTCATGTTTGTCACTTTTACCTGTAGTTAAAAATAACCTGAGAACCTCTGCTGTTCACAGAAACAGGCTGTGAGAACCTGCTCCTCATAGCTGCCTTCTAGGCCATCCCTGAAAAAATCTCCAACACTTAATGCCTATTTTGCCTCAGTTTTTAGTGGGAAGATGACTTGCCCTCAAGACACCTGCCCGCCTGGGCTGGTTGATGGTGACAGGGAGCAGAATGGTCCCCCCCATTATCCAAGAGGAGGCAGTCATAGAACTACTGAAATGCTTAGATATTCATAAATCTATGGGACCAGACGAGATCCACCCCAGGGTAATGAGAGAGCTGGCAAATGAGCTTGCAAAGCCACTCTCCATCATTTACCAACAGTCCTGGCTCACTGGTGAGGTTCTGGATGACTTGGAAGCTGGCCAATGTGATACCCATTCACAAAAAAGGTGCAAAGGAAGATCCTGGTAATTATAGACCAGTCGGCCTGACCTCAGTACCTGGCAAAATAATGGAACAGTTTATATTAAGCACCATCACGCAAAATTTACAAGATGGCCAGGGTATCAGACCCAGCCAGCATGGATTTAGGAGGGGTAGGTCATGTTTGACCAACCTGGTCACCTTTTATGACCAGGTAACCCGCCTAGTGGATGCAGGAAAGGCTGTAGATGTTGTTTACTTGGATTTCAGCAAGGCCTTTGACACTGTCTCCCACAGCATACTCCTAGACAAGCTGGGAGCCCATGGCTTGGACAGGAGCACTCTTTGCTGGGTTCAGAACTGGCTGCATGGCCGGGCCCAGAGAGTGGTGGTGAATGGTGCTGCATCCAGCTGGTGACCAGTCACCAGTGGTGTCCCTCACAGATCTGTGCTGAGGCCAGTTCTGTTTAATATTTTTATTGATGACATGGATGAGGGCTTAGAGTCCTTTATTAGCAAATTTGCAGATGACACTAAGCTGGGAGCGTGTGTTGATCTGTTAGAGGGACAGAGGGCTTTGCAGAGGGACTTGGAACGGTTGGATGGATGGGCAGAATCTAATGGGATGAAGTTCAATAAGTCCAAGTGCCGAGTCCTGCACTTTGGCCACAATAACCCCCTGCAACGATATAAGCTAGGAACGGTGTGGCTGGACAGTGCTCAGGTGGAAAGGGACCTGGGGGTGCTGGTTGACAGTCGGCTGAACATGAGCCAGCAGTGTTCCCAGGTGGCCAAGAAGGCCAATGGCATCCTGGCCAGTATCAGGAACGGTGTGGCCAGCAGGAGCAGGGAGGTCATTCTTCCCCTGTACTCAGCACTGGTGAGGCCTCACCTGGAGTATTGCATCCAGTTCTGGGCGCCTCACTTTAGGAGGGACGTTGAGATGCTTGAGCGGGTCTAAAGGAGAGCAACGAGGCTGGTGAGGGGCTTGGAACACAAGCCATATGAGGAACGACTGAGGGAGCTGGGGTTGTTCAGCCTGGAGAAAAGGAGACTCAGGGGTGACCTTATCACTCTCTTCAACTTCCTAAAGGGTGGCTGTGGTGAGCTGGGGGTCGGTCTCTTTCTCCAGGCAACAACAGACAGAACAAGAGGACACACAGTCTCAAGTTGCGCCAAGGGAGATACAGGCTAGAATTAAGGAGGAAGTATTTTACAGAAAGAGTGGTCAAATACTGGAATCATCTACCCAGGGAGGTGGTAGAGTCACCATCCCTCGAAGAGTTTAAAAAAAGACTGGATGTGGCACTTGGTGCCATGATCTAGTTGAGGTGTTAGAACATGGGTTGGACTCGATGATCTTAAAGGTCTCTTCCAACCTAGAATTTCTGTGATTCTGTGATTCTGTGATTCTGTGAATGTGCTCCCTGTTGACGGAGTGACCAAATTATCTTTTGTCTCCTTAAAAAGGAAAAGACCCCAGAAATTTCTCTCTGCAATTTGGTAAAAAGACATCTCATAGGACCTTTGGGACTTCACCTCAAACCTGGGGCTGCCCAATTGAACAGAGGCCAGAAGGTCCCACCTAGGTAATTCACTAGAAAAAGAAGAGAACAAAGGAAATAATTGCTTTTGTGGGGTGTTTTTAGCAAGAGCAAGAACCTCTTGCCCCTAGCTTGGTTTTTCTCTGTAAGAGCTTTGTTATTTTGCCTTTTATTAAACCTTTTTCTGTTTCCAACACTACCTCAGAAGCCATCCTGCTAATTTTATTCCATTTGATGTAGCTGGGCTATCTCGGGTGTGATAGTTTCTCTGAGAGCTCATAAGACCTGACTTGAGGAGAAAACCTATCACATACATACTTTAAAACTCATTTTGTCTTTGAGTTTTAGAGTCTCTCTCTGCATGTCACGACCAATGGGACAGAGATGTTTGGGACTGTACTGATCCAGATGATTCTGGGTCAGATAAGACCATTGACATTGGCCCTGTATTGTGTAGGAAAACAGAATATGATGCCAATGGACAACAGGTTATAAAACATTATATAGACGACTATACACAGCATAAGATTAATTATATGCTTGATAGATTCAAACAAAAATCTGGAGAATCATTATTAACACGGATGGTGCAACTCCACAACTTGGGAGCCACTGGTGTAGGTACAGACCCCAGAGACAATAGGAAATTTATGACTTTGAGCTCGGATTCTTTTATTCAAGAGGCATTTTGGGGAACACAGCTAAATACTAAACTGCTGTCAGTTGTAGCTGAGAAGTGTAAAATAATAAGTACCCAGTAGAAAGTGAGTGGCTGGGGGGGGATAGACCTTGGTACACATTAAGAAATTGCATGAAGCATCTTGAGGAGGAATGAAAACAGTTGTTTTTATTGGAGATGAAGACACAATGCTACAAAATGTTTTATCAGTACACATGAGAAATTGATAAATTAAGGTTGGTCCTCCTGCATATGAAAATGCCATAATGACCCTGTAAATTACTGAAACAGGAAATTCAGTTGGAGATGTGAGAAAAAATACAGCAGTTAGGGGATTTGGGAGAATGGGAGCCACGTGGATCTGGATGGAATAAATCAGACTCCCTGTCTGGAGAGGATAATAAAGTTTCAAAAAAAGAAATGTTTGCTGCACTTCTGAAAGACTGAATGGTGCGAGAAAATATAGATGGAATTCCCACTAATGAAATGTGGAGGATTTACAAAGACTGTGGGCTGAATAAACTAAATAAGAAAGTACAGAGCTCCCAACTGAAAATTAGGGCCCCAGAAGATGCAAGTCAGCCATTGGCTTCACCTTTGGAACCTTGATGGGACATTCCATCTGCCCGTGGAAGGTCTCCCATGGGTGGGTCCCTAGTTCCAGGGGGAAGGAGGATTGGAATCTGTACACTAACTTGCTGTACCCCTTACAGGAAGTGCAGGAAATAGAAGTATATCATAACCAAGATTAGGAAATAGGCCAAGCTCCAGTACAGGGATGGGCAAGAAAGGATTGGCATTCCCATGCGGAACTTCAAAGTTTTTGGAAAAACCAGTCTACTCAAACAATTAAAACCCTTGTGGATACTTGAGCAGAGGCCTCGCTAATTTATGGGAATCCAAAAAGATTTAAAGGCCAAACGGTTTTAATAAGTGAATTAGGAGGTAAACAAATTGAAGCTGTACAAACACAAAGTGAAATGAAAATAGGAAATTTACCATGACAAAAATACTCAGTTCCAGCCCCTGAGTATATAATTGGAATTGATATCTTAAAGAACTTAACTTTAGAATTACCAGATGGACAGTGTCAATTTGGCACCAAGCCATATATTAGTATGAGACCTATTCTGGTAGAAAAGGTAAAAATACCTCCAGTAGAAATTCCCCAGCCACAAAATTAGTCTCTTTGAAGCAGTATTGCATTCCTGGAAGGCAGAAAGAAATAATGTTAGCAATTAAAGATTTGCTTGAGGCACGTGTCTTAAAACCCATAACCACATCTTGGAATAATCCTGTATGGCATGTTAAGAAAAATGATGGGTCATGGTGAATCATTGTGGGTTTACACAACCTGGTTTTTGGTACTGGAGGGCCACAGAGGTCGCTTCTGTGAGAAGCTGCTAGAAGCTTCTACCATGCCTGGCAGAGCCAGTCCCTGATGGGTCTGAAGATGGTCATGCTGCTGGCCAAGGCTGGGCCAATTAGAGATGATGGTGTACTGGGGTGACTTTATGATGCTTGTATCCCCATTCACATGTTCTGTTTATGCTGGATATTATGTTCTGTGCCTTCAAGACTGGCTCTGAAGAGCAAATGTTTTGCTTTGATTTTGTTATCAGCCTGCTACCCCATGGCTGGCAGGACACAGAGATGGGGCAGTATATAGTGCGGCTTTTGCTTTTTGCTTGGCTTTTTGCTTTGCTCTTGCTTTTTGCTTTGCTCCTGCTTTGCTCTTGCTTTTTGCTTCTGCTCATTAGTTAGTTTAGCTAAGCAGTCTGAATTTTTCCCTGGACTGTTTTTCCTTTCCCTTTTTTGGAACCACTTGAACCTGCTCTGGACTGGGACCTGGGAAACACCGAGAGTTTGCACCTTGTGGCCTGCAGCAGCTATTCCAGCACCAGAGGGACTGATAACAGAGCAATCACTCCCAAGAGAGACTTTCTGAATTTGTCATCTTTTTCAGAGCAGTGAAAGAGTGTTGTCATCCAGTATTGTTCATTTTGTGTGCTGAGGGGTGCTTTGCCTGTTAAATAAACAGGTTTTTTCCATTTGTCTCCGAGGAATCCTTCCCGAACCGGTTGGGGGGAGAGGCCGTGTGGGTTTGCTTTCTGGAGGGGCCCCCTTTGGAGGTTTTCTCCCAAATTTTGCCCTAAACCAGGACAACATCCCAATGTTGCAATTCATCAGTTACATCAAGTACCAGCCACTTGTATAGATGTAGCTCATCAGTATCAACAACATATGATCCATTTTAACATTACTTTTCCTAAATTACCAAAGTGTAGCCAAAAATGAGCCTGGTATATAATACCTTGTTAGGAGGAGTAGGAGCTGAAGTAGGCTTTTTAAATTTTGTTGATATTGGGGCTATGAATAATAAATTGAGTCGTACTGGATATGATGTGGGGCAAAATTTCCAGTTGAAAGCTAAGTGAATGCCTACCACATTCAAGACAAACACTATAATATGATACTGAATTTTTAAAGTTCAGTTGGACAGAATGAGAGCAGTTTCAAGCTGATCAAAATCTTACACAGAATCACAGAATGAATTAAGTTGGAAAAGACCTATGAGATCATTGAGTCCAACCTATGACCTAACACCACCTTGTTAACTAGAACATGAATTGAACTGAATGTACGGTGCAAGCATTATATGTTCTTATGCAGAAAAACAAGACACAAAGTGATCTAATATCTAGTAATGAACTGCTTTGGTGATCAATATTTGAAACATATTCTAACACAACACAGGGTACAACTGACACCACAAACTGTAAAATTTACTGATTTATACCGTACCAGACAAATAATTAATTATAACATTAGTAATGTCAAAATTATGTACAAATTTGTCATAGTGCTTGTAATCTTTGGAGAAGAATCTTTCGTGCCTGAATATCGGTTACCAAGTTTCACTGGAATGTATATCAACAAACAACACAGAATTCATAATCTATATCTATGTAACATAGTGTGGAATGGTGTTCTTTGTGGACAGGGATCACAACTATATGAATCTTATTTACTAGAACATTCAGTTAAAAACTGTAAATGGGCAATATTACCTTCTTTCCAGATGTTTATTGAAATAGGACTGCAACAAATATGTATTGTCACAAATGATGAACAAACTATGTAAATGTATAATTTAACTGCTCCTTTTTCAGGGTGTTTAGAAAATGTTACACATCTAATTTGGCAAAACTGGATTTATGTATGTTGATCTGATATAAATGAGCAAGTAACTATGTATTGGCACTCCAAATATCTAAACATTTCCATAGGTGTATTGTTGCACAAAACCTTGTTACAGGCTTCAGAACATAGGCAAAAATATTTGTCAATATGAAATAAAACTTTAGCAGAATGTCAAATGAAGACTGTAATAGTAGAAGACAAACTGCTATCTAGCCAAATTGGAACTGCCCATCATTTTGTTCCTGGATATTCACCCACCGCCACTAAGGCATTAGATGTATTGGTGGACCCTATCTTAATTGCCTTTATTATAATTTTACTAACAACAATGTTTAATTGCTTTATTTGGTATAAATTAAAATGGATTGATAGCACCTATATGCCATATTCATTAACTTGAAGTTCACACAGAGGTCAAAAGACCGAATTATGTGGTAGGCCCTATGAGGAGACTGAACCAAAGTTGACCTCTGTGTGAACTTTCAAACATATGTGCCTGTCTTGGGGTGATTTTATGATGATGCTTTATTCCCAAACTGTCTGCTTTATGCCCAGAAAAATGAGTGCTGTAGCTTTAAGATGGACCCGATGGGTGGGGCAGGGAGCCTTGGGCTCCTGCGTGGGCTCTGTTCAAGCTCTCACTCTCCAGCTCTCCATGTGTTCCAAACAGTGTGGATCTGGACACCACATTGTTCCTTTTGTTGGATTGGTTTGAGATTTTTTTTGCTAGAGTGAAGCAAAAAGGTTTTTTCCTTTTCCCTAGCCTGGAGGCTGGACAGGGAATTCTCTACGCGATTTGTTGTTTGTTTTTTAATTTTGGGGGGTTTTTTTGGTTTTTTTTTCCCTTGAACTGTTTCAGTTCGGCCCTTTTTTTTTTTTCTTTTTTCCTTTTTCTTTTTTCTTTTTATTCGGAGCTGGCAGGACCGCTTCGAACCCATGACCTGGAAGGAGCTGAACTGACATGAGAAAGGACATTAAAATCCACCAACTTTGGCTGCTGCATGGAGAAGACCCACGCCAGAAATCCAACAGGTTCCCAGCTGCTGTGAACTCTTCTCCTCCCGTCCCCATTGAAAAAGAAGGGCAGTCACCATCTTTGCCTCTTGGCCTCGTGGCAAGGTGGGGATGGGGTGTAAGGTTCAAATTATTTTTTCCTTTTCCTTTCATTTTCTGTGCCTTGCGGGCACAGTGGTTGGTGGTTTTTTTTGGGTTTTTTTGTTAATAAACAGTACTTTTTTTTTCACTTTCATCCCCTGGTATCCATTTCTCTCGCTGGCAGAAGAAAGGGGAGTCACTGAAGCCCTCTCTCTTTAGAGAAAAGCACTTATTTTAGAGTGTTTTTCCTCCTAGAATTTGTTTTGAAACTGAGACAGTACCTTTTCAAAACAACATATGCAATTTTAGGAAAAATGGGGCTTTGTGCTTGACATGCTGAGGTGCTTGGCCAGCGGACGGGTATGCCAGACCATAAAGTTCCAAAATAAACTTCCAGTCACATACCCTTATACAAGTAGCAATATAAAAGAGAAGCCTCACCTATGAGCAGATGCACTACGTAGGATTTCCCAATTAGCAGGAAGGTGGTTTTGGTCCTTTGCTGAAGTACAGACCATGATAATGGTAACCTAAATGGGTAACTGGTGATGTATCTTTTCTTAATCACTAGCTGTAGTCTGTAGTAATGATTCGATACATTGCCTTTCTATGCTTATTTCTGTTATCTGCTTATTGTCTTTGGAGAGCCTGGGGGGCAACCCCTGAGTTGGGGAGACACAAGAAGCTTCCCTCAAAAAGCTGTTGAGACCTCACTGGCTCCTTCCCCTGTTCCTAGGTTCCTGAGCCACTCCCTCCCTATTCCCTGATTGGCCCTTATCTTTGTACTGTGTGGCAGTGGAGGTTTGAAAATGTTTAGTCTCTCCCTGTCTGTGGCAGTGGTGGTTTGAAGATGTTTAGTCTCTGTCTGAGGTTGTTTGCCCCCTGTATCACCATGGTAGTTAATAATTCCAGATTTTTCCCTATCTCAAAAAATCCTGCCCCTTTATCTAGAGAATTCTCTGTCAGTTATGATTTTTCCTTTTTGCCATTGGTCTGTGTCTTTCCTGCTTCAGGTTATGTTTACAGTTGCCACTCTAGCTAGCCAGACAGTCCCCTCCCGGGTTTCCACCCCCCTCCTCCATAAAAGATGCTGTTTTCCTATTTTCCCGCTCTCTGCCACTGCCCCCTCTTCGAGTCCCACGGCTCCCGTGCCCCACCGGCACTCGCCGCAGCGCAACCCTTTGCAGCCGGCACCACTCTCCGTCGTGAGAGAGAAGAACACCCGTGTGGCATCAACTGCCCCGTTCCGGTGACGGGAAAGCCGCCGCTGCTCCCGTGCGCCCTCCCCGGAGCTCCCCCTGTGCCGCCCGCGCTGCCGCGGCTCCTGCCAAGAGAGAGATCGCTCATACGGTTGGCGCCGCCGGGGCTCTCGCTGCCCGCATGTCTCCTACTGCGGCAGGAGAGGATCTCTGCCGCTGCCCGCGCGGCTCCTGCCACAGGAACAACTGCCACCGCCGGCGCTGCCGGTGCCCGCAAGGTTGCGTCACCTGCCTCGCTTCGGCGTTGCTCGTGCCGCGGGAAAGAATAACTCCTGTGCCACGCCTCCGGTTCCAAGCAGCGCCTCCCCGGCACCGCTTCTGCGTGAGAAAGAAATAAAGCAGCTCGAAGAAGGAAGCAGAGAGAACTTCCTTTTCCCTTCTCCTCGATCCTTTGTCGTTGGGTCCACGTTTATCGGCCGCCTCTGGCAGTTTAGGGAACCCAGCCAGTGGCCGAACCGCAATCCGGCCTGCCAGCGGCAGAGGTAAGGCACGGCCCCTCCTGGCGAGCGTGTCGATCACCTCCTGCGATCAGGGGGCAACATCAGAACTGCCCGGAGACCAGGGTCACCCCCGTCCCTGAGAGCGAGAGAAACCTGGACCCTCCACAAGTGTGTGCCTGGGGACTCTGAACATCTCACCGCGCAGCTGAATTAAACATCTGTGGATATTATGCAAAGGCCCTTTTTGCTTCCTTACTCTGGACTTTACTAGCAGCAATACAGGCTGCAACAAATCGCACCCGAACAGGGACCTCTTCTGGAAAACATCTGCACTAGACCACCCTGAGAATTTGAGGCTTTTTACCCCAGTGTGGTGAGTTTGAAATTTTTGTTCTTTCCTCCTTTTACTCTCGAGTGTTGGGAAGAGACTGGGTTAAGATGGAAACAACACTCACCTACACACAACAAGAAGTTTACCTCCACCTTAAAAAGTCTTTTCTTCAAGAAAATTTTTGTTTTTCAGAGGGGGAGTTGAAGGGTTTTTTACACTGGTTATTCAAGCATGTAGTATATGGTAGAGATAATTCATGCTATATATGTGTATAAAATATTGTAGAATCTAAGGTATGTCTGTGATCACCCTGGCTGGGAGCAGAGTCTTGTGGTTATTCAATTAGTTCCCGGACAATGTTAAGATAATATCAAGTCTGTTAACGTATGAAAGAAACCTTCCTGGCCCATGATTGATAGTTACAGTGGAATGTCTAAATCACTCACGGGACTTGCACCTGGGAAGATTACACCTACCTTACTCAAGAACCTGCCGTCACTCTACTACATACGAATGCAGACTCCACGGAGGTGCTCAGACATTCGTCTGGACCCCTGGATCTACCTTTGTCTGTTCCTGCACATATATGGATCCAGTTCTACATGTGAAGAGACAGAAAGAAATGTTTGGTCATCCCTGCCTCAGGCAGAAAAAACTGTATATAAGCTACCTGCTTGAAGCATTCGGGGTGAACCACTGAGGAAACACTGTCACTTTGTCAGTCGGATCCTGGTTCACCCAGCGCCTGCACTCGGGGCTGACGCTGTCTTGGCTGTGGTGGTTTTTCGAAATTCTATTTTTGGTAATGATCTAATAAATCTATGTTAAATTTCTGTTATAAAATTGGCTGCCGATTTGATCATTTATAACAAGCATTTCCCTTATATTTTGCAAAACTCAGTCCTAACCAATGAATTTTTGGAAGTACTTTGGGAAAAGTTAAAAACTAAGACAGAATTCCATCCTTTATTTAATATGATTGTTATGAACAAAAATTCAGTTAATATTTTTTTTGTGAGAAAGAGTTACAGGGACGCAGCCAGGTCTCTGTCTCTGCCAGAGTTCTTAGTGTTTTGTCATGGTAATCCCGGGTCGTTAGAGCTTATCTCCTCTTTTGTATTAGTAAAAGGCCTGGCTGGGTGGAGTGATGGCCCTTCCCCGAGGCAGTGCTCTCTTCCAACATAGTGAAGACACCTGAGAGGGTGGGGGGGGTTATGCAAAGTGACTCCAAAGACCAGAATGCTTTGTGAGACCACGACTCGAAACCCACAGAGAAAACCCCAAAAACAATGAGCCAAATAAGAATTGAGAGACTAAAGTGGTGTCTAGACATGAGGAGCCAAGTGCTGAGCCTGCAGAGATGCGGAGTACCTCTCGCCCTGAGCAGAGAGTCATCCCAACGCCGGGACCAGCCAGCTGAGACGCTGAGAGAGGGAACATCTGACGGGGACATCATGCCCTAAAGGCTCCCACGAGGACTGGATCCCCCGGCTCTGCCCCTAGTGGACAGAGCTGCGCATATCCTCCTCCTCTGAGTCGCCCTGGGAGACGCGACGGGGACTGCAGCCCTGCCGAGCCGCCCAATCCTGAGCTGATCACTTTTAATAAAGGCATTAAAAAGGAGAAGAAGTCTCCTGGCCCTGTTTATTTCAATGATAATGCAATGCATTCTGAATCTTGAGGATGGTGAACCCCAGCTGAAAACCCCTCCTCCATGTTCCCCTCTTTGTGCCTCTGCACCTCCTCCCTTGTCGCAAGGAAAGACTCCTCCAGGTTCTCCCATTCATACTCCTGCTGCCCAAGTTGGCTCTCACTGCATGGCCGTGGCTGCATGGTCACATTCACCTGCTCAAGATGGTGGAGACCGCATGGCAGGGGCCACGAGGTCCCTCTTTCTGCCCTCTGGTCCTCACACCTCATCCCACAGTTCCCAAAGTCCCGGTCCCATTAGTGAAGGTGGTGGGGTACGAGCAGCTGCCCCTGATTGGCAATATACAGCTGCACCAGTTTCTTACAACCAAAGGGAAAGAAAACCCACATGTGCTTGCAGTGCTGGAAAGGACAGTAAACAAAAGAATGGATGTGTTTACCTCGGTTGCTATAGCACCACGAGACAAGGCGCAGGTGGCAAGAACTGCTCCCCTCGCACCGAACTGCTGCCCTTGCAAAAAACCCGGGGTCGTCCCACTGCCGCTCCGCATGGCCAGAGCAAGCCGGCCGATACACGCTGACGAGTCCGGGTAGTGGCAGCCTGGTGCACCGGGGCCAAGGGCAGGTGGGCGAGGCTGGCGGGCCTGGGGCGCCGCTGTTGCCAGGCGGTGAATGGCTCAAAGCTGCAGTCCTGGCAGCAAAACCGTCGCCCCCCGCCCACCGCTGCTGTAATAGAAGCCCTGCACCAGGAGCGCGTGCGGGCACCAGCCGAGACAGACCCCCGAGAAGGCGAAGGGGTCGAGCCTCAGCGCGGCTGCCAGCACTGGGAGCAAGACGAACTTCGCACGGCAGCACACCAGTGCCAGCAACACGTCCAGCACCACCAACACAAACACAAACCCACTGGCAAAGGTAAAAAAGTCCTTGCCATGAATGTTTTGGGGACAGTGAAATAGTTCAATGTAAAAAACAGATGCGGTTTCATAACCCGGAATGATAACAAAGAAGATGTGTTTGTTCATCAGACTGCTATAAAAAAGAATAACCCCAAGAAATACCTCCACAGTCTAGGAGATGGAGAAACTGTGGAATTTAATATAATACAAGGAAGAAAAGGCCCCCAAGTAGCTGATGGGACATGACCTGGTAGAGTTCCAGTGCAAGGTAGTAAACATGCACCAAACTGCAAACCTGTGAAATATTATCCACTTCATAGAAGTCCTACACACACCTACCAAGGAAATAGAACCCAAAAAACAACCATCAAGCCCCAGCAACAGCCTAAAAACCAAAAGGCCACAGAACACCGACAAGCTGTCCTGCACCTTAAAGTCCACCTCCATAATGACTGAACCTTCCAATCGGTTAAGTCCCACTTCTTCTAATACCCTTCCTCAATTCCTGTGGCTGTACTACCTCCCTCCCACTTTCCCCTTTTCCTTTCCATTGTCCTATTACCCTTTTGTTATGTTCCCACAAATTCCTACCTCCCTTTCCACCCTTCCATGGCCTTCCTCCACTAATCCCTTTTCCCAGAGTTCTTTCCCAATACCAGAGGGAGGGTGATTGGGAGGGAAAGAAAGGAAAGTTTCCCTAAAGTAATAATCTTTTTCTTAAAAGTTAATGATTTCTATTGGGAGTTTCCAACAGGCACACCACCACCTACACTACCTTGTACAGAGTCTATCACAGCCGACCACTCGACCACAGGTGACAGAGAACCAGTCCCTGCTGAAGGAACCTTCTCCTAACTCAGTTTCCTGATAAACCGTACTAAGAAAACCCCACATCCGTCCTGCCAGCTCTCAGTTTGGACATTGGGACTCAGAATTGTTTGCATTTTGAAAATTGTCTTATGGGTGCTTTTGATTGTTTTAGTCATTTTGTGTTGATTCAGTTGATCCTTCAGAGAAGCTTTCTTAATAATATTGAAACAGGAAGTTGTGGACACACTGGAGGGCAACCCCTGAGTTGAGGAGACACAAGAAGCTTCCCTCAAAAAGCTGTTAAGACCCCACTTGGTCCTTCTCCTGTTCCTATGTTCCTGAGCCACTCCCTCCCTATTCCCTGATTGGCCCTTATCTTTGTACTGCCCAGAGACCAGCTCCTATCCCCCCCCCCGCCCCCCCCCGGCCCCTTGGGAGAGAGAAACCTGGACCCTCCACAAGTGTGTGCCTTGGGACTCTGAAGATCTCACTGCGCAGCTGAATTAAACATCTGTGGATATTATGCAAAGGCCCTTTTTGCTTCCTTACTCTGGACTTTACTAGCAGCAATTCAGGCTGCAACAATTATCCATGTAGCTTATTTCTGTTATTTGCTTATCATTCATGTTATAAATAAGCCTATCTCTTAATAAGTCATTATTTTGTTCTGATCCCTTCGCTATCCACATTAATAAGCAAGAGGGCAGTAGTGTCTTTGTGGTTTGCCGGAGTGTGCAGTTGGCTAGCACCGGGTACCACATGGTGAGAAATTGCATGTGAATGGTTTGCCTATCTTATACACTCTGTTATTAATATTGTTGCTGTTACTGTTTGTTTTCTTATTTCATTGCTGGGTTTTGGTAAATTTGTCTTATCTCAACCTGTGATCTTTACCTTTTTGTGCCTCGAATTCTAGTCTCCAGCCCGTTGCGGGGGAAGGGTGGGGGGGTGAGGAGGGAGGGTGTGCAAGTGGGACCATGGTATGAGGTCTTTCAGCGGGAGTACTAAACTAGCCAATACAATTCCTAAATCACAACAGCCTTATTTGGTGCCCACAGCACAAAGACTTGACATAAAAACAAACCTGCCCAGAGCGGGTTGGAAACAAATTTGATCTAGCATTTGCTGTACTGGTATGGAGTCACTGGTCACAATATTGCTTTGTCTGTTAATGTGGGTGTTGTACCTAACCCTGTATATATTCCAGTATGTGGTCCTCATGATGATCTTTTTCAGAGCAGGGAGAAGGATCAGCATAGCTTTGTTGCTGTACTGTGGGATATCAGTTTATGACAGGATAACATCAAGAGCAATGAGGGTCATTTGAGATGTGTATTCAATGCTGCTCTCCTGTCCGTACCTCAGATGCTACCTCTGGGAATTCATTAATAATTGTACCCAGTCTTGGAGTGGAAGAGGAGAAAATGACATTCCACACCTTTTCACCCCCTTTTCCTCCTTCAGGCCTGTTACAAGAGTTTTTGAGAATTTAGAATTTCCCTTGGATGTTAAGGAAAGCATGTTCTTATTGCTAAGTCTGCGAGGTCTCAGTGCAGTTCACACCATGTTTAGAGTCAAGAAAGAGATTTTTAGGAAGGTCATTCAGAGATCTGCCCCAAGGAGGAATAGTCATGAGTGGCATGGAATGTGGGAGAAAATGGGCCTGTTTCTGGACAAATTATCTCCTCCAATGTTTAGGGAGTTCACCCCTGAACAACTACAGGACCCTGATAAAATGACAGAATATTTGCAAGGAGAAAGCTGTGGCAACTCCAGAGAAAAACATTGCAGTGTGCTGGGCCCTGGCTACTTGTCATGGTTTTTCATGGGGGACATTTAGGGAAGTGATGCAAAGCTTCCAGCCACTGGAAAGCTGGACACACCTCTGTGAAAAACACATGTTAAAGACGAAAGAAACCCGGGAACTTCCTTTTGCAGTTCCGGCTGGCAGAGAGGTAACACGGCTGGGCGGCCCCCTGCCTTTCCCGGGGCACCCGCCAGCCCCCTCCCCACACCTCGGCGGCCAGGCAGGGGAGGGGAGGTCGCAGAGCCGAGCCGGGCCATGGCTGAAATTGCTAACATCTGTCTGCTTCCTACAGCCCTGCCACTCAGCCTGGGGTCCGGCTGGGCCCGCTGGGCCCCAGGAGCAGCCCCGGGCCGGGGCCTGCTCCCAAATCCCACCACCATGGAGATTTGCCTGCAACCACTGGGCAGGGGGAAGGAGAAGCCTTCCCCCCCGATGTGCTGCTGCTGCTGAATTCTGGCCTGGTTCATTAGACCCGAGCCATTCCCCCCAGCCGCAGTTCCGCTGTCTGTAGCACCCAGCCCGATCGGAGTCAGGTGACCATTTGCAGCCTCCAGGCGAGATAGTAACTCTTTCAGTGCTTCAATACTCCCTCGAGTGAGAGAAAGGAACAAGATGCAAGCATGTAAAGGAACAACATGAAGGCATCAAGGTCTTAAGAAGAAGTCAAGTCCCAGATAGAAGGAATGAGGAGATGCCTTAATCTTGGGGCTAAAATCCTCTGGTAAAGCTATGGAGAAAGACTCTTTTTCCCTGTAACATATGAAAGCCATGGGGAGATGAAGGGTTCAATTTGATTTCGAGCAAAGGCCTCCATGCCAAAGTAAGCAGATGTTAAAGTAGCTGTGATCCCATGAGAAGTTTGAACAGAGGAGAGAAGAGTGATCCTGTGCCCCCAGGAAGAGAAGACCTCTGTTCCCAGAGATGAAGATGATTTTAGAGTTAGATAATTAGAACTTTTGCCTTTGAACAGCTCATCTTTAGAACAGTACCCCATAAGTTGACATGGCCCATAAACACAGCTGTGGGAAAAGCTTGTGGAAAATGGGAGAGACTTCACGATTGCAGATATCCCTGGGCAGCTGCTAGTCGTGACAAAATTGAGAGCCACAAGAGAACTGCTTTTTTCTTGTGGGGAAATCTCCATAACATTAACAAGAGGGACTTCTCTCCTTAACTGAACTGAAAAAATACTATTTTAAAGGTGGTAAACTGACTGGAAATTTTAGGTTTTGTTTCTTTACATTGTCAGTGGAAAAGAAAAGGTTGTAGGGGGGAGGAGAAGTGTTCTGAAGGGTTTGTTTTGATTCTTGCTACTTTGTTTTTTTTTAGTTACTGTTAATAAAACTTTCTTTACAGCCTTTTAAAGTTTTGAGCCTGCTTTGTCTTTCTCCTAATCCTATCTCACAGCAGGAAGTGAGTACACAGGTGATTGGCCAGCACTGAACCCACTAGACTAGTTGGTGCATTGTCTGGGAAATCTAAAAATTGGTGAAATCTAATTGGCGAGCCAAAACCACTACACTACTATTTATCAAATACTGCTTGTCACTAGACAGCACCCTCAGGGGGAGAAGGAGAGAAGCAGACCAACAGGCACCATGGCCACTCAAACTGCAGCTGAGCCAGAGGAATAACTTGTGCCGGTAGCAGTCGCCCCTATCCAGAAGAAAAAATCCAAGACAAAATCAGTTCACTTAGTAAGGGATGAAGACGAGTAAGCAGGGCCCTGACAACAGGAGGAAGAGGCAGAATCAAAGATAATCACCCGACCCTGGGTGAGCTATGAGACATGCAAAAAGATTTCTGCCACCAATCGGGTGAGCCCCTGGTGACCTGCCTGCTCTGATGCTGGGATAGAGCAGCCCAGAGTTGAAAACTAGATGGTAGTGAAGCCAAGCAGCTGGAACCCCTGTCTGGGGATGTGGGCATTGACAAGAGCATTGGGAAGAGGACAGAAACTCTCAGCCTCTGGAGGTGATGCCTGTCAAGCATGAGGGAAAGGTATTTTCTCAAGGATAATCTATCAGTGCACCAGGGCAAGTAGAACACCATGGAGAAAGGTATCTAGTACCTGAGAGAATTTGCTGTGCTGGAGGTACTCTATAGGGATTCAAATAACGAGCAATCCCCTCTAGATTCAGATGAGGTCCACTGTACACAGTCCATGTGGTGGAAGTTTCTACAGACCATGCCATTGTCATATGCCAACTCATTGGCAGTGATGTCATGAACAAACAGTGAATAATTTGGTTGCCCAACTCTGGCAATATGAAGGAAGTCTGTCTTCCCCCATACAGGCCTGCATCTTGGCTGTAGAAACACTAAGGACCACCAGCAATTTAAAGAGGAAATATCCCATGCCCTGCCAGTACAGACAAGAATCTCTGCTATTAGGAAGAAGCACCACCCTGTTTAAGAGAGGGAACATACCTTGAGGTATTCTGTGATTTTACATTCATGATCACAGAGAGGAAATGCCGAAGTGGGATGGAAAACCCACGTCTGCCCTAGGACCATGGATACACGAGTTGAAAGGAAGAACAACCACCACAGGAATTTCTTCAAGAATAAATGCTGCTCCAGTTTCCAGTGGGCAACTCTTCACACAGAATAGATTATGTTATTTCTGATCCTCTTGAAGGAACCTCAAGTTGATCATAATTACAAGAAGTGAGCAATGAGTACCATGACCAGTACTAATTTGAGAGAGTTCAAACTGGAGAGACATGGATTTGATGGACGGACCACTCAGTGGATAAAGAATTGGCTGCATGGCCACATGCAAAGTGTTGTGGTCAACAGCTCATTGTCCAGGTGGAGACCAGTGACTAGTGGTGTCCCTCAGGGGTCAGTACTGGGGCCAATACTGTTCAACATCTTTGTTGGCAACATGGAGAGTAGAACTGAGTGCAGCCTCAGCAAATTTGCTGTGTGGTGCTGTTTACATGCTGGAGGGAAGGGATGCCATCTAGAGGGACCGTGACAGGCTTGAGAGGTGGGCAGATGCAAACCTCATGAAGTTCAACAAAGTCAAGTGCAAGGTCCTACACCCGGGTCACAGCAATCCCAGACACCCCAATAGGTTGGGGGGAAAAGTGATTGAGAGCAGCCATGCAGAGAAAGACTTGGAGGTGATGGTTGAATTAAAATTCAACATGAGGCAGCAGTAAGTGCTCGCAGCCCAGAAAGCCAACTGTATCCTGCTTCATCAAAAGGAGCATTGGCAGCAGGTCCAAGGTGAATCTCAGCTCTGGTGAGATGCCATCTGGAGTACTGCATACAGTTCTGGTGTCCCCAGCATAAGAAAGACATGGAACTGTTGGAGCAAGTCCAGAGGAGGGCCATGAAATTGATGACTGGAGTACCTCCCCTACAAAAACAGATGGGGGCCTGAGAAAGTAGGAGCTATTCAGCCTGGAGAAGAGAAAGTTGCATGGAGACCTCATAGCAGCCTTCCAGTATCTAAAGGGGACCTACAGGGAAGCTGGAGAAGGACTCTTCATCAGGGACTGTAATGATAGGACAAGGAGTAAATGGGTACAAATTGAAAGAGAAATTTAGGTTAGACATAAGAAAGAAATTCTTTACTGTAAGGGTGGCGAGGCACTGGAACAGGTTGCCCAAAGAAGCTGTGGTTGCCCCATCCCTGGCAGTGTTCAAGGCTGGGTTGGATCAGGCCTTGAGCAATGTGGTCTAGAGTGCAGTGTCCCTGCCTATGGCAGGGGGGTTAGGACTAGATGATCTTTGAAGTCCATTCAAAACTCTTAACATTCTATGATTCTATGATTAAAGGGGCCCTGCCATCAGTCAGGTGGAGGAAAGGGACAATCAAATCTATTGCACTGTGTGGATCCCATGGCCTGGTACATCAGACCCACAGGAGTATAAGACTTTAGTTGACACTAGTGCACAGTGTACCCTGATGTCATCAAGATACGTAGAAGCAGAATCCATCTCTATTTCTGTGGGATGGAGGATCCCAACAGCTGACTGTACTGGAAAATGAAGTGAGCCTGACAGGGAATGAATGGCAAAAGCAACCCAGAGGCCCTGTGCATCCTTGGCATAGATTACCTCAGGAGAGGGTATTTCAAGGGCCCAAAAGGGCATCTGTTGGGCTTTTGGGATAACTGCTGTGGTGTAGCAGGGCATCTCACTCCTCCACAAGAGCTTATCTATTGTTTGTTAACTGGTCAAATAACTCAAGCAGGACAAGCAGTCTTGTAGTGAGTTATTTTGGTGCCATGGGGTTAACATCAATCTGGCATCTCCCAACTGTCAATACACATCTTACTGTTGAAGTGAGATCTGGAAGATAAGCTGGATTTCTGACCAACAGACACCTCACTTTACGACTATAACAGCCACACCAAACTTTCACAAATCAGAAATCTTCTATACATTTCCCTGGAAATGTGGGAAGCTTCTCCCACAAATAGGGACACCTGCTTCACAGTTACTCCCAAGGGGTTAAGTGAAGGAATCTGTACATTATCATCATTTTGGTGGCAAGTTGCATTTGACTCCTAATCAATACTATTTCTTTTGCTAGTGTTAATATGCTACCTTGATATTGTGCACTGTTTTATGTTATGCTGTAATCTACTAGTAGTTTAGTTTTATACTGTGTATTAAGTAACTCTGATTTAGATCTTTCATCTGTTATTTCTTGTCTGTTTAATAAATAATTTATTTTTATAAAAAGACCTGATTCACCATCACTATAACTGGCTGGGCCAGAGTGATTCCTTAAATTTAAACTCCTGCCAAAATCTGAGGCTAAGGCAGGGCTTGTCTGAAGCTCCCACTCATCCCATGACATGTGGAGACATAGGGAATTCAACAGCTGAATCCCTTGTCTCAGAGGACCCTTCTGCTGTGGGGCTCCTGCAGGTCAAAGAACAACGGGTACCAATTGCTACCACAACAGTGCACTGTCAAAAACACTGCACCGACTGGTACTCTGTGACCCCCATTCATGAGATGATTTGTGAACTGGAGAGACAGGGAGTGCTCAGCAAGACTTGCTCACCCTTTAATAGTCCTATCTGGCCAGTGTGTAAGTGTAATGGAGAGTGGAGACTGGCAGTGGACAATCATGACCTGAACGCAGTCATACCACCACTGAGTGCTACTGTGTTGGACGTGCTAGAACTTCAGTATGAACTGGAGTCCAAGGCAGCAAAGTGGTGCCACCATCGATATTGCTAATGCATTTTTCTCCATTACTTTAGCAGCAGAGTGCAGGCCACAGTTTGCTTTCACCTGGAGGGGCGTCCAGTACACCTGGAACCAACTGCCTGTGGTATTGCATACCCCCCTCACCAGGCCACATTATTATCTGAGAAATGCTCATTAGGAGCCTTCACAAACAGTTCCTCTTGAGCTTATCAAAAACACTGTCTGTTCCCAGGAACCTATGCTGTCTAATGAGCTCCTGTTTTTAATTAACAGCCTTGGAAACTTATTTTTCTTGCCCGAATAACAACCCAAGTGGAATAATATTTTTAAAATCAAGCTTTCAAAGAAAGTTGCTGACCTGAGTTGCAGCCAGAATAGAAAATTATTATGACTTAAGTCCACTCTCTTGTGACCCTATCAACAGTGGTCCTAAGTAAGATCCTTTGAGCTCTCCTGGACTGCAGAAGGCTGTTACCAGCAATGTCCCTTTGAGTAGGGTCTCTCAGAGCCAGTGAACTCTCAAATTTTCTATACTCAGATGATCACTAAATGACAACAATGGATCCTGGGCTGATACCCTCACTCCTGAGGAGTCAACCCTTCACCCTCTGAGAAGATGCAATGGCATCTGAAGTGCGTATCTCACTGAATTTGGGGGGATTTTTTCACAGGTACCATCTTTGTACATGCGAGTTTGCATATGCTGTAGCAAATATACCAGGAATGTTGTTCTCCTAGATTCTCAAGTATTTTAGATTTGTAACTAAGTTAGGACTGCAAGTAAGTTACTGTTTTAGTATGACAAATTCTATATGAATCCTTTACTAAATTGCTTAACTTACCAATTGAGTTTAAGTACTATTAAGTTTAAATGCTGTTGTTTAAGTTAAATGAAGTGCTGTTCATCAAGTCCAGGGCGAGGTTTATCACTGGAGTCTACTCTGAAGCTTGTGACTCAACAGGAGTGTCTTTCATATTCCTTTTTTACCCTTACCATTTCCTAGCCTCTTGTTTTCCCCTCCTCCTGTCCCAGCCTCCACATAGATAGTTTTGTGTTTATTTTGATTTGGATTAACTGACTTCGGATTTTTGTTTGCTTTTTCTCTGTGTGTTTTAACCATCTAGTAAATAAACGAGTGAACCTTGCCAATGAACTTTGTCATGATGTGGCTTTTTATATTAAACTTTTGCTGGTGATTAGGTGAACTTAAAACACTTACTCACAACATTGCCCCAAGAGTGGAAACACAGCCCGCTATTTGCCATGGACTGATCTAGACTGCACTGGAAAAGGGTGAGGCTCCAAAATACTTACAGTACATTGATGACATCATCCTGTGGGGCAACACAGCAGAGGAAGCTTTCAAAAAAAGGGAAGAAGATAATCCAAATCCTCCTGAATGCCAGTTTTGCCATAAAACAAATTAAGGTCAAGGGACCTGCCCAGGAAGTTCAGTTTTTAGGAATAAAATGGCAATATGAATGTCATCAGATTCCAAGGGATATGGTCAACAAAATAGCAGCTATGTTCCCACTGACCAGCTAGAAGGAAACACAGGCTTTCCTATGTGCTGCGAGTTTTTGGAGGATGCATATTCCAGATTACAGTCAGATTGTAAATCCTCTCTATCAAGTGACATGGAAGCAGAATGATTTTAAGTGGGGTCCTGAACAACAAGCTTTTGAACAGGAGACGGTTCATGCAGTAGCCCTTGGGCCAATCAGGACAGGACAGGATGTAAAAATGTGCTTTACACCACAGCCAGGGAGAATGATCCTTCCTGGAGCCTCTGTCAGAAAGCACCAGGGCAGACTTGAGGTCAACCTCTAGGTTTTTGAAGCCAGGGATACAAAGGATCTATGGCCTGTTACATCCCAACTGAAAAAGAGATACTATCAGCTTATGAGGGGCTTTGAGCTGCTTCAGAAGTGATTGTCACTGAAGCACAGCTCCTCCTGGCATCCTGACTTCCAGTGCTGTCTGGATGTTCAAAGGGAAGTCCCTTCAACACATCAGGCCACTGATGCTCCGTGGAGTAAGTGGGTTGCACTGATCACACAGCAAGCTTGAATAGAAAACCCCAGTCACCCAGTAATCTTGAAAGTCATCATGAACTGGCCTGAAGGTGAAAATTTTGGACTATCGGAGGAAGAGGAGGAGAAGGTAACATGCTGAGGAGGCTCCACCATATAATCAGCTACCAGAAAATGAAAAGCGATACAGTCTCTTCACTGACAGTTCCTGCCGTATTGTAAGGCTCCATTGAAAACAGAAAGCTGCCATATGGAGTCCTACATGGTGAGTTGCAGAAGTTATTGAAGGACAAGGTGGATCAAGGCAAGTTGTACCTCAAGGAGATTTGATTTTTGGGTGAGAACAGTCTGCAGTGTTGAATTGTATAATACTGGTTGCTGAATGATACTGCCACTGTATGTCATAACTACCATGGACAATGAGGATGGAGTGCTCCAAATACACCAGTCCTGATGCAGCTTTCAACCAGCCAACAGCACACCAGCTCTCTTGCCCTGGAAGATATCTAGGATGGAAAGAACCTACAGTCATGGACTAAATGAACTCAACAGACATCTTGGAGGGATGGCCATTGACTCTGGCAATGGCACCTGTGATTGTGCATATATGTGTGTGTGTGTATATATATATATATATATATGTATATATAGTTGGAAGGTGTAGGGGTGGATGATGTCCTGGTTCTGGCCAGGACAGGGTTAATTTTTACTGTAGCCAAGAGGGGGCATGTCTAGGACCTGGAGGCTGTTCTATACTATCTCATGTAATTTTCCAGGAATGGGAAAAGGAGTCCCTTCCAGGTCAGGGTAGTGTGGCAGAGGTCAAGTATTGTTGGGCTCCATTTGGTGTAGTGGTGAACATTTCCATGTAAATTGCTCACCTCTCTTATACACTTTTGGTATTAATATTGTTGCTGTTACTGTTTGTTTTCTTATCTCATTGCTGTTTCTAGTAAATTGTTCTTATCTCAACCCATTTTTTTTACCTTTTGTACTTCCAATTCTCCTCTCCATCCTGACCCGGGGAGGGGAAGAGTGAGTGAGTGAGTGAGTGAGTGAGTGAGTGAGTGGCACATGGTCTGGGGTGTTTCAGTAGGAACACTAAACTGGGGAATACCATTCCTAAACCATGACAAAGGACTTAAGGCCAAATATAATTTGTTACATTTTTTAATCACCTCACTTTAAAAGAGCTTTCTTTTATAGGCAAAAAAGGATTGTTGTGTTTATCCACAGTCTGCGATATATTACTCATTGCCTAATGAGTAATATAAATAGCACACAATTGGACAAACACAGTCTACATGCAATAAAGAGCAATTCACAGTATTATCATGGAATATGACTATAATAAATTTTAAAGGTTTAATAAGACCAATATGGATACTTCTGTTAAATGGAAAAAACAATATTGATTAAACAAAGACCATATTCTTAAACTCTAGCTATCACATGCCAAGTTAACATCTCAACTTTCATTAACTCTATATCTTACCACAGAACAATTTTTAATATACCATATATTTGGTTACATACTAAATCTTAGGTAGTTTACACACTCTTATGCAATATAACTATATTGTGTTAAATGTTATTTATACAAAGACCTTTGCAACAAACAAAAAGAATTCAACTGTGCTAGTGAAGTTCTGAACTTCTTTTAAGTTAAAATGTTTTAAAATGTTTGTTAATGAAAGAAGACAAATGTATGACTACCAGTAATCTGGGCCATGTAAGTTAGTTGAGCAACAGAAGAAAAAACTTGTTTCTTCTAAGCAGAAGAAAGAGATAAAAATGAAACCTTTTTCTACACCAAATGAAAAATAAATTGATGTTTTACAGATAACTGGACACTAGTTCTAACCATTTACTTAGGAAAGGTTGGAAATGTAAACACAAACAATTAAAGAAAGTATGCTAATGATATTGTATTTTAAATAAAAATATGAAACATATTAAAATAATTAAACCATCTGTACTTGAAATAGTGCTTTATGATCAGTATTTTTCAATGAAAGATCAGAAGCTATGCTGTCCAAGATTTCATCTTCAGGTATTGTTCATGCTGTTCATTCTAAGAACACATGTAGTCTACACTTTCATCTGCATTAAATAAAAACTGGCAGAATGCATGGTCTGAAGGATAAGAAGCCTTCAGAGAAAATGGAAACAGATAATGTTTCTGAGGTTCTATTTTTCTTATGGCCAAAGCAGAAACTGGAAAGTTTTGACTGAATCACTGTATATATATATATAGATCAGGAAAATGTTCCCACTTTGCTTTCTTGATAAAATAACTAACAAAAAAATTTTTTTACATGTGTGGAAATAATTATTTTTTAAGTCTGGGTTTTAAAGTTAAAGGTACCTGTACATTGGCAAAATCCACACGGTTGAGATCACTGAGCATCTGGTTGATCTGAGAAGTGTTCTGAAGCACAGCCCGAGCTGCCTGAGCCAGGTGATTGAGAGATGTGTATCTTCTCAAAGTCTGGGCAAAGGCACTTACAGTGGCAACCTATGAAGAAATCCATTTATCTTAACACATTGTATTATCAACCAATCTTCTGTTTTGTCTATTTTAATTCTAAAATTGCTGTATTAATTTATGAGCCCTCAGATATTGCAATTTACATATAATGGAACAAATAGTTTTTCCTATGATTTATTTTTGGCAAAACAAAGTTATTTCCAACCCCATGGTTCATGTTTGAAGTTTAACCTAGATATGACATTTAGCATAAAAGTTAAAATGCTGCTATTTTTAGATCTTGAATGACATCTAGTATACAATTGCAGAAAGAGAAGAAAACTGCAGTCATCTTTGTTTACCTTGCTTTGTATCATTCTCTGTGGAATATTGTTCATGGCACTGGAAAGCCAACCTTCAAGGCTTTTTGCAAAATTGCGAATGGCCTGAGTCAAGGCACCTAAACATTAAAGAATAAAAATAAGATTAAAAAGATGGCAAGGTGTCTCTCTTGAAACCTTTTGCATCTTCAGTATTTAAATATTCCACATTGAGAACTACTGCATTTATTGGCTCAGAGACTTATCCAGTTAGGTTTGGATCCCTGTCATTACAAAAAGTATGTTGATAAGCTGTAGTAAGTTCAGTAGAGGGCCACTGACATGGTCAGGGAGCTGGAGCACATACCTTATGAGGAAAGGCTGAGAGAACTAGGTTTTTCAGCCTGAAATAGAGAAAGTTTAGGGAGGACCTAATACCTACAAGGTATCAAGAACAGACTCAGCCTCTTCACAATGATGCATGGCAGGAGGGAGATAAACACTGGGCATAAACTGAAAAAGAGTGATCCTGACATGATAGAAATTTTTTCACCTTGAGGACAGTTAAGCAGTGCCAATTCATGGCCCTTCATTGGACTCTCTTCAGTATGTCCATCTCACTCCTGTACTGGGGAGACCAGAACTAAATACAGGACTCCAGGTATACAGCACTGAAATGGTGCTGAATAAAGGGGAAGGATCGCCTACCTGGACCTACTGACAACACTTTGTCTAATATAGCCCAGGATACCACTAGCCCTCTTTGCAGCAAGGGCACTCTGCTGGCTCATGTTCAACTTGGTGTCCACCAGGACCCACTGGTCCTTTTCTGCAAAGCTGCTTTTCAGTTGGTTGGCCCCCTTGGCATGTACTGGCACGTGGGATTGTTCCTCCCCAGGGGCAAGACTTGGCACTTCCCCTTGTTGAACTGTATGAGGTTCCTGTCAGCCCATTTCTCCATCCTGTCGAGGTCCCTCTGGATAGCAGCACAACCTTGTGATGCATCAGCCACTCTTCAGTTTATTCACCATAAACAGAACATGACGACTGGGGATAAAAGCATCATATAGTCAGCCTAGGACAGTCATCAACAAACTTGCTGAGGGTATGCTCTGCTACATCATCCAGATCACCAATAAAGACATTGAACAGTGTTGGACCCAGTACTGACCTCTGGGGTACACTGCTATTTACTGGACTCCAACTAGACTTTGTGCAACTATAACTATGGGATTCTCTGGAGTGCTGCAATGGATAAATACAGAATCTTTAGGGGAAACAAGACAAAAAGGTGCTATATATGAAAGAGGAGCTGCAATGCACAGAGCTTTGCCGAGGGATGGATGATAAGCCAGTTCAGACCTTAAGGGTCCAGGTTAGATTACATAACAACATGGGTGATGTTGTGGGTATCTGATACAGCCTACCTCATAAGGAAAAATACATGAAGTCTTGTGGTGGCTTGACCTTGGCTGACTGCCAGGTGCTCACCAAGCTGCTCTATCACTCTCCCTTTTCAACAGAACAGTGGAGAAAAATACAAAGAAATGCTCATGGGTCAAGATAAGGACAGGGAGATCACTCAGCAGTTGCCAACACAGGCAAAATAGACTCAACTTGGGGAAATAAATTGAATTTATTGCCAATCAGAGTTGGAGAGAGATATAAGAACAAATCTAAAAAATAACTTCCTCCAACCCTCACTTCTTTCCAGGAACAACTTAACTCCCAACTCTTCTACCTCCCAAGTGGCCCAGGGCAACAAGAAATGGGGATTGCACACAGTTCATAACACTGTCTCTGCCTTCCCGTCCTCCTCATGCTCTTTTCCTACTCCAATATGGGGTCTCACCCATGGGAGACAGTCCTTCGTGACCTTCTTGAACATGAATCCTTCCCATAGGCTGCAGTTCTTCACAAACTGCTCCAGCATAGGTCTTTTCTATGGGGTGAAGTCCTACAAAAACAGACTGTTCCAGAATTTGTCTCCTCACAAGGTCACAGGTTTGTAAGAGATGGTCTGAAGTTTCCCTCTTTTGCCTCATGACCGTTGCAAGGACAGAGACCGGGACCCTGAAGACCCTGACTGGAGTTCTGGCCTGGTTGAGGTGGATGCTCACCAAATGATTGTTTGCAGCTGTGTCTATAGTGCCACCATGGTAAACTGCTTTCTAGCAGGGCCTGGCAAAGGGGCAACTCGCCCTATATGCTTGCACCTGCTTCATGACAGTAGCCCATGAATTTCCCCATCTCTTGGCCAAATGAACTTTCTGGGGTAACTTTGGTGGTCCCCCATGGAAAATCCTTCATCTGTTTCACGACCACTGTGGCAAACGGAGATTGAAGCTCCCTCCCAAGGACTGAGACTGAGACCCTTATAATTCTGACACAGGGGCGCTGGCCTGACTGAAGCGGGATGTCTGCCAAGTGTTACCTGCAGATGTGGTCGCTGGACCAAGAAAACAATGGCTCCTGCTCACTGCTGAGATTGACTTATCCTGTTTCAGAACATGGGCTGTCTGTAACCGTTTTCAATAGACTTATTCTTGATTGTCTTTTACCTGTTCCCCCCTCAACGGAGGACTGTAATAGACCCCTGAGTTAACCAAGACCTCAAGATTCTCCCCAATGTGACAAGGTGGATCTATTGGCTGGTCCACAAGGATTTTGTCTCTATGTCTGGTAGCTATACCCCTTTCCCCTCTTTCTCTCTCTCTCTCTATCCTTTATCTCTTTTCTAATCCCTCTATTGCATTTGCTGTGGGCACTCAATAAAAGGTGCATTTGTTTTCATTAATACTGAAACCCCCTTTGTGTTGTTTTTTGCACTCTGAGATCAGTTAACGAACCATCACAACCCCACTTATACGAGCAGATCGTGACAAGGTTCCAGCAGAAAACCTGCTCTAGCATGAGCTCCTCTCCATGGGACCACTGCTCGTGACAGGACCCTGCTCTAGCACGGGCTGTCTATGGGCTGCAGCTTCCTTTGGGGTATGCCCACCTGCTCTCATGTGGGATCCTCCATGGGCTGCAGGATGACAATGTGCTTCACCATGGTCTTCCCCATGGGCTGCAGAGAAATCTCTACTCCAGCAACAGGAGCACATTCTCCCCTCCTTCACTGACCTTCATGTCTGCAGAGTTGTTTCTCTCATATATTCTCACTCCTCTCTCCTGGCTGCTGCTGTGACCCATTTTTTTACTCTTTTTTGAAATATGTTACCACAGAGATGTTACTAATGTCTCTGGTTTAGGCTTTGGCCAGCTGCAGGTCCATCTTGGAGCCAGCTGAAAGTGTCCCTTTCTGACATGGGGACAGTTTATGGTATCTTCTCATAGAAGACATTTGTGCACCCCCCACCTCTACCAAAAGCTTGCCATGTAAAGCCAATACAGGTCTCCTTCAGGTACCTGGAATAAGTTTCATGTTTACAGGCTCCAGTTTTGATGAGGGACTTGAACAGCAGAGCTGTCCCTATCTGCTAGAGAGACAACAAAGCAGAGAAAAAGCAACCCAAGAAGACAGTTGAACAGTGCAACTGGTCACCCAGACAGCTTTGTGTAGCTTCCATCCTTAGATGTTTTCAAGACCTGACAGGGTAAAGCCCTGAACAAACAAGTCTGAATTCAGCATTGGCCGTGCTTTGAGCAGGAGGTTGGACTAGAGACCTCCTGAGGTACCTTCCAACCTGAATTATTCTTTGATTCTATATTGTGTAATAATTATTTAGTTTCTGATTTAACAAACAGAACTGACCATTTCACCTAAGACCCCTTCAAAAAACTTATGATCAGCAGTGAAAATTCTTTTTGGCATTCCTACAGGTACATCAGTAATTGTAACAACTGTTTCCTATCTTCTGAAAACTTTCATGATGAATTTTCTGCCATAAATTTTTTGCCTTCAGTGCTTTTGCTTTTAAAGAGCAAAACCCCACAGGACACAGCAATTATTGCACTAGTTTAGTTTCCTCAAGTAAGCTTGAAGTACCCTGAACCATTGCCAACATGTTTTTCTTTTAGTTCTGAAGAACAAAATGCAATGTGCAATGTTCAATGACGGTATCAATAAGGAATATATAAGAATGTATTAAACAAACAAGGTAGAATTGCTCATACTGGTGTGAAAATTTGGTGGTGGAGAATGAATGCTGCTACAGTAATAAAGAAGAAAAAAACAAACAGAAAAGGGAAATATTACTATCTATAAGTGATTTTGTTTTTATTACATCAAAGAAGAAACAGTGGAAATAAACAGTGAATTTTGTTTATGAGGCAAAAGAGCACTTTTGGTAGAGTAAGAATTAATTGCTCATGGAAGTCACCTAATATGAGAAATGTCCTTTTTCAGCTTGAGTAATTGATGAATCCTGTAAATAAAAACTTCTTCTAGTAAAGTTAGCCAATTTGCTTTAAAAAGAAAGAAATATTTTATATTTTAAAGCATTATTTTCTTCAAATTTATAGTGATAACTGGTTTGTGTAACTGTCCCCAAATGTGAAAGCTCATATGAAATTTAATTTGGACTTATAAAACTTCTGAATTAGCTCCATGGAATGGGCTTTTTCTTTTTTCTTTCTTGAGGTTTCCAGGCAAAGAGTAAACACTCTTTTTCACTGTCAATCATTTAACCCACATGTTTCTACATTAACATTTTTGTATGCACTTGCTAATTAACAAAGCATTCGCTCATGTTTATTTATTACCTGCAGAACAAAAAAAAAGCTCATTCAGATAGTTTGCAAAGTGTTACTAAACACACATTAAATGATACAGCAAAAAACGTTAAAAGGAAAACATGTATTTTTGTATAAGCCTTCAAAAGCTTGTGTTTCCCATCTGAAATAGTTCTTCTACATAAATAACAAGATTTTGCATTCTTTCTGGTATTTGTAATTGCTGAAATTGACAGATACAACATGAAAAATATCTTGAACATAACTTCTCTGTCTGGAAGAGGAACTCCCAAACAAGTTTGGTGCTATCCATCCTGTCACTTGTGAAGAGATAATAAGGCCATTCGCAGGGGAAAGGATCTATTGCCATTAATACGCAGTGGCTCTGGTCTTTTGCTAGAATCATAAGATAATAAATTTTGCTCCTGACTGAAGTATAAAATGTTTGGACTCTTTTTAAACAATGAAATGGGGCTTTTTCCCACACAGTAGTTTTTCATTTATTTTGTGGACACTGAAATGTTTTCACAACAATTTCAACTAATCAAATTTTACTTAGAGCTTGCTTTTCACAAGGTTTTCTTCACTATTAATTTATTTTACAGTAATATTTATTAGGAAGTTATGTGAAAGAGTAGGTTTCCCCAAATACTTGTCCTAGGGTGATGTTATGATGCTTGTATCCCCATTCGCGTGTTCTGTTTATGCTGGATATTATGTTCTGTGCCTTCAAGACTGGCTCTGAAGAGCAAATGTTTTGCTTTGGTTTTGTTATCAGCCTGCTACCCCATGGCTGGCAGGACACAGAGATGGGGCAGTATATAGTGCGGCTTTTGCTTTTTGCTTGGCTTTTTGCTTTGCTCTTGCTTTTTGCTTTGCTCCTGCTTTGCTCTTGCTTTTTGCTTCTGCTCATTAGTTAGTTTAGCTAAGCAGTCTGAATTTTTCCCTGGACTGTTTTTCCTTTCCCTTTTTTGGAACCACTTGAACCTGCTCTGGACTGGGACCTGGGAAACACCGAGAGTTTGCACCTTGTGGCCTGCAGCAGCTATTCCAGCACAAGAGGGACTGATAACAGAGCAATCACTCCCAAGAGAGACTTTCTGAATTTGTCATCTTTTTCAGAGCAGTGAAAGAGTGTTGTCATCCAGTATTGTTCATTTTGTGTGCTGAGGGGTGCTTTGCCTGTTAAATAAACAGGTTTTTTCCATTTGTCTCCGAGGAATCCTTCCCGAACCGGTTGGGGGGAGAGGCCGTGTGGGTTTGCTTTCTGGAGGGGCCCCCTTTGGAGGTTTTCTCCCAAATTTGCCCTAAACCAGGACATACTGAAAATCAAAAAAAGAAAAAAAGATGAAACTCAAAAATAGAATTATCAGTTTGCATCCTTGTCCTCAGCAATGGTGTTAATGTGTCATGGGGTACCACTTTCAGCCATCAGAGCACCTATCCCTATAAAGTCAGAGGCCTCAGTCCAGACAAAACTTCTGAGGGAAGATGCAGCTCAGAGTACAGCAAGTGCTTGGGGTCTCTTGCTGAGGCTGAGGCAGAGTGGGACAGTTTCCTTGCCTGCAGAAGGTGTGCAGTGGAACAGGACCTGTGTTGCCAAGGAAGTGCAGGAAGAGGTCAGCAGACTGTGCAGTATCAGAGAAGGTGAGAAAGAGATCTAGTGGATCTTTTTCAAGACCCTGCAGCCTGAAGTCTCAGCTGTATTGAAGGAGAATCAGGTGGTCTGTGCTAATTGGATTATGAAATAGCAAAGGCTGGAAGCCTATGACTTCTGGAAACAGAAAGAAGGCTCCTGCTTCACTTGCATATCTCCAACAAAGAACAGATGCAGTACCCTCACAGCAGATGAGGGTCTGGCAACTCTGTCCAAGAGCTAGTTAAGCCTGAGCCATGCTGCAGCACCAGAAGGAAGTGATAACTGATAATGGGAGACTCCATGCTATGGGGATTGGGGCCCATATCTGCCAACCTGACCTGCTGTGTTGGAAGATTTACTGCTTTCTGGGGGTTGGATCTGGGATGCTGCAGTGATGTTGACAAGGTTTGTGCAACCCTCGGATTATTACTCCTTGCAAATCTTTATGTGGACACCAATACTGCCAGAGGAGACCTGGAGCATATAAGTGTGACTACATGCATCTAGGGGCAATGGTCAAGGGTATGGGGGCCCAGGTAGTTTCCTCATTGGTCTTTCCAGTGAAAAGCAAGAGCTTGAGGGGGAATGGAAGTATCCTGTGGGTCAACAGTTGCTTGCCCAGCTGGCAATGACAATCAGCATTTGTATTTTATTACTGTGGGGACCCTTCTTTAAAGATTGAAGACTGTTAGAGATGGGATCCACCTGACCAAGTGGGGCAAAACTATCTTTACCAACATACTGGCCAACCTGGTGAGGAGAACTTTAAACTAGAAATAACGGGGAATGGAGATGATTACCCACAGTCAAGTGAAGGAGTACTGGAATGAGTTGGTAAGCAGAGTGTTATGGAAAAGAGAGAGCTTGTAATTGGCAAAACAGAGATGAGAAGGAGACTGCTGGACCAAATTCTTACAAACAAGGAAACTTTTCTTACAATTCTTACAAACTGTTGGTGATATGAAGGTTGGGGGGAGTCTGAGCTGCATTAACCATGAGATGGTGGAGTTGAGTATACTGAGAGGATGGAAAAAGGAAAATGGCAGGATAACAACTCCAAATTTCAGGAGAGCAGACTTTGGCCTATGCAGAGACCTGCTTGGAAGAATCCCATGGAAGACAGTCCTGGAGAGCACTCTAGATCTAGGAGACCTGTTTGATATTCAAAGATCACCTCCTCCAAGCTCAAGAATAGTCCATCACAATGAGCAGGAAATCAAGCAAACGTGACAGGTCTGCATGGATGAACAAGGAGCTCATGACTTAACTCAAACATGAAAAGGAAGCACACAGGAGCTGCAAAAAGGGGCAAGTGACCCAGGAGGAATGCAGAGACACTGGCCAAGTATGCAGAAATGGGGTTAGGAAAACCAAACTGGAGTTGAAACTGAGGAGCAACATTAAGGGTTTCTACAGGTACATCAGCAGAAAAAATGAAGACCAGAGAAAACGTGGGCCTGGTGCTGAATGGGAGCAGGGAACCTAATGACAAAGGCTGAGGTACAGGATGCCTTCTACACTTGAGTCTTTACTAGTAAGGACTACCTTCAGAAATCTGAAGCCTCTGAAACCAGAGGAAAAGTCTGCAGCAAAGAAAACTTCTCTTCATTAGAGGACGACCCAGTTAGGAAAACATTTAAAAAATTGGAGAGGCATAAGTCCATGGCCCTGATCGGTGCACCCATGAGTGCTGAGGGAGCTGGCTGATTTCACTGTGAGGCCACTCTCAATTATATTTGAATGGTCATGGTGATCAGGGAAAGTTCATGAGGACTAGAAGAAAGCAAATAACCATGTCCCTAAGCGCCACATCTATATATCTTTTAAATACCTTTTAAAGCTAACCAGAACTTGTGGGTCCCTAAGCCCTCAAAGCAAATTCTGAGGGTACTCTGCTACATATCTCCCTTAATAGCTTAGTTTGCTTTCTTAAAGTCCAGTGTACCAACTCTGCTGATGTTTTTTTCTCACTACACTGAAAATTTTAAACTCAAACATTGCATGATCATAGAATCATTAAGATCATTGAGTCCAACTGTTGATCACTGTGGGCAAGACAGCCACTAATCATCACATCTCCCAAGAGTCCTTCTCTAGTCACAAACAAGTCTAGGAGGGCATCTTTCCTAGTTGGCTCACAGAGTACTTGTGACAAGAAATTACCTCCCACAAACTTCAAGACTTCCCAAGGCCTGTTCATCACAGCAGAATGATATGGCCAGTTGACGTCCGGAAAGTTGGAATCTCTCATAAGGATGTGGGCTACTGATCCAGAGATTTCTCCTAATTGCTTACAGAAGAACTCATCACTGCTTACATCCTGGCTGGGAGATCAGTAATAAACATTCACTATAATATCTCCTTTGTTTTCCATCCCCTTAAGCCTCACTCAGAGGCTCTCCACCACATCACTGCCAACTGTAAGGGCTGTACAATCAAACCTCTTCCTTACATATAGTGCCACATGTCCATCTCACCTGCCCTGCCTACCCCTCCTAAACAGCCTGTACCCCTTCATCCCAGCATTCCAGTTGTGGGACTCATTCCACCTAGCAAATATAGCACTACCTGCTATATCAGTTAGACATACTCAAGTCTATAGGACTGGATGGGATCCACCCAAGGTGGAATGTTTTGGAGCAGATCACCCCTACAAAGAGGGGTCTGGACAGGCTAAATTGATGGACTGAGGTGAATTGTATGAGGTTCAGCAAGGCCAAGTGCCAGGTCCTGCACCTGGGTCACAACAACCCCATTCAGCACTACAGGCTTGGGGAAAGCAGGTGGAAAGCTGCCCAGTGGAAAATAACCTGGAGGTGTTGGCCAATAGCCAGCTGAACATGAGCCATCAGTGTGCCCAGATGGCCAAGAAGGCCATGTATCGGAAATAGTGTGGCCAGCAGGACCAGGGAAGTAATTGTCCCTCTCTACTGGGCACTAGTGAGGCCACACCTCAAGTACCGTGTCCAGTTCTGGACCCCTCACTACAGAAAGGACATAGAGGTTCTGGAGCAAGTCCATAGAAGGACAATGAAGCAGGTGAAGGATCTAGAGAGTAAGTCATATGAGGTGTGGCTGAGGGAGCTGGGGTTGTTTAGCCTGGAGAAAATGAAGCTCAGGGATGATCCTATCACACTCTACAACTACCTGAAAGGAGGTTGTAGTGAGGTGGAGCTTGGCCTCTTCTCCCAGTCAACTAGCGACAGGATGAGAGGACATAGTCTCAAGCTGCACCAGGGGAGGTTTAGGCTGGACATCAGGAAGAATTTCTTCACAGAAAGGGTTGGTAAGCATTGGAATGGACTGCCCAGGGAGGTGATGGAGTCGCCATCCCTGGAGGTTTTAAAAAAAATGGATGCGACACTTAGTGCTATGGCGTAGTTGACAAGGTGGTGATTAGTTAAATGGTGGACTCAATGTTAGAGGTCTTTTCCAACCTAAATGATTCTGTGATTCTGTAATAATATTTATAACACAGATGTTTTGGTATTTCCCAAGTAGAGCTTACCCTAAGTCAAGGACTTTTCAGTATCTCATGCTCTGCTAGTGAGGTGCACAAAAAGCTGGGAGGGAGCATGACTGGAACAGGAGACCTGAACTGGCCAAATGGATATTCCACTCCATAGAAGGTCATGCCCAGGATATAAACTGGAAGGAGTTAGCTGGAAGTGATCAATTGCTGCTCAGGGACAGGCTGTGCATTGGTCAGCAGGTGGAGAGCAATTGTATTGTGCATCACTTGTGTTTCTTGGGTTTTATTTTTTTTTCTCTCTCCTTTTCATTACAATTATTATTATTGTTATTATCATCATTAAAAATATTAGTATTATTATATTAGTTTCAATTTTTAAACTGTTCTTAACTCACAAGTTTTACTTTTTTCTGATTTCCCATGCAGCTAGTGGGGGAGGGAGCATATGTGTGGTACTTATTTGCCAGCTGGGGTTAAACCACAACACCATCTAAGTGGCCATAATATTTTTGGGGACTGTATCAAAGGCCTTACATAAATCCAGGTAGATGACATCTGTAAGCTCTCCCCTTTTCCACTGATGCAGTCACTCCATTGTACAAGGCCACTAGATTAGTCAGACACGATTTGTCCTTGGTGAAGCCATGTCACCTGTGTCTAATGTCCCCCCTGTCATCGATGTAGCTTCCAGGAGGATCTGCTCTGTTAAGGAAACTACCCAGTCTGACCATACACAAGACTCCTTAGAGGCACCAGCTCAGGCTGTTTCTGTGCTGCTGTGCAGTGAATAAATTGCTTTATGGAACGAGACATCTGAGATTGCTATGGGAAACCTGGGGTCGAACTGGTAAGGAAACCTGGTCTGACTGCATGTGAGTGGGGTGTGCAGGGGCTCCCTTCAGCTCACTGGAGCCACCACTGCGAAGAGGCTTTAGTCCCAGCAGTTAAAGTCTCTGACATTTGGAGTGTGACTGCCAGAGACTCTCCTGAATGGTAAGACTGGGAAGTTTCCTTTACATGCTCCATGATCTTACAGGTAACAGGTGAGGCCAACTGGTCCGGTAGTTCCCAAAACCTTGTTTTTACAGTTTTTAAAAATGAGTGCAATGTTTCCCTTTTTCCAGTCACTGGTGATGCAGTCTGACTGCCATGACTTCTTAAATGTAATGGAGAATGGCTTGTCAACTACATCAGTTCCTTCAGGACCCTGGCATGCATCTTGTTGGGTCATGGAATCATAGAACTATTTAAGTTGCAACAGACCTCTAAGATCATTGAGTCCAACCATTAACCTAACACTGCCAAGTCCACCACTGAACTATGTTCCTCAGTGCCACAGCTATTTCTTTTAAATACCTCCAGGGATGGTGACTCTAATGCTTGACAACACTTTCAGTGATGAAATTTTTCCTAATATCTACTCTAAACCTCTCCTGGTGCATCATGAGGCCATTTCCTCTTGTCCTACCATGTGTTACTAGGGAGTAGAGACCCCCACCTTGCTGCAAGCTCCTTTCAGGTAGTTGTAAAGAGACATAAGGTCTCCCCCGAGTCTCTTTTTCCCCACACTCCAGCTCCCTCAGCTGCTCCTCATAAGACTTGTGCTCCAGACCCTTCACCAGCTTAATTGCCTGGTTTTGGACACACTCCAGCACCTCAATATCTTCCTTGAAGTGAGTGGATAGTGAAGTGCCCAGAAGTGAACACAATATGAGGTGCAGCCTCACCAGTGCCAAATACAGGGGAACAATCACTTCCCTGGTCCTACTGGCCCCACTATTTCTGACACAAGCTAGGATATCTTTGGCCTTCTTGGTCACCTGGGCACACTGCTGGCTCATATACTCCCCACATAAACTCATGACATGTTTGTAGCCCTCCTGAGTTTCCTGTCCCTCCTTCCAAAGGTCATAAACTCTTCTTTATTTTTCCCTGAGTTCCAGCCAAAGTTCTCTGTTCAGCCAGGCCAGTCATCTTCCCCGCAGGTTCATCTTTGAACACGTGGGGACAATCTGCTCCTGCGCCTTTAGAATTTCATTCTTGAAGAATGTCCAGTCTTCCTGGACTTCTTAGCTCTTCAGCACTGCCTCTCAAAGGACTCACTCAACCAGTTTCCTAAACAGGCCAGTCTTCTCTCTGCAAGTCCAAGGTAGCAGTTCCGTTGTCACCCCTCTTTACTTGTCTGAGAATCAAAAACTGTCATTACATGATCGCTTTGCCTAAGGCATCACCCAGCAGTCCATCACTGTTCACAAACAACAGGTCCAGCAGGGCACCTTCCTGAGCTGGCTCACCATCTGTGTCAGGAAGTTCTCTTGCACACACTCCAGGAACCTCCTAGACTGTTTCCTCTCTGCTGTGTGGTATTTTAAGCAGACACCCGATAAGTTGGTCTCCCACGAGAACAAGGGCTAGTGATTATTAAGATTTCTCCCAGCTGTTTATAGAATATTTCATCTGCCTCTTCACCCTGGTTGAGTGGTCTATAACAGACTCCCACAATATCTGTCTTGTTGACCTTGCCCCTGATTCTTGAGTAAACACTCAACCCTATAGACACCATCGTTAAGCTCCAGACAGTTGAGTCAGTCCCTAACATGCAGGGCTACCCTACCATCTCTCCCTCCTCGCCTTTCCCTTCTGAAGAGTTTATAGCCATCCATTGCAGCACTCCAGTCATATGAGTCATCCCACCATGTTTCTGTGACTGCAATTATGTCATAGTTTTCCTGCTGCACAATGGCTTTCAGCTTCTCCTGTCATCCCATGGACTGGTGTATGCTCAGATTCCTCAGGTGGTAACAAATCTGATCTTCTCCCATGATGGGAAGGACTTCTTCCTCCCAGTCCCTACCCTGAATTTCAGGGTCTTGAAAGATGTGGGAGGAGAGATTGCTGGTGTCAGGGCAGTCCCCCAGGAGGATCAGAGCCTGTGAGTGTGAGGCTTCCTGTAGCTGAAGTAAGAACATTTCATCAACAGGCTCCCCTTGATTGGGCAGCCTGTAGCAAACACCAATCATGCGGTTTCCTTTGTTGGCTTTTCCCTTATTTTTACCCAAAAGATTTCAACCCATTCAGCACTTGTTTTCAAAGACAGCTCTCTCCAGTCAATTTTTTTTTTTTACACAGAGGGCAACCCCTCCACCCCTTCTTCCTTGCCAATGATTTCTGAACAGTTTATAGCCATTGATTGCAGCGTTTCAGTTGTGTGATTTGTCCCATTGTTTCAGTGATGGTATTAAATCATAGCTTTCCAGGTGCACAGAGGCTTCCATCTTTTCCTGTCTGTTATCCATCCTGCATGCATTGCTATAGAGGCACTTCAGTAGACCTATCAACCTTGTCACCATTTTAGAAGAACACAATTCCTTTGTGGCATTTTACAGGTGTCTTCCTGTTGGTTCCTAATATTTCTTTTATAAATTCTTTTAATCTTATATGATATATATATACATATATATATATATATATAATATATATATATGTTATTATAATTACATTTCAAGATTTAACACAACATACAAAACATGCAATAAATGTTTTTAAAAAGAATTTGTCCTTCCTGGGAAACAATTTAAAAATCATTTACTACCAAAAGCAGCCATTAAAAAGTACCATGGATGCTATAAAAGAATGCTCTATTCCTGATAATGGTCAGTTTGCCATAATATCAGAATCAATCAATGAGTCCTTCATACTGGAAATCGAAAATAAACTATAATAGACTGGAACAATAAACAAGTCTTAAGATGTTTGAGTGTTATGTTGGTTAAATAGGTATCAAAACTGATAAGGTTTTAGAAGCCGCTAATAATACATTAATGTTTAATTATCCAAAAATAAAATGACAAAGTGTATACATTTTAATTTTTTAACAACTAGAACTTATATATAAAAAACTAAAGCCTACTGAAGTCAACAGAAAGACTGTCTTGACATTATTGGACTCAGGCTTAGAGCCATAATACATTCACAGCTGTCAGTTAGACTAGAAATAGTATATTAAAAAAGCCATATTTATCTTTGATAAAAACTTAGAATTAGCAGTAAAAAAGGCATAATTCATAATAAAATATATTCTTAAAAATTCTATAGGCTTTCCTAAATACAATGAAACATCCACTCTGCTTTTCTTTAAATACAATGCTTACATCAACTCCAGTATGCCTTTCTAGTCAACAAAGTTAAGGAAAGATCACACACATAGACACATGACATTTAGATCCTTTGAAATAATTTCCAAAAGTTTCACGAGGCACAAAAATCTCACCACATAAAACAAAACAAAAGACAGTCTTATGAAATGTTATCTGTGTTTAACTTACTAGGAATAGGTCTAAGGACATCAGGAATGAGAATCTCCACCAAAGCCTGGTACATCACATGGTCACAGTTACCCATCCATTTCAGAATAGACTCATTTTTGCACAGAGTAATAAGTTTTCCTTTTGGAAGTCGACTTTCTATTTCACTCAGATTGCTGTTGTGAATAAATGTAACAAATGGAAATGCATTTACATACAGATAAGTGCAATCCATTTTGAAATAGATTATTTAATGAAAACTTTATAGATGTTTCTGTTACATCCAATTGAAACTAACTTCATCATATGAAACTGGGGGGGAAAATGGCCTCCAAAGTTCTGCTCCAGACCATAAATAATGGAGAGATATGATAAAAATGGTCCTTTCAATTTAAACAGACCAGACAACATATTGTGAAAAGATACTTTGAATCTAGTAATCCAAATGAAAAAAAATAGATGTATACAATCATTTCAAGGCTGCAGTTTGACATATACCAACACCCTATATATCAAATAGCAGACAACACAAATTTAACCTGAAAAACTATTGCTATCAGAAAAGGTTCTTAGCCTATAGGTAAAACTAAGTCTTCTATTGATTTGACTCCTGCTGTTATATCATGATGTTGAACAGTAAGCAAAGATACATTTACTGACCTCAGTTCAATAATAGCCACATCGTCAGCTGGAGCAGAGGGAGAATAGCGCCAGAAAGTTTGCCACAATTTTTCTATCAGGCTAAACTGAAGATTCACAATAACATCCACTATTGCCTAAAGAAATATAAAATCAGTGCAGATAGTCTTCTAAGTGATTCTCCCCACAATTCTTTCAAGGGGTATAGCTGCCCCTGGTCATTTTGCAGAAAAAATATTAAAATGTATGCTTATAAATAAACATATAATATCCTTTTTAATAACTTTGTAGCAAAAATTTTTCCAGCTGTCTGGACTGGTGTAACCAGAAACTAAGATCAGGCCAAGTGACTAAGATCAGCCCTCCAGAAAAGAGCCTAAGCACATATATCAGGTGAATTCACTTAAACTGAACTTTTAACACTATTGAAAACACAAAGGAAACCTATTTCATTAATTTTGTTACTTCATTACATGCTTTAAAGCACCTTCAACAATAATTTTAAAACACGTTATTCAATATAAAATGCTGCCTTAAATTCTTAAGCAACCTGCTTCTTTAAAACTTGAAGAAAAAAATTAGTTTGTTTTAACATAAACATTACAAATAATAATTTAATATGATTCCATCTCATATTAAAAAAGCTCAATTTTGAATATATATTATCTAAAATTTGTTTTATCTAAAATTCTCAAAATCTACACATTATTACATTCCTGTATCGGTATTCTATTACATGGGGTCCTTTTTCCTGTTAAGAGAGAAATTTCAGGGGTCTTTTTGTAAATGTCCTTTCTGAATAAGCAAAATATTTGAGAATCACATAAGATACAAGTAGGCTGGCTGTAATCTGTTTTGTGTCAGTCACCTTGTTGTTCTGATTCTCACTAGATGACATGAATTTTCAAAGAATGATTTCTGTGAAAAGACACTTTTCTTACCTCACAGTGTTCTCGATAAAGACTTTGCAGTGATTTTATGTCCTCAAGGGTAGTACCATCTGGCAGAGAAGATATTTCAACTTCGCCAAACTCTGGAAGTACTCGAGATGCATCTGTTTCCATGACAACATAACAGAACAAAGATATTGCAAATTCTGCTAATTACAGTTTGGTCAGAAAACATTTAAGGATGATGTAAAGAAATAAAGTCTAGAAGGTCATAATGCCCAAAGAGGAATGTCTTTCATACTTAATATGTTTTAAAGTTGCAATAAAATTGTGAGCAAACCAGCTAGCTATTTTTAAAACAAAAGATGTTAAATTATTCTTAAGAGGTAGCAGATAAAAATGATTACACATACATATTGTATCTGTATGTAAAAAAAGATAAGACTAATTTTCAGAATATTAATGTCAGTATATAAGAGATCAACATAATGTAATAGTTTTATTTTGATCAACCAAAGAGCTTTTGCATTGACATGCATGTTAGGGTTTAGTAGACTCAGCAGCATATACTTACTTGAAATTTAAAAGCCTTTCAACTGTAGCCAACATGTGCTTTTACTATTTCTCACAAGTGTTTCCAACAGATATACTGGTACGGGGGGGAAAATGCACTGTCAACTAGGGGGACAGTGGAAAGGAAAATTAAAAAACCTGCTAACTATAGCCAAAGGTTCCCAATGATTTTGGTAACAGCAAGGTTGTGCCAAAAGATGAGATGCCTCAAAATCTCCAATATACGAATTCAAAACAAAGTGTACAATTACTGCAATAACACATTTAATAAGCATTTTTACATTAGCAAATGTAAAAGCCAGGATGCCATTGGCTTTCTTGGCCACCCGGACACACTGCCATCTAAAGTCCAGCCAGCTGTTGACCAGCACCCCTAGATCCTTTTCCGACGCTTTCCAGCCACTCTTCCCCCAGCCTGTAGCATTGCATGGGGTTGTTGTGACCCAAATACAGGACCCAACACTTCACCTTGTTGAACCTCATGCCACTGGCCTTGGCCAATTGATCCAGCCTGTCCAGATCCCTCTGCAGAGCCTTCCTACTCTCCAGCAGATCAACACTTCTGGCCAATTTGGGGTCATCTGCACAGTTACAGAGGCACATTCAACCCCCTCATCCAGATCACTGCTAAAGATATTAAACAGGACTGGCCCCAATACTGAGCCCGGGGGAATACCACTTGTGACCACCCACCAACTGGATTTGACTTCATTCATCACCACTCTTTGGGCCTAGCTATCCAGTCAGTGTTTTACCCAGCAAACAGTGTATCCATCCAAGCCATGAACAGCCCCGTCCTCTGGGAATGCTGTGGGACACAGTGTCAAAAGTTTTATTGAGGTTTAGGTGGACAATATCCACAGCCTTTCCTTCATCCACTAGGCAGGCCACCTTGTCATAGAAGAAGATCAGGTTATAGAATCATAGAATGGTTTGGGTTGGAAAGGACCTGAAAGACCATCTGCATCAGTTGTGCAACTTGTTCCATTGTGGCAGCAGCTCTCTGGCTACAGAGAGTGGCACACAACTTGCCCAGGCATCATGATGGGAAAGGCTGTGAGAAGATCAGAGAAAAGAATGATGAACAATTCTTATCTTCACTTGCTGCACCTGTTGTTGTGAACATGTGGAATGTGTTATGGAGATTTGTTTACCAAAGGGTGGTTTCTTAATTAGCCAATGGTGATGGGGTTTTAATTAAAGGACCAATTAGGTCAAACTGTATTGGACTGTTTGTAAAGGCGATGGGTTTCTTAATAAGTATAGTATAATAAAGCGATTGATCAGCCTTCTGGAATCATGGAGTCAATGCCAATTATTACCCGGCTGGGGATGCCATGCTACAACAGTTCCATCGTGTCTCTGTGATGGCAACTATGTCATAGTTTTGCTGCACCATGGCTTCCAGTTCCTCCTGTTTGTTGCCCATGCTGAATGCATTGATGTAATACACTTAAGTTGTGCTATTGATCCACTGTCTTTTCAGGGGGAGAAGCTCTAATTTCTGCTTGACCATTCTCAGCTGCTTCTGTGGTTTCTAGCACATCAATAACCCATGCATCCTTGCTACTGCATGGATCTCCATCTCCTACCTCTATCAAGACTACAGACTGAAGGACCTCATTAGCATGCCATCTGTCAGTGGCGTGCCACCCCCAGGCTTATCTCCAGTGTTTCTGATTTTACTCCCTTGAAATCTAGTTTAAAGCTCTCTCAATGAGCCCTGCTAGCTAATAAGGATCCTTTCCCCCCTTTGAGACAGGTGTACCCCAGCTGTTGCCAGCAGGCTCAGTGTCATGTAAAACAACCCATGATCAAAAAAACCCAAATTCTGCTGGTCACACCAGGCTCAGCACCAGGTATTCATCTGCATGATTTTCCTGTTTCTACCTCCATCATTCCCTGCAACTGGCAGAACAGAGGAGAAAACTGTTTGCTCCAGATCCTTCAATCATTCATCCCAAAGCCCTGGGGCTCCTTTTTGTCCTCAGACTTTTTTTTGGACTTCATTGTTGACCACCTGAAAAATCAGTAATGGATAATAATCAGAGGGCTGTTCCAGGCTCCAGAGTTTCTTGGCAATGTCTCTTACCCAGGCCTCAGGGAGGCACCAGACTTCCCTATGGGTTGGGTCCAGTCAGCATATCAGGCCTTTATTCCTCTCAAAAAGGAGTCACCAATGACAATTGCTCTTTTTTTCTTGACTGAGGCAGTTGTGATGCAGGGGGTAAACTTACTCACTCTAGGCAACTCCTCCAACCTGGACAGACCTTTGTCCATATTGTAGAGTGCCCATGTTGTATTTGTGTTCAAGAGGCATCTGGATATGGCACTTGGGGATATGGTTTAAGGGTGATTATGGGAGTGCTGGGTTGATGGTTGGACTAGATGATCTTGGAAGTCTCTTCCAATGTTGATGATTCTGTGCCTGGTCTTCAAGTTCTAGAGCCACATACTTATTGTATTGCAGCTGGGAAGGTGAGGTAGGCCAGGAGGGGATTTGCCTGCTGCCTTGAGTAGACACCTCTTTCCATTCCCTCTCATCTCTTAGGTCCCCTCCTTCTGCCTGGTAGTGAGAGTGTAAAGGATCATTTTCTTCTTGTGGTGTGGCCAGCTGGTGCATTTGCCTTAGGAATGGTAGAGATTGGCTCAACCATTCAGAGTTCCTGATACTTCTTTTCTACCTCCTCTCTTAGATCTGCCCCTGGGCTGAGCAGATAATCCACTTCACCACACCTCACACAGCTGTTGTCTCTACTGCCATCCAGTACCAGTGCCAGGCTCTGGCATTCCCTGTAGCCCAAGACCTAGATGGCTGTGTGTTTTCATGGCATCTCTGTCTGTGTCACCACATCCTTTCTGGCAAGTCCAGAGGACATAGCTCCCCTCCAAAGGGATACTATAGCTGAGCTCCTTCTGAGAAGGTAATGACCACCAACTGAGCTCTCCTCTTGAGCTGGTGGGTGACTGCATTCTACCTTCCTGAACTGCCACACCCCACCCTGTTTACCTACTTTGTACCCTAGGAGCTCCTTTTGTATGGGTGTGTCAGAGACTGGAAAGAGCAATGTCTGGAGACATTTTGGGATGCTTGGAATGTGTGTAGTAGGGGGCGGTCCAGCCTTGCTCCGGTGAGGTGGTGCCCTGCCCCAAATACCCCCCAGCCCTGCAGTCTCTGTCAATAATAGAACACTGGAGGCATCCCCCCAGTGTTGCCTAACCCAGCCCCTGAGTGGCTGAATAACTGGAAGTCCCACCTGGGAGGAAGGCCCATGAAGGGCCAAGGGTTTAAGAAGGCTGAGCACAAGGCAAGCACATCATTCTTTAACCCTACCTTCATCTTGGAGTTTTCTATCTGTTACATTGCTGGAACTCAGGAGTTGGTAGCTATGACTCTTTTGCTATATCTTTCCTGTCTTTCTCCCTTTCTTCTTCAAACTTTCTTATGGAACGTAAACATGAAATGAGTTTAAAGGTTGCGAAGTTGAATGGGCTAAGATGATGCCGTAATAAGTGTTTTATGTTGTACTAAATCTTTTGCCAAAGTTCCTTGATTTTCTATTTTTTGCCAGTAAACCTTTGTAGGATTTTTACCTCTTGAGACTATCTGGTTGGTATTTCTCCCTTGCATCTACCCAAAGCAAAGGAACCTCAGTTTAGTCCCATACATTGTCTGGGGTGTTACAGGGTGGGGAGTGGACCTCATCACTCCTGACCTCACCCACACTGAGTCAGAGCTGCCTCTGGGTCAGAGCTTCAGTGCTTCCTGCTGGGAGGGGAAGGTGGGGTGCTGAGGCACCTCTTGGTGCTAATTTTGAGGTCTTGCCACTTCAGGAACTCTCTCCACAGTCCTTCGGCATGATCCTTGACTCCAGAGCACATCTGCCAGAGCAGTTTGCCTCAGTCTTCACCACACTTGCATTGCAATATATTTTAAATCTACGGTGCAAATAGATTTTGCACTTTTTTTTTTGTTTATATCTGCATAATGAATATTAAATACTGCAGAAGTCTTGCAATACAGAACATATAGCTCCTATGAGTATCTTTTTGTTCTATTATCAGTGAGACGGCAGTATAACATCTTTTCATACCTAAAAACTGTTGATGATGTTGACTTTGGGCAATTATAGTTTGTTCAGCAGATGTGCCTGTCTGTTGACCACTTCCTGTGAAACTATCTGGAACTCCATCCACTTTCTGCAAAGGCTTGTACCTACAAAATGATCAAATACAAAATCATTCTTTAGGATCACATTTTTGTAAGTGCCTGATTTCTGAGTCTTAATATACAGTTTTGCTAGTTCACACAAAAGAAAAAAGTAACATCAGAATAATTGTAGCAAGGAAATGTAGAACATTGGCAACACATAAAATTCATAAAGCACATATCACAGCACAACTACCAATTTCTTGTGGAATTTGGTTAAAAACTATACCACTAACATCTAAAGCGCATTTACACTAAACAGAAACACAATATTTCCTTTTCCAAAGGACTTGTCTTCCCAGGAATAAAGTAGTTCAAAAATAAAGGTTTAATCACCTAAAGAAGGGTGATTCATTTGTTTGAAGACAAAGTAATTTAAATAATTTTAACATGTAACAAACCTCTCATAAGCTCAGAAGGTCTGAGAAGGCTACTTAAACTAAGTAGCTGAATCAAGGGAGGTTCAGACTTGATATTAGGAAGCATTTCTTTACTGAGAGGGTAGTCAAACACTGGAACAGGTTTCTTACAGAGGTGGTCAATGCCTCAAGCCTGTCACTGTTCAAGAGGCATTTGAACAATGCCTTTAATAATATGCTTTAACTTTTGTTCAGCCCTGAAGTAGTCAGGCAGTTGGACTAGATGATTGTTGAAAGTCCCTTGCAACTGAAATATTCTATTCTATTCTATTCTATTCTATTCTATTCTATTCTATTCTATTCTATTCTATTCTATTCCATTCCATTCCATTCCATTCCATTCCATTCCATTCCATTCTCTTCATCATTTAAGTCGCAAAACCTTTTATAAAGGATAAAAAGGACAAATATACAAATAGGAGTTCTGTTTAGGGTGGTCAGATGTTAAAACTATCACACAGACAGGCTGAAGATTCTGCCTGCCATCTTCAACACAACTGAAAATTAATTCTGCCATAGCTCTTAGTGATAAGAACTTGGAACCTTTGTCCTTCTGAAGTAGCTTTGAACCCAGAAGAAAACCAGACAAACCTCAATGCAGAAAGCAATGCATGAGAACTGTTGCTCAAGTCTGAAATTGCAGATTGTAAAGCTTAGTTTTAACTTTAGAAACATCAACAAATTCCACTCTGAAAATGCTCCTCTTAAAAGAAGTTAAGTCAGATGTGAGCATGTTCACATTTTGATCTTATTCAATAGATAACAGAAATGTCCTATGTGGCTATTTAGATTTTAGTTTATGAGAAAGTTCCCTTAAGAAGCAAGCATACAAGGTTTTGGTCATTCTAGACATATATGTAACTATACAATAACATAGAACATGTGATATACAAGTGTGTTGATTTGGCATGGCCTGTTTTTTTGGTGCGGCCGCTGCCATCCCCAGTGTGGCTCGTGGCCAGCCTTGCCTGCCTGGCTGCCCCTAGCCAACTGCGCTGCGGGCAAAAAGGGCAGGAGTGATGGCAATAGCTTCCCCTTCCCAGTGCGCCACATGAAGACAAGTGTTAAATAGTGTCAGTGCCGCAGCAGCCGCCACTGCCTGCACAATGGCAGCAGGGTCACCTGGCCAGCAGCAGAAGCATGACGAGTGATTCCCTGATGCGGAACCTACATGAGATCAACTTCTCGGCACTGTGGGATCTTGCAAAAATCTTTGAATTGGTGGAACTTGTTGACAATGGTACCTACAAGCAGAAGATTTTCTTCTAGTCAGAAAAGAGGAGGAATTCAGGATATGTGAGGGAAAACAACATGGCGGCACCAAGGTCAGTGGAAAAGAAAGAGGGGGAGAAGGTGCTTCAAGCGTTGGAACCAAGATTCCTCTGCAGGCAATGGTGAGGACTATGGTAAAACAAACTGTCTCCTTTTAATGCATGAAGTCCACAGGGGATGCAGAGGTCCACTCGCAGCCTGTGGGAAAAGTGCTCATGCCAGAATGGGTGGATGTTAGAGAAAGCTGTGGTCTAGTGGGAGACCCAAATAGAGAGAGAGGGCCCCTGTTTCCAGAGACAGAGAGAGAGAGAGAGCCCTTGCTTTCAAACTTGAGCAGCCTAGCCTTAAAAGACCACACCCCATGGACAAATGACCCATGCCATAACAGTTTGAAGATGACAGTTTTGCCCGTGGGAGGGACCCCATGGCATAGCAGAAAAAATACTCCTCTCCCTGAGTGAATGGAAAAAGATCTTGAAAGATGATCTGACCAAAGCCCCTCATGCCCTGTCTTCCTATGCCGTCGGTGGGAAAGATGGAGGGGCTGGGGGAAAAAAAAGGTGTTTTAAAGGCTTATTTTACTTCCATTTTCCTCCTCTGACTCTGTTAACAATAAATTTACTTTAGACCTTTAAATTTGAACCTGTTTTCCTGTTAAAGTCTTTTTTTCTCCTAGTCCTTAACTCATGAACTGTTAGTTAATTTTTTTCCCTCTCCTCAACCCAACTGTAGCAGGAGAGAGTAAGCAAACAACTTCCATGAGTGCCTGGCATTTGGACAGCATCGAACCACAACAAAAAGAAGTATACTTTTCCAAAAAACACCTCTTTGCCTTAACATAGAGTATGATAACTTTAGGAATGAGAATACTTGAAAACAAAAACTTTTGTCATGATCTAAATCTCTATGAATTTTATATGAAGTTTAGTTATTGTAAAGGCCCAGGATAAAATTCCAGGCCTGCAGAAATAAATTTTACAACTGTAATCAACTTTAGGAAGATTAAAGTTTAATCTCTAGTATCACAGTGATGCTGAATTGATTTTTGCCTTTTTTTCTTTTATATATTCTCTATATTCTTTACACATATATTTGTAGCTCTGTAGCCTATTGTTGTATTCATATATAGCTCCAGTACTTTTCCCTACCTTTTCCCTACCTAATCAAGTGACATTGAACTCTTATGAATAAACTTCTCATCACTTGATAGATCTCTTTGCAATCCAAAAACCTAATTTTTAAAGAATTTTTAACTTTAGTCTCATTATACTCTAAAAATGTCTGGCAGAAGATCAATTTCTATTTTAAAATCAAAATCAGTATGTTCACATAGTTCCACTTGTTGCAGTGTGTTGCAATTTCCTGTTTTAGCTACCCCAGTCCTTTCCCAGGTGTGCCAACTTCTCCCTTCCCCTCCCCTTGCCTCCTTCTAGGAGCTGTCTGTCAAGCTTAACATTCCAGCAAGGGCGTGGTGTGATTGGCAGAAGTTCAAAAGATGCTTCTCAGACCTGGGGCCATTGGCCTGTCTAAGTGTCATTGTCCCATGAGACCCTCCCCCTCCCATCTGGATTGATGGCTCACCTATCCTCTCCCTCCCCCCTCTCCTTGGGCTTAAAAGGACACTCAGACCATGTGGTCGGTATTCTGTTGGGAGCTGTTACCAAGATTCAGAGCTCTGTGATCCTGGAATAAAACTCTGAATTTAACCCTCCTCAGAATCCTCTCCTTTTCTCTTCACCTCGCCTAAGGACTTTCACCAGAGGTAAAACTGAGTTCCTACAAGCCTGGACATGTTCCAAGTTCCTAGCTGCAACATCTAGCCAGCCAGAGGTATCTCTGTGGTGAAATACCACAGCTACCACCTCTGGCCAAGCAGCAGGGGCCAGACGAGCCCAGGCACATTCCATACGGTAATATTGAAATTTTATTCCAATATCCACTAGTTTCTAGAAAATTTATTATTTCACAATTTTTTCAGCTCTTTGAGTAGAATCTAAAGTGTCTTGAATGTATAAAAGTAACAGTCTTTTGAGTTTCTAGGGTTTAAAAAGAACTTTCACACAGAAAAAAAATCTAGGTGCTAGGAGCCAGGATTATGCTACCACTTGCTCCAATGTGCTTTATCTTGGGGAAAAGCCTTAATTCTGGCATTATTACAGGTGACATTATAGGAGTCAAACAGTTTTAACAGCTTTTATAGACCGGTTAGCCTCACCTTGTTCCTGAGAAGTTGATGAAGCAGCTAAACCTAGAAACCATTGAAAAACACATGAAGGAGAAGATGGCAATTGGGAGTAGTCAGCATGGATTCACCAAAAGGAGTTCGCACTTGACCAAATTGGTAAACTTCTACAATGAAATTACTGGCCTGCTAGATGAGGTGAAAAATTGATGAAATATGGACTGGATGAGCAGACACCGAGATAGATTGAGAATTGGCTGAATAGCTATATTGGGTTTATGTGGCAAAGTTTTGGTAGTGGAGGTCTGCAGGGGTAGCTTCTGAGAGGAGACAGCAGAAGCTGCTCCCATGTCAGAAAGAGCCAGTTTCAGCCAGCTCCAAGATGGACCCACCACTGGCCAAAGCCTGAGCCAATCGGAGACATTAGTAGTGCCTCTGTGATAACATATTTTAAAAAGAGTTAAAAATGCTGCACAACAGTAGCTGGGAGGAGGAGTGAGAATATGTGAGAAAAAATTCTGCAGACACCAAGGATCAGAAAAGAAGGAGGGGGAGGAGGTGCTCCAGCTGCCAGAACAGAGATTCCTCTGCAGCCCATAGTGAAGACCATGATGAAGCAGCTGTTCCCTTGCAGCCCATGGAGATCCATGGAGATGCAGAGATCCACCTGCAGCCTATGAGGAACCCCCATCAGAACAGGTAGATGTGCCCTGAAAGAAGCTGCAGCCCATGAAGAGCCCACATAGAGCAGGTTTTATTTGGCAGGACCTGTGACCTTATGGGAGACCCATGCTAGAGCAGTCTGTTCCTGAAGGATTGCACTCCATGGAAAGGACCCATGCTGGAGTTCATGAGGAACTGCAGTCTATGGGAAGGACCTACACTGGTGAAGTTCATGAAGGGCTGTCTCTTGTGCGAAGGATCCCACATTGAAGCAGGTGAACAGAAAGGAGAGGCAGAGATAATGCATTATGAACTGACTGCAACCCTCATTCCCCATCACTCTGTGCTGCTGGGGAGGAGGAGTTACAAGAGTTGGGAGTGAAGTTGAGCCTGCAAAGAAGCAAGAATTGAGAGGAATGTTTTTCTAAATGTGTTTTTATTTCTCATTATCCAAATGTGATTGACAATAAATTGAATCAATTTCTCCAAGTTGAGCCTGTTCTGCCTGTGACAGCAATTGCTGAATGATCTCCCTGTCTTTATCTTGACCCATGAGCATTTTGTGGTATTTTTCTTTCTTGTACTGAGCAACTTGGTGAGCAGTTGGCAGTCAGCCAAGGTCAACCTACCACAATGGCTGGGCCCAGAGGATGATGATCAGTGGCAAAAAGTGTAGTGACTAGCAGTGTACCTCAAGGGTCAATAGTGGGTCCAGTCCAGTTCAACATTTTCATTAATGATCTGTATGATCAGGCAGAGTGTACCCTCAGCAACTTTGCAGACAGCATCAAAACAGGGAAGAGTGTCTGATATTACAAAGGGTTGTGCTGCTTCCAGGAAAGCACCTGAGAGTCCTCATGAACATCAAGTTGAACATGAACAAGCATTGCGCCCTTGCTGCAAAGAAGGCCAATGGTACCCTTGTCTGCATTTGTCAAAGCATTGCCAACAGGTGGAGAGACATGATCCTTCCCCTTTACTCAACACTGATGAGGCCACACCTGGTGTACTGTGTCCAGTTCTGAGCTCCCCAGTACAAGAGAGACATGGACATACTGGAGAGACCCAAACAAAGGGCCATCAAGATGATTAAGGAAACTGGAGCATCTCTCTTATGAGGAAAGACTGAGAGAGCTGGCACTCTAGCCTGGAAAAGAAAAGACTTGGAGGGATCTTACTCATGTATATGAATCCTAGAAGGGAAGATACAAAGAAGATAGAGCCAAGCTTTTTTCAGTAGTGCACAGTGAAAACAAAAAAGGCCATGGGCACAAGATGAAACATAGGAGATACCCTCTGAACATCAGGAAATATCCAGTGATTGAGCACTGGAGCAAGTTTCCCAGGGACATGGTAGAGTCTCCCTCTTCGGAGATATTTAAAAGTCATCTGGACATAGTCCTGATCAACTGGTCTAGGTGGTCCTTCCTGAGCAGGGGGGTTGGACAAGATGACCTCCAGAGGTCCCTTCCAACCTCAACCATTCTGTGATTCTGTGATTCAATTATTTAAATATCCTGGCATTTCATTCCTGTCTTGGGGATGGTTTATTATCCCATCCCATTTTGGTGGGTTTTGATCTGTTTTGTTTTGTGCCCAAGGGTGGCAGCTGTTCCCACCCCACCCCCATCCACGCGAGAGGGAGAAGGCCAAAACCCGTGCCACAGCGCCCCCTGCAGCCACAGGGGAATCATTGCCACCTGCACTGCCCAGCTGAGGAGCCACCAGCGCCCCTGCCGACTGCAGCCATAACTACACCTAAAGGGAAAGTGCTTAAAGAGCGGGAAGACTGTTTATTGGGTTTTCTGTTCTTTGTTTCTTGTTACCATTGTTGTTGTTTGCCTCGTTACACATACTAGTAAAGAACTGTTATTCCTTTTCTCATATCTTTGCCTGAAAGCTCCTTTATTTCAAAATTATAATAATTTGGAGGGGAGGGAATCATATTTTCCATTCCAAGGGAGGCTCCTGCTTTCCTCAGCAGACACCTGTCTTTCAAACCAAGACACTTCCCATAAACAATCTAGCACCAGTATGTCAAACACAAACCAGACTTCCATTTGGAAGTCTGAGCCATATAGCAGCTACAGTTGAAAGGCACAGCAAATACCTATATAGGTGAGGCAAGTTCTTACCTGTGCATTTCTTCAATTCCAGTACAAAGGTGCTTTAAATTGCTTGATCTGTGTCTGTTGAGTCCAAGCTACTGTCTCAAATAGGAGATGGGACTGTTATCAACAGTCATCTGTAGTTTACATGTACTATTTTTAAATTTCTTATTGGAATACAGAAGTAGTACTCCCATAGCTTATGTTGACCACAGCTGTGACTCAGCAACCTTTGCATTAGCTCAATGGTTGTTGCCACTCAACTGAAATTCATTTCTGAAATCTCAGACCCTGAATTAAGGGCCATGTCAAACACTGCACACAAGCATACCTCTAGCAGGTCTTTGGATATATTCGCATTTGTGGTGGTTTAGCCTTGGCTAACAGTGAAATTCCCACTCAGCCACTCACACCCTCCCTGCCCCAGTGGGTCAGATGGAGAAAATAGGAAGAACAGGAGCAAGAAAGATTGTAAGCCAACATAATGACAGGAGATTGCTTACAAATGATTGTTGCAGCAAAACAGAATCAATTTAGGTAAAATTAAGTAAATTTATCACCAATTAAAATAAAAATGAAATTACTAATTGAGGTAGCAGAAAGCAAAAAGACAAATATTAAAATACACTTCCTCCTTTCCCAGGCTCATGGCTTCATTCCAGACTCATCTTTCCCCCCCCCCCCACCCGCCCCTTGCTACTGACACAGGTTACATGCAGCCACTTCAGTGAGGCGATGGGCTTAAGGGTGTAAGGGTGTTATGGTCAGTACATAAGAAAATCTCTCTGCCACTCCTTCCTTCTCACACTTCTCTGTCATGGATTCTCCATGAGCTGCAGTTCCTTCAAAAAATATCCAACTGCTCCAGCATGGTCTGTTAAATAAGTTGCTATGTGAATACTGATTCTGGCACCATGAAGCACCTCCTCCCCGACCTTCTTCTTTGACCTCTGTTCATACGGCTGGCTTTCACTCTTTTTTTTTGCCCTACTCCTCTGCATGTGTGGTGGGTTTTGCCCTGTCTAAAGTATGTTTTCACAGAGGCACCATCAACTTTGTTGATTGGCTCAGCTTTGGCCTGCATTGGGTCCATTAGCAAGGCAACTGGAACCAGCTGTGTCCAGCACAGGGCAGCACCTTACCCACTACCAAAAACTTAAGAATCAAAGGACAAACAAATAATGCAGATGTTATCATGGGAGTCTACCATAGACCTCCTAGCCAGGACAATGATGCTTCCAAGTTAACTGTCCTTGTCTTTATGGGATACTTCAACTTGCTAGAAATTAACTGGCACCATCACACAGCTGGTACAAACAGGACCAGAAGATTCCTAAGAAAGCTGGATGACAACTTTATGGAACAGGTCCTTAGGGAGCTGACTCAGAAAGATGCCCTCCTTGACGTACTGCTTGTCAACAGAGTGGAATTCATGAGCAAAGTGGAGATTGGCAGCTGTCTTGGCCACAGCAATCACAAAGAGATCGATTTTAAAATCTCTGTTGACAGGAGAAAAGGTCCATCAAACCTCAGCTCTGGACATGAGGAGAGCAGACCTCAGGTTGCTCAGGGAATTAGTGAATAAGGTCCCCTGGGAAAATGTTTTTGCAGGTGCTGGGTCCATAAGTGCTGGTCACTTTTTAAACACCACCGGTTAAAAGCACAGGAGCAGGCGATTGTCAAATGTTGGAAGTCAAGCAGGCAAGGCAGAAGACTGGCTTGGCTGAACAGGGATCTTCTCTTGGAAATAAGGCCAAAAAGAAGGGTATGGCCAGTGGAAGCAAGGTCAGGGGACATGTGAAGAATACAGAGATGCTGCTCACCACTGTTGGGAGAAAATCTGTATGGTCAAACCTCAACTGGAGTTGAGCTCCTCAAAGAGCTGGCTGATGTCATTGCAAAATCTCTCAAGGATTTTTGAGCAGTTTGGGAATCTGAAGAAGTCCCAGATGACCGGAAGCTGGTGAATGTTGTCCTGATTTTCAAGAACGGCAAGAAGGAGGTCTGTCCTGGGTTGACTATATGATGCTTTTATCCCAAATCATCTCATTCTGTTTATGTTGAATAATAAGTTTTGTACCTTTAGGAGTGTTCCAGAGAGTGAAGGGGGGGAGAGAAGAAGCGCGCAGTTTGTTTTCAGACACTGCACTCCTCCTCCACATTCCTGCTCCTGGACTGTGTTGTCTGTGGATGAACAGACAGCAGGACAGAGCTGTCCTTTGCTTTTAGTTAGTTTAGCTAGCTGAGGCAGAGAAGTTTCCTGGACTGTTTTTTTTTCCTTTTTCTTTGGACCTCTTGGAACTGCTCTGGACTAAACACCCAGGAGAGCACTGGCAGCTGCAGCTGTGGCCCACCGGGCCAGGCCTGGCCTGCGACAATTCCAGCACCAGAGGGACTGATCAGAGACTGAGTGAGCTGAGCTTCAACCCGGGGTTTTCTCAGTTTGTCATCTCTTTTAGAGTGGCAAGGGGTCTCATTGTTTGATATTGATATTGGTTTTATTGTTTAATAAACAGGTTTTTTCCACCTTTCTCCAAGGAGGTATTTTTTCCCTCCCGGACCAGTTGGGGGGAGGGGCCGATTGGATTTGCTTTTCCCACCAGAGCTCCTTTGGGAGATTCTTCCCCAAATTTGCTCTAAACCTGGACAAGGTGCGTGGAAATGTCCTGAGTTCTAAGATAAGTGTGTATTCTATTTGCCATCTGTTAGAGGTGGGGAATCTACCTGCTGTTAATTGGGCAGTTTTCTTTATCTCTTCCACAAATCAATCCTCCCTCTGGGGAAATAGCTTCTGTTAATGGGCCATTGAGTCTCACTGCATGACTGATAAAATTACATCATCCCATTGTGAGATGCTCCGCCCAGGGGGAGGAGCCAAGCATTCCTACCTGGATATAATCTGAGATTTTGGAACACCAGAGCAGCCTTTTCCCACTGGATTCCCAGAGGAGTAGCTGTCTTCTCCACTGGATTCCCAGAGGAAGACCAGGCCCATCTACACCACCACTGGACCTTCAGAGGAAATCTACACCCTTCTACAGGATCACTGCTTCAACAGAACCACACCTGTCACTCCAGGAGGACTGCAGCCACCATTTAATTGGACTGCTACCAACACCCTGACCCACGGGGTGTCAAGTTGTATTCTGACTCTGACAGTGTTTTGGGGTTTTTTTTGTTTGTATTATTGCATTTGTATTTTCTAGTTTTCCTAGTAAAGACTTGTTATTCCTATCCCCATATCTTTGCCTGAGAGCCTTTTAATTTCAAAATTATAACAATTCAGAGGGAGGGGGTTTACATTTTCCATTTCAGGGGAGGCTCCTACCTTCCTTAAGCAGACATCTGTCTTTTCAAACCAAGACAGGAAACTACAGGCCTGTTAGTCTCACTTAGGTGCCTAGTAAAGTTATGGAGAAGATCATTCTGGGAGGTATTGAAAAACACCTGAAAGACAATGCAGTCATCGGTCACAGCCAGAAAAGCTTTATGAGAGGAAAGTCCTCCTTGTAAAACCTGATTTCCTTTTATGATGAGATAATCCAGATAGGTGATCAAGGGAAGCTACTTGATGTAATCTTTTTGGAGTTCAGCCCAGCTTTTGATAGTGTCTCCCACAAGATCCTTCTGGACAAAATGTCCATCCTACAGATGGATAAACACATCATGCAATGGGTGAGCAACTGGCTCATGGGTCGGGCACAAAGGCTTATAGTGAATGGGATGACATCACACTGACGACCTGCATCTAGTGGGGTTCCACAGTGTTCCATCCTCCTCCCTGTGCTCTTCAACATCTGCATAAATTACTTGGATGCAGGAGGGGAAGATATACTAAGCAAGTTCGCAGATGATACAAAACTGGAGGAGGTCTCGACTCCCTCGAAGCCAGAGAGACCTTGACAAATTAGAGGACTGGGCAATCACCAACCATATGAAGTTCAACAAGGTGCCAGATTCTGCACCTGGGATGGGGCAACCCTGGATGTACAGACAGACTGATGAATGAGATGCTGGAAAGCAGTGTCGTGGAAAGGGACCTGGGGGTCCTGGTTGATGGACAGTTTATCATGAGTCAGCTGTAAGCCCTGGCAGCCAGGAGAGCCTACCATGTCCTGAGGTGCATTAGGCACAACAGTGCCAGCCAGTCAAAGGAGGTGATTGTCCCACTCTGCTCTGCACTGGTGCAGCCTTACCTTAATTACTGTCTGCAGTTTTGAGCACCGCAATATAAGAAAGATATTAAGCTGTTAGAGTGTACAGAGGAGGGCAGCAAAGATGGTGAAGGGCCTTGAGGGGAAGCTGTGTGAGGAGCAGCTGAGGTCTCTCGGCCTGTTCGGCCAGGATAAGAGGAGACTGAGGAGGGACCTGTCCTGGGGTGACGTTATGATGCTTGTATTCCCATTCATCTGTTCTGTGCCTTTAAAACCGGCTCTGAAGAGTGGAAATTTTGTTTGGGTTTCTCTTATCAGGGACACAGAGACGAGCAGTACATAGGGCTGTTTTTCACTTCTTGCTTCAGCTTGCTGCTTTGCTTGCTCCCTTTTCTGCTCTTGCTTCTGCTCTGCTTTGGCCTCTGCTTATTAGCTAGTTCTAGCTAAACAGTCCACGTTCCTTCCTGGACTGTTTCTCCTCTCCTGTTTCTGTGACCATCTCGAACCTGCTCTGGACTGGGACCCGGGAACACCGTTCGGCTGCAGCAGCTGTCCCAGCGCCGGAGGGACTGAGAACAGAGCAACCACCCCCGAAAGAGACTTTCTGATTTTGTCATCTTTCTCAGAGTGGTGTCATCGGGTATTGTTCATTTTGTGTGCTGGGGGTGCTGGGCCAGTCAAATAAACAGGTTCTTTCCACCTCTCTCCGAGGAATTTTTTCCCGAACCGGTTGGGGGGAGGGGCCGTGTGAGTTTTGCTTTCTGGAGGGGCCCTCCTTTGCAGATTCTTTAGCAAATTTGCCCTAAACCAGGACAGGACCTCATTGCAGTCTCCAACTTCCTTGTGAGGGAAAGAGGAGGGGCAGGCACTGATCTCTGTGGTGACCAGTGACAGGACCCAAGGGAAGGGCCTGAAGCTGTGTCAGGGGAGGTTTAGGTGGGATATGAGAAAAAGGTTCCTCACCCAGAGAGTGGTTGGGCACTAGAAAGAACAGACTCGCCAAGGAAGTGGTCATACCACCAAGCCTTACAGAGTTCACTAAGTATTTGGACAATACTCTCAGGCACATGGTATGACTCTTGGGGATGGTCCTGTGCAGGGCCAGGAGTTGGACTCAATGATCCTTGTTGGTCCTGTTCAACTCATCATATCCTGTAATTCTGGGAATGCAGCGTCACACAAGTAGGAAAGTTGCATGACCTTTCAAATTAAGAAAGAATGAGAAAAAGTTTTCTGTAGCATAAATTCAGCCTATACTTTGTCAAGAAGTCAAGAACTCAAAGTGTCTATCTGATTCAATGTGATTGATGGAGAGGGGGTGAAATTGATACATCTTAACAGAAAAAGCAAACACAGTTGTCAGATGATTCTAAAGGAGAAAAATATGTCCCAGCTTGAGTTATCAGAAAGGAGAAAGAAACATTAATGATTCTTAGATTCTCTTTGCTCTGAATATCTTTTTAAAAGAGAATTATTGCATGTAAATTAAAACTTTTTTAGTTTTTAAATAAAATTAGAAATATTCATAAAACTAAATAATAAAGATTGCTCCTGATGACTCAAGCTATAGTATTGAGCCCTTTATATCATGTAAAAACACGATAGATTTATGAAGACTGTGAGATAAAATTTATACAAATATACAGTTATACACCAAAATTCTCAAATACTAAACATGATTCATAACTGTGGCTGAAGTCTTAGTTCAGAAATATAGTGTTTAAAAATGTAATGCAGCTTAATGCATGCTTTTTTTGGTTTGTTTTTCTTACATGTAGCTCTTTTATCCTGTCCCCCACCTCCCAAGCATTAACCTCTGTGGTCTAGTACATACATGAGAATCTTTATATCCATTAAAATAAACAAGCAACTATATGGGCCAAGCTTTCCCCGATACACATTTCAGAAGAAAATCTGACCAAAAGTATCCTAAACCCTGAAGAATAAGGATATAAACAGAAATAAAAAGTAAAATGAAATATTTCTGCATGCTAGAGAACAGCAAAATTGTATTAAACATGTTAGAATAAGAAATGCTGGTGTTTTATATATATATTTAAACTTTTGTTTAAAATTACTATTATGTAAACCACAGTTCATTGTGATAAAAACATTAGGAATACATCTGATCTTGCTTCTAAACTGTCTATTTTTCCATCAAAGATTTACATCAAAACCTTCAAATGTGTCAGTTTCTGCACAAAACATTGTGTAGGTAGCAGTTGGTTCATGGATTCCCAATTTTTTCAATGAAAATTTCTTATTTTTCTGTTGGATAAGCACCTCTTTTCTGAAAAGTATATTAGTATATCTGATTTTGCACAGGAAACAGACAGTACTAAGTTTTTTACCTTGTAAATATCACACAGTCATGCTAGCTCCCTACTCTCTGCGTTTCATCTATTTAGAATGCCTGGGATTTGGAAATTTATTTCACCAAAATCTTTGCACCCCTGAATTGATTTAGAGGATGAACACAGATCTTCAAAACTACTTTATAGAGATACTGTTGGGATGGAATAAATAAAGCAGATCCCCACTATTTTCATTAGTATCCGGTGAAAGGACAAAAAGCAATGGGCACAAATTGAATTGCAGGAAATCCTGCTTAAACATAAGAAAATTCTTGGTTTTTTTTACTCTAGGGCTGGTTGAGCACTGATACAGTTTGCCCAGTAAGTTTGTGGAGTCTCCACCTTTAGAGAAATTCAAAACCCAACTGTACATGGGCTTGGGCAACCTGTTCTAGCTGACACTGCTTTGTGCTGCAGGTGTGTGTGTGTGTGGACTAGACAATTGCCAGAGGTGCTTTTCAACTAAATGACATTTTCTCTTTTTTAGTTTGTGCCCATTGCTCATTGTCCTGTTACTGGGCACTGCTGAGAAGAGTCTGGCTTTGTCTTTACTCCCTCCCATCACGAATTTATACACATTGATAAGATACCTGTGCTGCAGGATTACTATCTCAGCCACACCCACACCTGTGACTGGTATGGCCCATTGACCTGGACCCCAAATTATGGATTTGCTTTCTGTCTTGATCTTGGACCTGTCTTGCCCCTAGGGACCTACCCAATGATCAGTGGACTCTGTCTGACCCTGGTTGTCCTCACCAGACCTGAGTCTGATTTGTGGACTGACTTCCTGGCTGGACCTTGCACCTGTGTCATCACCACAAATTTGTCTGATGATCTGGACTCTCGGTTGAATCTGACTCCCATCTCCAGATCTGCCCTGCTTATTTCACTTGGATCCTGCAGGACTAGGCCTAGGCTGGTGAGGTCTCTGCTGTGTATACCATGGTACTCAACTCCCAACTCCCCATTCCTTAAGGAGAAGACAGCCCTTGCTGCTCCCTGACAGGAAGACAGTATTGAAAGCCTTGCTAAAGTCAATATAGACATAATCCACTGCTCACTCTTCATCCACGGAGCCATTCACCTCATTTTAGAAGACTATTGCATTGGTCAAGCATGATTTCCCCTTTGTAAATACATGCTGACAACTCCCAATAATCTTCTTGTCCTTCATAGGTAGGCTTTGACTTTCCTAACATCATCCCTGCACAGTCAGACAGTCTATACAGAGTCTATAGAAAGACTTTATATTCCTCTTGGGTTCCCTGGCATTGCTTCCACCTCTTGTATACTTTCTTTATATGTTCGAGCTTTGCCAGGAGCTCCTTGTTCATCCATGCAGGCCTCGTTCTACCTTTGTTTGACATCCTGTACGTTGGGATGGACCATTCTTAAACTTCAAGGTGATCCTTGAAAAATAAAACAGCTCTTCTGGACCCCTTTGCCCTGTAGGACTGTCTCCCAAGGGATTATTCCAAGCAGAGCCCAGAAGACGCCCAAGTCTTCTCTGCTCAAGTCCAGGAGTTTGATGCATCAGTTCTTGCCAGGAGGAGGACATCAACACAAAGCTGAACCTAATCACAAGTTCTTCTATCATTTTTTATATATGCTGAATAAAGAGATGAAAATTACCAGCAGAATTTGAAACTCAAAGCTCCTATAACTGTTTTTCCCCATCTTTTGATCAAATAACCCAAAACAACCAAGAAGTGTCTGTTCTGAAGAATTGAATAATATCTTACTTTTTAAATCAATTTTTCAAATTTATGAGTTTTTAGACATGTCTACTGATATCAGACTCCAGTGATATCAACTGTTGAACTGACAAACCTTTATTTTTTCCAAGAGAAGTTCAAAAATTTCAATTAGAGATTCAGCTTTGCCACATAAATGCAGACAAGTAAGGTTCCAAGATCTAGAAATATGAAAAGGTAGTTTCATATAACACTGTACCTCTGTTTCTGCTGCATGGGTTGCTGTCTCATAGCCATATATTGCATGTCCTCTTGTAACCGATTAAGGGGAGAATCTGGTTTGACACGAATCCCATAATAATGGTATTTAGAGTTCCCCCTTCATGAAAGAACAAAAATAACATTGTTTCTTTAGTATATACATCACACATTAACATTTGCCTTGACTGGAAAACAGTACATAAAAGTTAGGCTTGTCTTTCACTCTGGTATAAAACTGATATAACTTCACCAGCTTCTGAAAATCAGTTCACTTAAACTATATTTTCTGGCACTTTACTGTTGGGCTTCATTTAAATAGAATAAGGTAAATAAAAAATCAACTAAATTACTTATGCAGTCATGGTGAATAAAACAATTTCATAAATGGGGTATGCTTGTGAGTGAGGATTTGTGAATGTTTCACTAATCAACTTCAGTCCTGGTCAACTGGAAAGAAAGAACAGAACTGGGCTGTCTGTGATCATGTTCATGAGTGTCTATATGGGTGCTGGTAAAGGCATTGCCCTGTGTTAGCTTCTGTGGTTAGCTGTGTTAGTGTCATGTGTGTGTTTGTCTGCATCTTTGGAACACGTTCAGTCTCACTGCTATCTAGAGCTGCAAATGGAAACAGCAAGTAACTGCATTGATCGGACTGAGATGGAAGATATCTGGGTCATAAGAATACACAGAATCTGGCTATAGCAGACCAGGAGTCCCCTGAGTCCTGAAATCTGCTGGATTTGGCAACTCCCTAAACACAAAGGTTTTAAATATTTTTATTTGCTTATTTCCTTGCTTGTTTTTAACATATGAGCTTCATGCTCATGATTATTATTGATATTTTTTTGTTAAACTTGAAGATTTTATTAACACAAACCTGGTTCCCAGTCTTCTGGTCCGTAATCCCATGAAGATTGACCGTATGAGTTTTCCAAAGGAGGCAGCATTGACTGGATCTAACTTGTGCTCCTGACAATGACGTAAGTAATGGTTGTAAAGGGTACTTCTGGGGAGACTCACTCCTTCTGCAGTTTCATAGTTGTCTAAAAGCCATTGGAGCTATGTCAAATATGAAAGAGTGAACATATATAAATTCATTATTACTCTACTGAAAACCCCCACTTCATTGTACAACATAGAACTGATATTTTTTAGACCACTCAAGGCCTGTTTAATACAGTGACTGTTCTTTGAGCAAATATAATCTTTTTAAATCTCTTTCAATGCTAGATATGCCATGATGCCTTAGTTATGGAAATTTTTTTTAGGTTTACAAGGAAATAACAAGACTCGTGGCACCTGTGAGCTCAGATAGCTCCATTTCTAAAAATATTTCAGATTCAGTACCATACATTAACATTTTATGAAGTTATTTGTGCTTTCGAGAAAAATTGCTGGAACTCCAAAGAAATAAAATAACCAATGTAATTTATACTTATTGCATTAAAAAAAACCCCTAATAGAACTAAGTTAATACACTTTAAATTCTGGAATGATATACTATTTGTCTTCACATGGAATTAAAAAAAATACAAATAAAAAAACCCAGTACTACATTTAACTGAATAGGGTTTATTGTCTTCCAAATACAAAGAAGAAACTATCAAATATAAGGTAAAAAACAATCTAGATGATATGAAAAATAACTTGTATAGCTATAAAGCATCATGGGCTCAATCCCTTTCTGTTGTAGCCTGTTTGCTTCCAAGAGGAACAAAATCAACTTTTTTTTCCTGTGTAATCTATTGCAGAATTTTGGTAATTTTGGAAGCATTTAGGCAAACAGTTTCTAATACATGACTGTACCTCTGTATATAACAAATAGTAACTAACATAGCTTCACAGAATATTCTGAGTTGGAAGGGACCCACAAGGATCAAGTTCAACTCTTAAGTAAATGGCCCATACAGGGATTGAACCCGCAACCTTGGTGTAATTGGCACCATGCTCTAACCAACTGAGCTAATCTCAGGGTCATGTACACTAAACTCAAGTAAAATGGTAATTTTAATGACATTTACCAGTATAAGAAAACAAAAAAAATAAAAAGGAAATATTTTTATAGTTTTTATTTATCAGCAGTCCTGATTAATGGAGGAGGTCCTACTTGACTAGAAGTTAGCAAACCTATAAGGAGGGCCAGAAGGAGGATCCAGGGAACTACAGGCCTGTCAGTCTGACTTCAGTGCCAGGGAACATTATGGAGCAGATCATCCTGAGTGCCATCTCGTGGTACGTACAGGACACCTAGGGGATCAGGCCCAGTCAGAACTAGTTTAGAAAAGGCAAGTCCTGCTTGACTAACTTGGTCTCCATCTATGACAAGGTGACACACTCAGTGGATGAAGGAAAGGCTGTGGATGTTGTCGAACCTTAGTAAGGTCTTTGACAGTGTCTCCCAGTGCATTTTCCTGAAGAAGCTGGCTGCTTATGTTTGCTGGGTAAATATATGGATGGATGCATGCATGGATGGATGGATGGATGGGCGGACCAAAAGAGTGGTGGTGAATGGAATTACATCCATTTGGTGGCTTGGTGCTTCCCAGGGCTCAGTATCAGGGCCAGTTCTGATAATTATCTTTATCAATGATCTGGACAAGGGGATTGAGTGCACCCTCAGTAAGTTTGCAGATGACACCAAGTTGGGTGGGAGTGTTAATCTGCTAGAGGGTAGGAAGGCTCTGCAGAGCTTGCATGAGGCTAAACAAGGTGAAGTGCATGGTCCTGCACTTGGGTCACAACAACCCCATGCAGCACTACAGGCTTGGGTAAGAGTGGCTGGAAAACTGCTGGTCAGAAAAGGATCTGGTGCCGGTTGACAGCTGACTGAACAAGTCAGTGTGTGCTCACTTGGCCAAAAACGCTGATGGCATCCTGGCTTGTATCAGCAATAATTTGGCCAGCAGGGCTAGGGGAGTGATTGTGACTGTGTTCACAGGGATCTTAGGATGAGGGAAGAGACGAGGATTTGACTCCATGTTTCAGAAGGCTTGATTTATTATTTTATGATATATATTATATTGAAACTATACTAAAAGAATAGAAGAAAAGATTTCATCAGAAGGCTATCTAAGAATAGGAAAAAAAAGAATGATAACAAAGGCTTGTGGCTTGGACTCTCTGTCTGAGCCAGCTGGGCTGTGATTGGCCATTAATTAGAAACAACCAACATGGGCCAATCAAAGATCCACCTGTTGCATTCCACAGTAGCAGATAACCATTGTTTACATTTTGTTCCTGAGGCCTCTCAGCTTCTCAGGAGGAAAAATCCTAAGGAAAGGATTTTTCATAAAAGATGTCTGTGACAAGTGATTGCCCCCCTGTACTCAGCAACTGTGAGGCCAAACCTCTAATCCTGTGTTCAGTTTTGGGCCACTCATTACAAGAAAGACACTGAGGAGCTAGAGTGTGTCTGAAGAAGAGCAATGAAGCTGCTGAAGGGTCTGGAGCACAAGTCCTATGAGGAGCAGCTGTAGAAACTAGGGTTGTTTAGCATGGAGAAAAGGAGGCTCAGAGGGGACCTTATCACTCTTTCTACAACTGCCTGAAAGGAGCTTGTAGTGATGTAGGTGTCAGTCTCTTCCCATAAGTAACAAGCAGTAGGACAAGAGTAAATGGAAATATAGGAAAAATTTCTTCAATGAAAGGATTGTCAAGCATTGGAACAGGCTGCCCAGTGAAGTGGTTGAGTCGCAACCCTGGACGTGTTCTAAAAGACGTAGCTCTGGCATTTAGGAACATGGCTTAGTGGTGGACTTGGCAGTGTTATCAGTTGTACTCGATGATCTTAGAGGTCTTTTCCAACCTAAATGATCCTATGATTCTATATTTAAATTATGGGATTTCAGATTTTTGAGGATACAATCATTTTATTTAGCTTAACCCTTCCTTCCACCATGGTTTCATATCCTTGGAATTTCCCTTTAATTTCCACTTGAATTTCCAAATTTTGTTTTTGTCTTGTATTTACTAATTAGTTAAGAAAGTAATTATGCCAAAATGAATTAGAATGAACATCCAAATTTTCCAGGTTCACAAATCTTACAAAAAGTCTGGACTTAGTTTGAGCATCCAATAAATCCCCAAACTATGGATTTGGGTTTGGCATTTTGAACAAAGTTTTATTCCAATATGCTGGACCCTCACACGATTGTTTAATTCATTTCACTTTAGACCACCAAAGTAATTAATATGACCAAGATATGTGTTTAAAGTACAGTAAAATAGATAATTATGTGACATTGAATATGCTACTCTGCAGGGCTACTAACTAATAGATCACTGAACTAATTCTGTTCTAGTAATGTTCCATATAACTTGTCATTTACAGAACAAGAATATCAATATTTTAGTGCCCATTACTCTTGAAATAAGTTTCCACTCTGACCCTTCTTTATTGCAGAACTATTAGTAAAAATTAGATTATAATGAATATATTGAACATACAGTCCTGTTTAAGTCAGTTGTGAGCAATTTACTGAACACAATACATGAAAAATGAAAAAAAATTAGGAAAACATTTACTCAAGACCTTTCAAAGAACATCTTCATGTTTACTTTCTTATAGAAAACATTATCAGAACTATCATGCTTAGGTTTCTAAACAAGAGCTCTGTGTAAAGATGTAGGAGAAGCACGATCTAGCTGTTTGCAAAATGGATGTAGATAATGTTGCACTTTAAATAAACATTAAAAAGTGCAGTTCATCATCCTTATATCAACTTCTGGGTATAAATGCAGTCCTGACATTCACAATGTTTTATCAACTTGAAACAAAGCCTAGGAAAAATATTTTAAACTTTTACCTTTACATGAGTGTATTATCAAAACCATTTCACTATATCTTAATTATAGCCTTCAAAGTTATCATTTAAGATATATCAATTAGTTTATGGAATATGAGCAATTTGTTTTATCTCACAAAGAAAAAAATTACTGAAAAAACCCCCAAATTATTTCCAATTTAACTTCTAAATATAGTATTAAATTATTTTCTAGATTTATTATAATTTATTAGGATTCATTTCAGTGCATTTTACTAATGGTCTGTATTTGACAGATATTCTTTCAACCACAGCTTGGCATTAGCCAACAATGGGAAAGCAAAACCCAAGATAAGTACAAAGTAAGGATATTTGCTCCAGGGTGAAAATATTTCAATAAAAATGGTTGAAATGATTATTTGGCAGGTTACAGCCTTCAAAGAAGAATGTCAATAGCTGAATGCCATGTAAAAAAGTAAATAATCTGCAGACATGATAACATTATTGCAAACAGCCTTAAATACATTTTTGTATTTACAGAAATCTAATTCTAAAATTGAATTGTTTACACTTTGACCTGTTGATTTATAATATTAACAACATTAGAATGGTATGAAATGGTTTATGCAGAAGGGGTAAATTGACTACAACTTCAATGAAACTCCAGTATTTAAAAAGCATTAGATTATAAATTAGTCAACTCAATCACATACAGAAAGAAATCAGGAAAGAAAATAAAAGAGAGTATTTTTTTTAAACCATTAAAATAAACAGATATTGTAGCAGTGCGGGGTTTAGATAGTGGTTGCTGCTACCTATATTCCCCAGTAAGCGTCTCCTGTGGAAAAGCCACTTGGGTAACCATTCAGGCAAAGCAGTCAAGTACACACACACCACGGCAAGCTCAGTGAAGAAAGGCAGAAGAGCCTTTTATATGGTCAGTTCCAGTGAGGTTTATTTCAGCACACCGAAGGGAAACCAGAGACAAAAAATGAACCATGTGCTATGCACAAGGTTTAAGTAGGGGAGGGCATGGGGGTGGTACAATGGGCAGGGCAAAGGTGATTGGCTTTTAGGGAAGATGGGGGCCGGCCACCAGGGATGCCACAACCAATGAGGAAACAGGGAAAGGAGAAACCAGGGGAAATTGGGACATATGGGGAAATGAACTGGGATGGATTGCTGTTAAGCAAGAGTCCATGAGGAAGACCTTTTTGTCTGCCCAGGTAGGGAAAGACTCTATGGTAAGTCTCACCAAGGGAGGGCTCTGAGGATTTCCCTGAGGGGGAAGGAATCAGACGATTCCACAAGGTATTATTTAAGGCAACAAAATACCAGCTTAAGGAAGAAGATAGGACTAAAACCATATTTACTGTCCTTATTTGAGTCACAACTCAATAAAAGTTTCTAAGAAAGGGAAAATATCCAGTGTTTAATCTGAGTTTCATTAATTTCTTTCAAAATGACTGAGGCTAGGAAAGAACATTTATTACACCAAGACACCTGGAGGTCTTTTTTTTCCCCACAGAATCCACAAAAGTTCCTCTATTTGTCTTTCAGTAGTTTTGAAAATACCTCAGAATATTTAAGAAAAATCAGAATAAGACTGCCATAACAGACACATGCAAATCTCCTTATTAGAAACATATTTTCATAAAATCATAGAATGGTTTGGGTTGCAAGGGAACTTAAAAGGTTGTCAAGTCCAATTCCCCTTCAGTGATTAGGGACATTTTCAACTGGATAGGGTTGCACAGAGGCCCATCCAACCTGACCATGAACACTTCCAGGGACGGGGCAGCCATAACCTCTCTGTGCAACCTGATTGTTTCAATGTCTCACCATCCTCATTTTAAAGAACTTCCTTCCTTATGTTCAGTTTAAATCTATTCTCTTCTGGTTTAAAGCCATTGCTCTTTTTGCTGTCACTACAGGCCCTGGTAAAAAGTCTCTCTCCATCTTTCTCATAAGCCCCCTTCCAGTACAGAAAGGCTGCAATAAGGTCTCCATGGAGCCTTCTCCAGGCTAAAATACCTCAACTCTCTCTGCCTTTCTTCATAGGAGAGGCGTTCCAGCCCTCTAATCATTTTAGTGGCCCTACTTAGACACACTCTATCCCACTATCTAAGCTGTTGATGAAGTTATTAAATGGCAATGGTCCTAGTACAGGCCCTTGAGGGACTCAACTCATTACTGATCCTTGTTTGGACATTGAGCTGTTTGCTGTTATGCTTTGGATGCAGCCATCCAGCCAGTTTCTTATCCATCTAAGAGTCTACACATCAAACCTATCTCTCTCAAATTTAGCAGCAGGAATGGTGTAGGGGGTGTTATTGAAGGCCTTGCAGATGTCTAGATAGGTGACATCCATATCTCTCCCTTTGTCCACCAAATCAGTCACTCCATTGTGCAAGGCCACTAGATTACTTAGGCATTATTTGTCCTTGCATGTTTCTAGGTTGTCTTAACATGATCTAAATCTCTTTCTTCACACTTTACAGAATTCAATTTCCTTTACCTAATTTTAGCATTTTCTAAGAAAACTAAATTCTCTTCCAAGAAATTGTACTGGCTGTCTTTTTCTACCATGATGATAAACTTTTACAAAATATTTTTGGTATTCACCTCCATATTACCACATTCTTGGGGGGAGGGAATGTCAACAAATAAGTGTATAGACTACCCAATATACTCATACATTCATATTACAATCAATATTTTCAGTAGTAAAGAAATACAAGAATGTGAAAAAATATGTAGGTTTATGTTTGTTAGTAAGGCTGAGAAGCAAAAAGGATGCAGTATGTATAGCAATTTAGCAGCAATTAAAAATACAAAACTATTTATACTAGCTGAAGAAAAACCATTTTGTTTACACAACATTTCAAGAAAGACTAGCACTATTTAAAAACAAACTGAAAATTAAATTTTGAGCCTTACTCCTTTACCTAAAAGTTATATTTAATGGCTTTGCTACTATATTTGCAACCATCTTCTTATGCGAACATCTTCACCCTTTTATTATGGAAAATTGCTAACTACAGGATTTGTAAAGACAGAACAAAGCAAAAGGCAGAAGAAGCAAACATGTTAGACACTAACAGATTGTTTTAATTTTTAAATCTCATGAGATGGATCTACAGAATTGTTATACTAAACTTATTCAGACTAATAGAAATATTTGAAAAGAAATCCAAAGTATATTTTTATCCAAACTGTGTGCAATACTTCTTTCCCCCTTTACCTGCTCCTAAATTATTATATCAAGTACACAAATTACAGAAAATTAATTTTGAATGTCAAACACAGACTACCTAAGGTTTATTTGGCTATTATTTTTACATTTACATTGGGACCTGCAAAATAGACAAATCTGTTAAGTTGCGTTAACACAATACAGAACCTAGAAAAGAAATGCACTCTACAGTATGTCATGACACTTTGCCTGACAAAATATAGTGACATAAGATGTAGATTACAAGCAACTAAAATGAAAAGATTACAAGTAAATATAGCAATAAATTAAAACAAACATTTAGAGGCAAGCTAAGCATGCAGAACAAGATAGAGATTAGCTTTCATGAAAGAAGAAACAACTTACATGGCTGTTGAGAAGAGAGCTTCTGTGAGTAGAAAGACCATCAGATTTTTGAAGTGTCTCAATCGCCATCTCAATCTGATAATAGATGTCATTAGAAAATGACTCAAGACAGTATAAAAGACTAATCAGAAAAATTCTGATAGGTTCCCTTAAGTTCAACAGAAATATCTACTTTGGTCAGAGCTAAGGGATATTTTCTACTTTAAGGCCTCATCCTTAAGTCCTCATGAAGGCAAACCTCTTAGTGATGTCAGAGTGGCATTTTGCTTGCATATATACTGCAGGATCCCACTTTCAAAGTCCAATTTACTTTCCTTTCTACTCATGAAATAAGAGAAGTAGATTTACTAGTAAGCTACATTGCAAACAATAAAAATTACTGAACATTCAGTATTTTGAATAGAAAAAAAACCCCAGAATAAAATCCTTGGAAATGCCTGTGTTTCTTCCTCTAAGTATTTGAGAAAGAACTGTGCACACTTTAAGTGTGAATAAGAAGCAAAATTTCTGCTCTCTGCAACCATAGAGTAAAATCTCAGTCATTCAGTGAGTTTTCTGCCATTAGCTTCATTGTACAGGATATCACCCCCTACAGCCTGTTAGAGCATTCTTTGAATATCCAGAGCTCTCAAAGTAAACAAAAATTGGAGGCTTACACAGACAGCAAGATCCATCCTTAAAAGAAAATAAAAAATCAGATGGGTTCAAAATAATACTTTTAAAGGAAAAAGTATTATAAACCACTAATTATACAGTAGCATTACTCCTAATACAAATGAATAAAGACAACCATAACCATTCCTATTCTTCCCTTCCATATTAATGCCTCTTATTAATTCAATGACAGCAATAAAAATAAAATTACAATCTAACTGTAGTTTAGATACAGAGCTAAAATAGCAAAACCATTGAAAGTCAATGAGACAATGGGATGTACAGTAAAAGAAGGCACATAATGACCCACATTAAATGGAAAAGACAGAAAAGCAATGGAACAGTATCTGTACATTTAAAGCCACTTATATCCACTGTTGACAGCTTTAAAATAAATCTTCCCTACACTTCTTTAATTATTACACTATTATCCAAAGAGTTTATACTGGTAAATTGCATTATTGAGTTCACTCAATATACAGCACAAAACTGAAAAATATTTTAGATTATATTTCACTTAGTGCATAAATAAAATGTGGTTTCCCCTTTTTATAAACAAATCAAATAGTATTCTTACTGTAGGAACTCTCAATGAAAAAGGAAGTCTTTCTTACAACTATTTACTATTAGAAATATGTCTTTTGATAAAAGCATACTAGATCTGATGAGTATGCAAGAAATATTGCCAAAATAATGTTTGAATGCAGTTTTTTTTCTTGCATCAGTAGAAAATACTATTAAGTCAAACTATTCAATCAGACAGAAAAGGTCAAATTTAAAAGGATGCTGTATATTAAAAATTAGAAGTTTAGGATTTCATCATACTAAGATCAACTCACTATATAGTGCAACCATAGACTCTCCCATTTTAACATGATATTATAACATCATGCAAAATTTTAATTATAATTCTGAATCTCACTCCACTCTGACAATACCTTTTCTACAGCAGTACTACAGGGCTGAAGTCCTGCCTCCTGGTGCTCGTTCCACTTATTACACTACCCTCTAATTTCACTGAGACAAGTTTTTGTGACCTGTTCAAAGAACCAATTTTTTAAAATCATAAATCATGAAGATATATATAATCATAGAATCACAGAATGGTTTGGGTTGGAAGGGACCTTAAGAATCATCCAGTTCCAACCCCTCCACTATGAGCAGGGACACATTCCATTAGACAAGGTTGCTAAAACCCCCATCCAACCTGGCCTTGAATGCTTCCAGGGATGGAATAGCCACAACTTCTCTGGGAAACCTGTGCCAGGGCCTCACCACTCTCACAGTAAAGAATTCTTCCTGATATCTAATCTAAACCTACTCTCAGTCTGAAGTCATTCCCCCTTATCCTGTCACTACATGCTCTTGTAAAATGTCCCTCTCAGGCTTTCCTGTTGGCTCCCTTTAGGTACTGGAAGGCCACAATAAGATCTCCCAAAGCCTTCTCTTCTCCAGGCTGAACAACCCCCACCTCTCTCACCCTTTCTTCAGAGGAGAGGTGCTTCAGCCCTCAGATCAATCTTGGTGGCCTCCAGGGTGGGTCTCACCAGAGTGAAGTAAAGGGGCAGAATGATCTCCCTTACCCTGCTGACCATTCTGCTTCTGTTGAAGCCCAGGGTAGCATCAGCTTTCTGGGCTGCAAGCACACATTTCGAGCTCATGTCCAGTCTCTCATCCACCAGCACCCCAAGTCCTTCTCAGCAGGGCTGTTCTCGATCAGTTCATTCCCCTGACCAACACCTTGCACTTGGCCTTGTTAAAACTTAAGAGGTTCTCATGGGCCCAGAATTTAAGCTTGTCCAGGTCCCTCTGGATGGCATCCCATGTTTCAGGTGTGTCTACTGCACCACTCATCTTGGTGTTGCCAGCATACCCATGGCCACAGACCCATAGATTTTAAAGCCAGAGATCTTAATGATTACTATGATCAGCTTGTCTTATTTTTTTGAATAATGAAGGTCAAGAGGTGTTCATTGCCTCTAAAATTCACCCTTAATTCACCTTTCATTAACCTCATGAAGTATTACTGAACTAGAGCAGGTCTTCCAGAAAGACTTTTGATCTATATTTGAAATTATAAGTATTCATCATATTCTAGAGTAACTTGTTCCAAAAGTAATTGTAATATATAATGTAAAATAATTCATGCTTAAGGGGAAATGTATAAAATAAAATTTGCAAAATGAATTTAACATCCAACGAGCCTCTGACCACAAACAACCTGGAGACAGATTACTACATTGGAATTCTGAAACTCCTGGTGGCAGCAGGAGAACAATGCCTCATTAACTAATAAAAGAAAGGGGCCACGCAGAGATGGGTTTCCTCCAGAACCATCAGGGAATACCCAAGGACGATCAGCACTTGATAGATATCATCAATCAAGATAACCGAAGTCATGGAGAAACATACATCTGAATACACGACTTCCCCTGACATGATCAGCGCCCGCCACTACCCAGGAAACAGCAATTGTCCAACCCTGCACAGTGAAAGAAAACTTCATACATATGCAGGGTTACAAAAGAAATCGGGGCACCTCTGCCTCAGGCATAAAAAACTGTATAAAACAGCCCCACTGGAGACAGCATGGGTGAACAGAGGGATATCCGATGTGATAGAGGTTGGATCTCGGTTCACCCAGCGCCAATCCCAGGCTCGACGCTGTCTCTTTGACTGTGGTTTTCAAGGACCGTATTTTGGTCATGAAAAAAATCTTTCGCATTTATTAATTTGGCTTTCTTGTTGATCATTTATAACAGTAATTATTTTCATTATTAAACATTTTGTGCAGTATTCCTTGTCTAAATTTTGATGAGTTGCCTTTTAAGCTTTACCTGTATTGTGGGTTTGGTTTTTTCTGTGAATTTTCTCCCATTTGTTACCTGAAAAGCGGGATGCTGAGAGGAAAGGGGAGAATGAATGATGGGCAATTAAGGTACAAAAGAACTGGCCAACGACCGTTGCATTCCAGTGAAAGCTTCTGGGAAGAGAGGGCGGGAATTGGGCACTGGCTTGCTGAGGGGCGAGCCAGCTGGCTGGGCTGAGATCACGTCAATGCAGGTGGTTTCTGGTGCTGGACCCTTGCTGCTGGGGAATTCTTGCCTCCCCCATGGGTGAGCTCGCTGCTTGCAGGAGCTGCCAGTTGATGGGGACTTTTCAGGACTTGCCATTTCTGGGAAGACCCATGCCTATATGCATGGGTGCTTCAGGGGAAACCGGATCCCCCTCACACACAACTCCTCACTCCCTTTCTCTGGAGCTGCTGATTTAACTGGAACCTCGGGGCTGCCATCACCAGGATACCATTTCGTGCATGTGAGAACCCAGGGAAAACTGTACTCTCTCCCTCTTACACACCTTCTCTCTCTCTCTCTGAGGCTGCCATTACCTCCTGGGGAGGCTCAGGGCTTGCATTGGCTACCCTCTGAAGCCGCAGGGGAGTCGCTGTAGCCCCTCTGCCTTGACACGAGCCAACAGCCCCCCCTGCTTGGTTGGAGTCATAACTACACCAAAGGGAAACTTGCTTAACAGATGGGAAAAGGCTGTCATTGGGTTTTCTCTTTTTTTCTTGCTGTTGTTTGTTTTGTCTTGTTTATATATATATATAGTCTAGTAAAGAACTAAAGAACTGTTATTCCTTTTCCCATATCTTTGCCTGGAAGCCCTGTAACTTCAAAGTAATAATAATTTAGAGGGAGAGGGTCATCTTTCCATTCCATGGGGGCTTCCTGCATTCATTGGCAGACATCTGTCTTTTAAACCAGGACAACGTGCTACTGAAATATCTCTTTACCATCAGGTAACTTTTTCCCATGCAGGGACCTAACCATAGACAAAGCAGCTCTTAACCTTCTATAACATGTAGTTAATGGCTCACCTTGAAGGCAGATTTTCTAGACAATGAATCATTTGTCTGGCTCATTTTGAAAACTTTCAGCTACTTCTGGGCTCCCTCTCATTCAAATTTATTTTATTTTTAAAAATCCCAAGCTTCTGAGAGGCTTGAGTCCTCAGGCTTTCAAAATGTTCTATGTGAAACAGCCCCCTGCATGTTGGGGAAGTAACAGAAACTTTAATGGCAAGTATTTTTAATCATATATCTCAAATTAAATAGTGGTTATCCCAAATAGTGGGGTTTTCTTTTTAATTGTAGCCTTGACATTTTGGAAAAAAATACAGAAATAAATTGAACATTTGAAACTATGCACATATCGTTGAAATTATATTATGCGCATATCAAGGTTAATAAATTACATTCCTTACATTTCTAAGGATGATCAATCAGAAGTTACAGGCCTATTTAACAACTGGAATGTTAATTGACAAAAAAATCACACCCCCATCAGTTTGAATGTGTGATCAGTCATACATTTCTTCTCACTGAAAAACTATTTCTATATGAAAAGTCATTTAGTAAAATGTTTTGACTGATAACTGAAAAAAATTATCTTTCCCACAGCAGCCCCAACCAAAGTATGTTAAACAAATCTGCATTACTAATTACTAATACATGTAATCGTGAGTGTACATGTTAATATAAACATGGGTGGGGAAATTGCAGCATGATAATAATGGGAATTGTGATTTTAGACTTCTATGTCAGTTCACTCAGATTGCCTTCTAAAATGCTAATTTATTATCTGCCGTAGTCATTAATGGTTGAGAAGGGTAGAACATTTTTGTGGATAATAAATTCAAAACTGTGATTATTATATGTCAACTAAATCCTACAATGTTCAGCCTTTATGTAATCTTATTAACTGCCATTTTTGAAGACTTTTGTCCATTAACATTTTATCAGATGAACATATACATTAACATCTCAGATGCCTCTCTAATATATACATAGAAAAACACTTAAAAATCCCCAACTGACATTGAAAAACTTCCTAAAAGTCAATGGCAAGGAAAACTTATTTTCTTCATGATTCAAGTATTTGACACAAAATACTTAAATTGTTCTGAGGAGGTCAGGACATAAGGAAAAAAAATCCTCAGAAATTTAAGCTCCAAGTTACTGAAATTAACATGGACATCCTCTAATTCATTATCTATATTTGTTTGCCTTTCTAAACCCCTCTTCACTGACAGTAAAACAGACTACTTTTCATATCTTAAAGTTTAAGACTTCTCCTGCCTCATGCCCAAAAGAAGTCCATGTCTCTACCACAGGCACCTATTTTTAACTTCATCTGCTCCCTTTAATTTTTATCTGCTATATATTTAGCAAGTTGTAACTTTATCTGTTTAAAAAATTTTGCCATTGTAGTCTTTAGGCAAAGTGAAATACAAAAGAAGTTGTGAAGAAATTATCAATAAATCAAATATGTATTAAAAAAATTAAATTCAGCACAGCTAATGAAGTCTTGAATACTAGTGATAACTGTATTTGCTGTTATGGCTTTTTCTGGTAACAATTCTTACTTTCTCATTGACAATCCTAGAAAAGGTCTATGCACATCACTATATTAAAGTGTTATATGATAAATGAATGAGAACTCCAGCATCCTTTTGAAACAGAGTGGAAATTTAATAGGGTAGAAATCCATTTCGGATTTAGGTGAAATGTGCCGTTTTGAATTATTTAGTCTGTAGCTTGTTTGCATAGATAAAATATGCTGTTTTAACTTGTTTAGTCTGTTAACTCTGCTGTGCTCAATACTGCCTGTTCTCACAAAAAGCCTGTGCTCGCAAAACTGCCTCAGCCAAGGAAAAAGAATGCGAACTTCCAAGCTAAAAGGAAGATAAGGGGGAGGGGCCCTTGAACTTTGAAACAAAGACGAGAGCTAAAGCTGAGGCTGCAAGAGACGGAGAGGGTGACCAGAGAGTTCTCTCTGTACAAGGACTGATAAAAACTAGATGCAAGTTGTAACTCGAAACCAGCAAAATGAATATGCATTAACCTATTGTGAAACTCTGTGCATATGTACAAGTAAGGGGGATAAAAAAGGTTTGGAAAATCTCAGGGCCATACATGTCCTTTGGGGGGAACAATCCCCACATGCTGGGATCCCCACATGCGTCTGGCACTGTAATAAACATACCGGCTTTACAACTTTTGCAAGTTGTGGAGTTAGCTTTTTTTCTGCAAATCACTTTCCACTTATATTTCAAAACAGTGCATTCATACAAATGCTACTGTCCTCTGAAGAGGTACTCATGCCAGAGCCTTGATTTGGGCAGACAAACTTGCCTAGATGCAAAGACTTGAAAATGAAGCATCAGTGACCATCTAAAGAGAACTCTCAGGTCCAACACCCAGAAAAATGTGATTCTCTTGAAAGTTCTCATAGACTAAGCAACTGTCATAGAGCTTTTACTAGGTTATATTGGATTTTGCTCAAAAGAATGAAAAAGTAATTGAAAGACAGAAGAAAAAAACCCAATTGTTTCAAATTTTCGTGAAAAAAGTTTTGTACATATACACAAAATGATCATGAAATATATCTGATATTTTATATATGCCAACTTTAAAAGAACTCAGAAAAGCTTTAGAAGTGTTTATATAGGACTAGATGCACAAATAGCAGGAGGCAGCTCATATTCAAAGGAGAACAAGAGAGAAAATAATGAATTACTGGAACAGTGTTGTCCCCTTCAGTAAGAACAGTAGTCAAATAATGAAAATACTGAAATTTATGGTAATCCCCAGACAGACACACAGGTGTGGTCTCTGCTACTGTATCACTTGTTTTATTTCTGTTTACCTTCCAAAAGAGAATACTGTAACTAATATAATAATTAAGGGGAAGATGGACAAGTTCAAGAAAATAATGACTTCCAAAATTCACACCATTCCCAGCTGAAATGTTTAATTAGTCTGAAAACTTCCTTTCTGTCCCTAATCAGATAAGAAAGCTGGGAGAAATTGAAATGGGTATTAATTATTTTGTTTGTTTTCTGATGTTGATGTGAGGGTATTTCAGGCCCATTAAATTTCATAAAATAAACATCACATCTTCAGTACTCTGTATGTGCACAGGGTATGCTTATTGACTGACGAATATAAATATGTCTTATGATCAGAAAACAACATATGGGGCCAACATATGGAGCAGAGGCATACATAACATCCATGACTTGGTAAAAATGCAAAATGTTTGGTGTTTATACCAGATGACTCCTTTCTCCCTAAGTTCTCAAAAGACAATTCAGTGTCCATTTTTATTTCCTTATTAAATGTTTCAAATGGCTGGTCAAATTATCAATTCCACTATTTCTCTTCAATACAATCCCTTTATATGAATCAAAAGGTAGACTGTATACCTCACCTTTCTCATGCACTTGAGTTCTAAACCCCTAAGCTGCCCTGTAGTTGATCTGCCAGTTATTGTACAGACTTAAAAATCTCCCCAAAACCTTGACAAGCTTACATACGATTTCTAAAACAGGCACACTTCAACTGAGCTAAAAAGCATATAGCAAGAGCTGTATGCTTCCACAAGAGTTAGTTCCATCAGGAAATCGGGATTGAGAAACAAAGCAGAAAGTTTAATTTTTTTTTAATTCAGAAAAAATATGACAAGACAGAATTTGCAAGAAATTAATTGGCACTTTTAGAACAAACTATCTATTTAATTAGATACTGTGCTGGTTTTGCCTGAGGTATGGTAATTTTCTTCCCAGTGGCTGATATGGGGCTGTGTTTTGGATTTGTGCTGATGTGCTGGTTTAGCACAATCTGTTTTTTGGTAGTGGGGGGGGGGGGGAGCCATAGAACTGGCTTCTGTGAGAAGCTGCTAGAAGCTTCCACCATACCCAACAGAGCCAATCTCTGATGGCTCTGAAGATGAACATGCTGCTGTCATATTAGAGAGGTTGGTAACGCCTCTGTGATGATGTATTTAAGAAGAAAATTTGAAACAATGCAGGCACAGCTTTATCCAAGGGGTGGCAAGGCGTTGCCACCGGGGCAATCCTGGTGGTCGAGGCTTCTCCTTTTCAGCATCCCACATGAAGAGAGACATTGAATGGTACCGGCACCACAGTGTCCGGCACCACCTGCATGTTGGCAGCCAGGCCGCATGGCCAGCAGTGGAAACATGGCGAGCAATTCCCCAACCCAGAATCTAGACGGAATCAAATTCTCAGTGCTGCGAGATCCTGCAGAAATCTTGGAACTGGTGGAATTTGTTTGCTATGGTACTTACAAAGCAGCAGGTTTTTCCTCCTAGTCGGAGAAAGAGGAGGAAGTGAAGAAGTGGAAAAAGACAGCATGATGGCACCAAGGTCAGTGGAAAGAAAGAGAGGGACGAGGTGCTCCAAGCATCGGAGTTGAGATTTCTCTGCAAGCCATGTTGAGGACTATAATAAACCAGTCTTCCTGTAATCTATTAAGTCCATGGGGGGATGCAGAGATCTGCTTGCAGCCTGTGGGAAAAGGTGCTCACGCTGGAGCGGGTTGATGCTAAAATAGCTGTAATCCAGTGGGAGACCCAAACAGAGAGACAGGGCTCTTGCTTCCAGAGACAGAGATAGGGAAAGAGAGCCCTTGCTTCCACACTAGAGCAACTTATCCTTAAAAGACTACACCCCATGGACTAGTGACCCACGCAATGGCAGTTTTGGGAAGACTCTTTTGCCTGTGGAAAGGACTCATGTTACAGCAGCTTGGCTGGGACTGCTATTTGTGAAATTAGAACCATGCTAGAGAAGTTCATTGAGAACTGTGTCCCATGGGAAAGACCCCACAGCATAGCAGAAGAGAGAGACTCCTCTCCCTAAATGAACTGAAGAAAGATCTCTAGTGATGAACTGACCAAACACCCTCACACCATCTCCCTGTGCTGTCGGTGGGAGGGGCGGGGGGCAGGGGAGGAAGGTATTTTAAGGGCTAATTTTACTTTACAATAATTAGAATAATTTACATTATTGTCCTTTGACTCTGTTAATGAGAGATTTACTTTATGCCTTTGTTTGAGCCTGTTTTGCCCTCAGGCTGTTTTGTCCCAGTTCTTATCTCAACTCATGAGCCCTTCATTATGATTCTTGTGGGTGCCTGCATTATGATTCTTGTGGGTGCCTGGCGTTTTAACCAGTGTCAAATCCCAACAGCTGAACACAAGGTTGATAATATAGAGATGTTTTTGTTATTGTTGAACAGGGCCTACACAAAGCCAAGGCTTTTTCTGCTTTTCATACTGCCAAGCTGTCAAGGAGGCTGGGGGTGCATGGGAAGTTGGGAGGAGACACAGCCATGACAGGTGAGGCAAACTGACCAAAAGGATATTCCAGACCACATGACATCATGCTCAGTACATAAAGTGGGGGTAAGAAGGAGGAAGGGGGAAGGGAGACATTTGGAGTGATGGCGTTTGTCTTCCCAAGTCACTGTTATGCATGATAGGGCCCTGCTCTCTTAGAGATTGCTGAACACCTGCCTGCCCATGGGAAGTGGTGAATTAATTCCTTGTTTTACTTTGTTTGTGTGTGAGGCTTTTCCTTTCCCTATTAAACTGTCTTTATCTTAGCCCATGAGTTCTCCAGCTTTTACCCTTCTGATTCTCTCTCTGATCCTGCTGATGGGGGAGTAAGCAATGGGCTGTGTGGGGCTTGGTTGCTGGCTGGGGTTAAACCACAACAGACACATAGAAATCCACTACTCTAGAAAAGTGCTAACACCATGCCACTAAGATTTGAACTATGATGATAGCAGTTGCCAGTCATATTTGACCTACTTTATACATTTTTACAGAAGAAAAGAAAAAGAACAGACAGAAATTCACTTCAAGGATTCAGAGGCATCTCCAATATCAAATTTTGAATACCTCAGAAACAAAATATCATTGTGTTCCTTTGACCAATTTTTTAATAATGAGAATAGTTTTCCATATGAGTGTATTAGGTTTATGTGGCAAGGTTTTGGTAGACCTGGCAGTTCAGGGATGGCTTCTGAGAGAAGATGCTAGAAGCTGTTCTCATGACAGAGACAGTTCCAGCCAGCTCCAAGACCTAACTGCCACTAGCCAAATCTGGGCCAGTGATGTTGCTAGAGCCTCTGTGCAAACATATTTAAGAAAGGATAAAAAAAACTTCACAATGACAGCTAGAAATGAGAATATGTGACAAATAAAATTATGCAGCCACTAAGATTGGTAAAGGAAGAGGGGAGCTGTTGCTGTAACGAGCCCCCAGCTGGGTAATAATTAGTATTGGCGCCATGATTTACAGAAGGCTGATTAATCTCTTTTTATTATATATATTATTATTAAGAAACTTATTGCTTTTATAGACAGTTACGATACACCTAGACTTAATTGGTCCTCCAATCATAACATCATCACCATTGGCTAATTAAGAAACTACCCTTTAGTAAACAAATCTCCATAACACATTCTACATGTTCACAATAACTGGTGCAGCAAGCTAAGATAAGAATTCTCTTTTTTTTTTTTCTCTGATCTTCTCACAGCCTTCCCCAGAAAGGCCTGGGAAAGTTATGTGTTGCTCTCTGAGGCCTCAGAGCTGCTGCCACAGGGAGCATGTGCTCCAGGCATCTGAACAGAGATTTCCCTGCAGCCCATCAAGGTTAACAGTGGAGCGGATATCCACCTGCAGCCTGTGGAGGACCCCACAACAGACAAGGTAAATGTGCCCTAAAGGAAGCTCCTGGCAGGAATGGTGGCCTGTGGAGAGGAGCCCATGCTGGAGCAGGTTTGTTGGCAGGACCTGTGATCCTGTGGGGGACCCATGCTAGAGCAGTCCATTCCTTAGGGACTTCACCCCATGGAAAAAAACAAAAACAAAAACAAAACAAAACAAAAAAAAACCCAAAACACTCTGAAGCAGTTTGTGAAGTACTGCAGCCAGTGGGAATGCTCACATTCGAGAAGTTCATGAAGGACTGTCTCCTGTGGGGGGGGACCCTATGCTAGAGCAGGACAAGAACATGAAGAGAAAGAAAAAGCAGAAACAAAGTGTTATAAACTGATGGCAACCCCCATTCCCTGTCCCCCTGTGCTGCTCTGAGGGAGGAAGTAGAATAGTTGGGAATGAAGATGAGCCAGGGAAGAAAGGAGGGGTGGGTGGAAGGTTTTTTTAGATTTGTTCTTATTTCTCATTATCCTGCTCTGCTTAATTGGCAATAAATTAAAATAATTTCACCAAGTCAAGTCTGATTTGCCTTTGAAAGTGTGGTGGGTTGACCTTGGCTGGACTTCAGGTGCCCACCAAGCTGCTCTAACACTCCTCCTCAGCCAGACAGGGGGAAAAAATATGACAAAAAGCTTATGAGTTGAAATAAAGACGGAGATCACTCACCAGTTATGGTCAGAGGCAAAACAGACTGTTGAGGAGTGGAATTAAGAGTGGCTTGGTGGGCACCTGGTGGCTAGGCCAACCCACCACAAAGAGTTATTTCAGAAACAATTTGTAATGAATACACTAAATATAGCATGTTGATATAGGTATGTGATCTACTGAATACATGCATTAAGAGGCAAAACTAGAAACAAAATACTAGGTGCTACAGGGCTTTTAAAATTTAATTTTTAAATGCAATTAAAAGTTTTTAACACAGCAAAAGATAATGGCTGAAAGCTAGAGAGAAATGAGCAATATAAGCATACGAGGCCAGAATGTAAATGGCCTAAGTGTCTGACCTTAGTCTCATGGGGATTTTCTGGAAATCCAGTGGGGGCTGTATGGGGCTCCCAGGGGCAGAGTAGGACATATGTAATTCTATCTACTGTGCAACACTAAAACTTCTCTCTTTTCCTGGGAAAGGATAGAAACAAGTCATAATACTTCACAGATATGGAGCAGAACAAATCAGGAGGCAGAGTCTTGGGGGACAGAGGTTAATGAGAGTACAAGACCTCCCCAATTCCTCTAAACTTCTACCCCACTAGTTAATTCATAATTGACCAGCATTTTTAATTGTGATAGTACTTGAACATTTGACTGATTAAACAGATTATTCACCTTCCTGTGTTTGGAAGCCTATACTGAATGCCTTTTTCACCAAAAAGTCACTGTGTTCAGAAGAAGATTTGAATAAAAATGTCAGGCCTGTATAATTAAAAGGTCAGAATAGGTGATTTAATTTTCCAGTATAACGTAAAGATCCATGTATCTCTGATTTTTTAATCTGAAGCAGTTTGTCCGTTTTAGGATGAATTCAGCTATAAAAACTGTTCTGCCAATTACCAGAGGGGTGAGGAAAAAAGGAAGAAATTTCTTTACCTAGAAAGAGGTTGACTGTTTGAAGAAATAAAATCTTACTTCAAACTATTTTCCAAATCACAACTACTCCAGCTTAAAATAAGGCTATGGAAGCTTACACATGTTTATATTTTTTTTCTCTTAAAAGAACTATCCTTCCTCCAAAATTATACTATCAGAATTTGACATTACTATTGGCCCTCCTTATTTGTGGCTGTTATTCTTTTTCTCCCACTCCATTATCAAATGGTTTATTTTAGAAAGGTACCAAGCTTTCTTTTACATCAGGAGAATGCTTAGCACGCCGTATTTAGTACCAGGAGTATTCATTAATGAATTCAGACGTATGAACTAAGTAATTAATTCATATTGGCTTTGTTTTTATTTCCATGTACCTTTTGATGCGCACAAGCATGACTGAAATAGGATACATTTCTGAGTCAATAGTTCCTATGGATAGTGATGACTGATGAATAACAGTGACTGCAGATCAACCCTAATGCTTGCTAGAAAAAACAACTAATAGGTGAGAGTTCCTTCCAGGCTGACAAGCATAATACATTTTTTAATTTAATAACTAAATACACATTTTGACAGTTTTGACATTAGGAAACATTGGTATTACAATGCAAATTTTATCAGAACAATCCTTAAAATATTTACATATAGTAAAAAGTGCAAGGTGATTTAAATTCTATTATTTATAGGAGAGTTAATTTTCTAATTTGTCTTTGCTGTAGCTGCTAGTCCTCTGACATTAACCATCGGTAACCCACCCAGACTCATCGTTCAAGTAGGATACATGTGATATAATTTCAAATTGCTACAATGTATTAATAGAATTATCAGGAAGAGCTAAAATCTTATCAATGTTACGACTAATTTGCTAGTTACAAAAATGTAATTTTTTAATTAGTGACAGTGAATAAAACAAAACGAAGTTTTTGTAAACAATGAAACAGAACTAAATCTTGACATGGCATAAGTGTCAAAGATTATAAAAAGCCCATGCCTGGTTCATTTTTCTTCATGTGAAAATTATCCAAGATTAATTAAAAATATTTGAATACACTTGATGAGTATTACAGTAAGAAGTAGGTCTGGCTACATATTATTGTGATCTCTTAAATTGTCTATACAAGTATGAAAAAGAATATTATGATGGTGTAGGTAGAATTAGGATTAAAAGTGAAATGTACCAGGTAAAAAACAAGAAAAATTGAACTGGTGTGTTGCTCTAGTTTACCTGGTTTATTTAAATCTTCTAGTAAATTTAAAGCAGCATGTGTTTGATTTCACAGTTTAAGCTGAATTGTTTAGGTTTCAATTGATTATTGCTTGTATGAGTTTAACCCTATATATCAAGAGCCTTAAATTAATTAAAGATGTCAAGAACTAATTAGAGTTCTCAAGACTGGTGGCAACCCTTGCTGCAGTAATCCTGCCCTGGTGGAATTCACAGTCTTGAGGAATATGGGCCAGGTGAAGAGTAGAGTCAGGACTTTGAATTTTAAGAGAGCGAAATTTCAGTTGTTTAAGGAATTCGTGGATGGGACTCCCTGGGAAACTGCCCTCAGGGATAAAGGAGCTGAACAGAGTCGGCAGCTCTTCAAGGACATTATTCTTAGAGCACAAGAGCTCTCGATTCCCACATGCAAGAGATCAGGCAAGGAAGGCAGGAAACCAGAATGGCCTAGTAAGGACCTCCTGGTCAAACCTAAAGTACGAGAAGGAAATGCACAGGCTGAGGAAACAGGGACATGTAAACATGGAAAAAATATAGGGATGCTGCCTGAATGCATAGGGATGGGATCAGGAAAGCTAAGGCACAGCTGGTACTGAATTTGGCAAGGGATGAGAAGAATGAGAAGGGCTTCTACAGGTACATTGGCCAGAAAAGAAAGATTAAAGAAAATGTATTCTCTTCTCCAGCCTGATAAATAGCACAGGAGAACTGGTGACAACTGACATGGAAAAGGCTAAGGTACTCAACAATTTTTTTGGCCTCAGATTTCAATGAAAATCTCTCTTCCCACATATCTAAAGCCCCAAACCTCAAGACAGTAAATGGAGGAAAGAAGTCCCTCCTATCATAGGAGAAGATCAGTTCATGACCACCAGAGGAACTTGAGTGCACACAAGTCCATGGGACCCAACAAGATGCATGCCAGGGTCCTGAGGGAATTGGCTGATACAGTTGCCAAGTTATTCTGCATTATATTTGTTATGGCAGTCAGCAAACGACCCAGGTGACAGGAAAAAGGGAAACATTGTACCCATTTTAAAAAAAGGTAAAAAGGGGGACCCTGGAAACAACAGACCAGTCAGCCTCACCTCCAGCCTAGTAAGATCATGAAACACATTGTCCTGAAAAGTATTGAGTCCAGTATTACTTAGCTTATTCATCAATAACTTGGATGAAGGGATAGAGTGCCTTCACTGCAGATTTGCTGACCATACAAAACTGTGAGGAGTGGCAGATAGTCCAGAGTGTTATGCTGGCATTCAGAAAGATCTCAACAGACTGGAGACATGGGCAGAGAAGAACTGTCTGAAATTCAACAAAGGCCAGTGCAGAGTCTTGCACCTGGTGAGGAATAACCCCAGGCACCAGTACAGGCTGGGGGTGTCCTGCTGGAAAGCAGCTCTGCAGAGAAGGACCTGGGGGTCCTGGTGGACAACAAGCTGCCTATGAGCCAGCAGTGCCCTTGTGGCCAAGAAGGCAAATGGTATCTTGGGGTGCATTGGGAAGAGTATTGCCAGCAGGTGGAGGGAGGTGATCCTGCCCCTCTACTCAGCCCTGGTTAGGCCTCACCTGGAGTGCTGTGTCCAGTTCTGGGCTCCTCAGTACAAAAGAGACATGGAGATCCTTGACCAAGTCCAGTGGAGGGATATAAAGATGATTAGAGGACTGGAGCAACTCACTTACGAGTAAATGCTCAGGAAGCTGGGCCTGTTCAGCTTGGAGAAGAGATGACTGAGGTGATCTTACCAATGTATATAAGTATCTAAAGGAAGGGTGTCAAGAGGATGGGGCCAGGCTCTGCTTGGTGGTGCTGAGCAATAAGATGAGAAATAACAGGCAGAAACTGGAACACGGGAAGTTCCAACTGAACATTAGGAAGAACTTTACAGTGCAGGTGACTGAGCATTGGAAGAGGTTGCCCAGAGAGATTGTGGAGTCTCCTTCCCTGGAGATATTCAAGAACTGTCTGGATACAATCCTAAATAATGTATTCTAGGGCCCTTGCTTGAGCAGATAGGTTGGACTAGTCAACCTCCAGTGGTCCCTTCCAACTTACCCATTCCATGATTCTGCATATGTCAAAACATGAAAAATAAGGAGGTGATTAGAGACACAGCCAACATGACTTCACCAAAGGCAAATTATGTCTGACTAATCTAGTGGTCTTCTACAATAGAGTGACTGCATCAGTGGAAAAGGGAAGAGTTATGGATGTCATTTACCTGGCTTTCTGTAAGGCCTTTGAAGTGGTCCCCCAAAACATTCTGGCCACTAAATTGGAGAGATATGGGTTTCATCAATGGACTGTTAGATGGATAAGGATTTTTTCTGGATGGCCACATCTCTAGAGTTAGTCAATGTCTCCATGTCCAAATGGAGATCAGTGACTAATGGTGTCCCTCTGGGGTTCATGCTGGGATCAATACTGTTTAATATCTTCATCAACATAACACACAGTGGAACTGAGTGAACCCTCAGCAAGATTCCAGATGACACCAAACTGAGTGATTCAGTTGGTTTGCTATGTAGCATCCAGAGGGACCTTGACAGGCTTGAGGAGTGGGTCCATGCAAATCTCATGAAGTCCCCCAAGGACAAGTGCAAAGTACTGGACCTGGGTCAGAGCAATCCCCAGTATCAATATCAGTATCAATATAGACTAGGGAATGAACAGATTGAGGGCAGCTCTGCAGAGAAGGACTTGGGGATGCACTGATGGACGAAGAACTGGCTATGAGCTGGCAATGTGCACTTGCAGCACAGAATGACAATCACATACTGGGTTGAATGAAAAGAAGCATGGTCAGCAGGTCAAATGAGGTAATTCTCCTTCCCTACTTCATTCCTGTGAGACCCCACTTAGAGTACTGCATTCAGCTCTGAGGTGCCTAGCACAAGAAAAACTTGTTAGAGTGGTTCCAGAGGAGGGACACAAAGATGATTAGAGGGCTGGAACACCTTTCCTGTGAGGAAAGACTCAGAGAATTGGGGATATTCAGCCTGGAGAAGAGAAGGCTCTAGGTAGTCTTTCAATACTTAGAGGGCTTATAAGAAAGGGACAAAATTTCTAGTAGGGCCTGTAGCAGTAGGACAAGGGGTGAACACTGAAAGAGGGTAGGTTTTGATTAGACATAAGAAAGTGTTTACAATGAGGGTGGTGAGACACTGAAACAGATTGCACAGAGAAGTTGTGGATGCCCCATACCTGGAAGTGTTCAGGGTCAGATTGGTCAGGTCTTTGAGCAACCTGATCTAGTGTAAGATGTCCCTGTCCATACTGTGATCGGTTTTGGGACCCTTACTACAAGAAAGACATTGAGGTGCAAAGAAGGACGAGGAAGCTGGTGAAGGGTCTGGAGAGTAAGTCATATGAGAAGCGGGGCTGAGGAAGCTGGGATTGTTTAGCCTGGAGAAGAGACCGCTCAGGGGAGACCTTATAACTCTCTACAACTACCTGAAAGGAGGTTGTAGCAAGATTTTCAGTCTTATCCACATTGTTATGCATGCAAGCATCCCCAGTGAACTGCACTGGTTTTGGCTGGGATAGTTAATTTTCTTCACAGTAGCTTGTATGGGACTGTGTTTTGGATTTGTGCTGAAAACAGTGTTGATAGCACAGGGATGTTTTAGTTATTTCTGAGCAGGGCTTACACAGAGTCAAGGCCTTTTCTGCTTCTCACACTACCCCACCAGTGAGTAGGCTGGGGGTAGACAAGAAGTTGGGAGGGAACACAGCTGGGACAGCTAAACCTAACTGACCAAAGGGATATTCCATACCATATGATGTCACAGTTAGCAATAAAACTAGGGGAGACATTGGCAGGGGGGCCACTGCTTGAAGACTGACTGGGCAGCTGGACTGGCTCAGTCGGTTGGTGAGCAATTGCTTTCATTTGCATCACTTGTCTTTCTTGGATTTTATTTGCATTCTCTGATATTTCTTTCTTTTCCTTATATTTTTTTTATTCCTATCAGTATTATCACTATTGTTTCCATTTTAAAATTAACAAACTGGTTTTATGTCAACTCACGAGTTTTCTCCTTTTTATTCTTCTGATTCTCTTCCCTATCCCACTGGGTGAGAGTGAGTGTCTGTATGGTGCTTAGTTGCCAGCTGGGATTAAACCATGACAGCACTATACTATTTACATGTACAGAGTTAAACTAAATGCAAATATTTGCAAGACAAAGTCATATATTACTGATTCTGCCAACATAATATGCTTTTTGCTACAGAAACATGTTAGCATGCCAGAACATCATAGTGATTAAGAAATATCCCCAAAGATTTAACACAGTTCTGAAGTACTTACTGTAGCTGGGGAGGCCCGTGTTGTATGAGTCACTGAATGACCAGAATTTTCCATTGAATTGCCAATCAGATAGGTCCCTCCTGAGTTGCTAATGAGCTGTCCTCCTGCAACACCCATCTGAATCCCTCCGGTGCCCACCATACTATGAGAGGAGACCACTGTAGTTGCCTGTGAAGAACTTCCTTCGAAGTAATTTCCCCCAGTGTTTTGGCTATACATCTGGGTTTCCGTGTAAGGATAAGTTGTTCGACTTCAGGAAAAGAAAATAAAAGAAGTAATAGTTATTTATTTGAATTAAGTGAAAGAAACATCATTGTAGAAAAGAGTGTACAGTTGCTATAACCAAACTTAACAAGATTGGCAAAAAACCCCCGCATATACACAAAATAACATTTCATATGTCAAAGTACTGAGCAATTAACTTGGACTCACTGTTAAAATAAGTATTCATTAAACTTAAGAGAAAATTATTTTAGCCCCATCTGAAAATGGGTGGAGAAAAGTATGACAAAAAGTGAAGATATGAGAGGAAGATCTCATTCAAGTATTAATATATTACACAGTAATTAAAAAAACTGTTTTAACTTTTAAAATCCTCCAGTCAAAACTGGATTTTTATTTATATGACATTTATTTTGTATACTGTTTTCAGCTGGAATAGAAGTAATTTTCTTCATAGAAGTTGATAGTGCTGTGTTTTGAATTTAGGATGAGAATAATGTTGATAACATACTGATATTTTACTTGTTGCTATGTGGTGCTTTGTCGTGGTTTGAGAGGAAGTAGGTTTTCTGAGATATGCTGTGGTCACCAATAAATGTTCAAATTTTAATATTGGCACCTGGTGTGGCCACTGGGGACAATGGATACGCCTCTGAGAACACAGGGGTTAAAAAGCAGAGCACTCCCATGGGAAGTTCTCTTGGGTTTCAGTGGGGAAAGAGTTCAGATCTCTCCCCTGTCCAGCTGCCCGCTGCTGGGCAGGGGGAGGGGCAGCCATGTGGCCGGGTGAAGTAGGCCGGGGCTTGGACAGAGATGGGAGGTGAAGAAGCCCCCAAGGATGGAAGGGTGGGAGAAGCACCAGGAGGCATCAGGCAGCCCCCCCAGGAGAGAGTACAGCCTGTGCCTGGACTGTGCTACCTTGAAACTTGATACCATGTGCTGGCAGCACAGCCGAGAAGGAGAAGAAGGGGGAGTGCAGTGAGAAGGTGTCCAGCCGCTTGTGGGAGCTTTGGGCAGGCAGAGCCTGAGTTTTTAACCCTTTTTTTGGACAATGAAAACTTTAGAGAACATTAACCTTTCCTAGAAGAGAGATAGAGATGAAACAGAGGAAGAAATGGGCAAGTTTGATGAAGGTTCGTGTAAGTGAAAGATGCCAGAAGATAGAGAAGAATCTTAGGTGGGAAGCGATGATGGGGTAGCTTTTGCTGGACTTTTCTTGTTATAGCCATGGACAGAATCTGTTTCCTTGTGACACAGAGACTGCATCCAGGGGGAGGTGATGGCTCAGAGCCAAGAGGGTTCAGTGTTGGTACCCTTCGGCCCCAGGGGGTGAAATTTGGGGGGACGGGTGTCCCAAAGGTGAGACTGTGCTCTTTTTGGAACGGCACAAAGCATCCTTAAAAGGGGAACCCTAGAAGCAGCTCTGGTCAATGCGCAGTGGTGAGAGCACTGTACATGGAAGGAAGAGGTCACGGATGGCAGATGTTCTCCAGGTGGTGCCACGAGTGACATGGAAACACACGAGGTTTCAATGGTGTTTCCTGGGGAAGCCTATGGCACAAGAAGGACTCCTCTCCTCTTGATGAATTGAGAATTGATTATCTAAAGGGTGGTGATGGACCGAGAGTTGAAATTTGGGGGATGGATGTATTGGAATTTGGTGGGGGGAGGAGGAAATATTTCTGGAAGGTTTTCATTTTCCCTGTGTGTTTCTTTTTACTTAGAGTTGTTATTTAAGTAATAAAGTTTTCTTTATTTCTAAGTAGGGGCCTGTTTTGCTTATTCCTGGTCACATCTCTCAGCAGACACCAAGGAGCATATATTTTCATGGGGGCACTGGCATTGTGCCAGCATCAAACCTTGACATTTTTGGTTCTCTGACCGGGAAATCGAATTTCAGGAGAGTGATAAGATAAAACTGTGAGATGAGATTAAAGAGGAATAAGAACAAAGCATGTACTAAGTTAAGGAGGATGGATAGTGAAATCTAGGGATAGAGGTTTTATGGTTTTGTTAACAGGGGTTAAAAACTGCCTCCCCCTGGATGCAGTCTCTGTGTCACAAGGAAACATGGTTCTGTCCATGGCTATAACAAGAAGAGTCCAGCAAAAGCTACTCCATCATCTCTTCCCGCCTAAGATTCTTCTCTATCTTCTGGCATCTTTCACTTACACGAACCTTCATCAAACTTGCCCATTTCTTCCTCTATTTCATCTCTATCTCTCTTCTAGGAAAGGTTAATGTTCTCTAAAGTTTTCATTGTCCAAAAAAAGGGTTAAAAACTCAGGCTCTGCCTGCCCAAAGCTCCCACAAGTGGCCGGACACCTTCTCGCTGCACTCCCCCTTCTTCTTCTCCTTCTCGGCTGTGCTGCCGGCACATGTTATCAAGTTTCAAGGTAGCACAGTCCAGGCACAGGCTGTACTCTCTCCTGGGGGGGCTGCCTGATGCCTCCTGGTGCTTCTCCCACCCTTCCATCCTTGGGGGCTTCTTCACCTCCCATCTCTGTCCAAGCCCCGGCCTACTTCACCCGGCCGCATGGCTGCCCCTCCCCCTGCCCAGCAGCGGGCAGCTGGACGGGGAAGAGATCTGAACTCTTTCCCCACTGAAACCCAAGAGAACATCCCATGGGAGTGCTCTGCTTTTTAACCCCTGTGTTCTCAGAGGCGTATCCATTGTCCCCAGTGGCCACACCTGGTGCGAGTATTAAAATCTGAACACCTATTGGTGACCACAGCATATCCCAGAAATCCTACTTCCTCTCAAACCACGACATGCTTATACTAAGTCAAGGACTTTTCAGCTTCTCATGACCAGCCAGCAAGAAGCCTGGGGGTGCACAAGAAGCTAGGCAGGGGCACAGCCAGGACATCTGACCCAAACTGACAAAAAGGATATTACATGTGTGAGCTCACAGCCCAGGAAGCCAATCACATCCTGGACTGCATCAAAGGGAGAATTGGCAGCAGGTTGAAGGTGATTGTCTCCCTCTACTCATCTCTTTTGAGACCCCCATCTGGAGTACTGAGTACAGTTCTGGTGCCCCAAACATAAGAAGGACATGGTAGAGTTGGAGCAAATCCAGAGGAAGGTCATGAAGTTGATAGGAGGACTGGAGCACCTCCCCTACAAATACAGGCTGAGAAAGTTGGGGCTATTCAGCCTGGAGAAGGGAAGGTTCTGTGAAGGCCTCATAGTAACCTTCCAGTACCTGAAGGGACCTACAGGGAACCTGGAGAGGGACTCTTCATCAGGAACTGTAGTGATAGGACAAGGAGTAATGGGTACAAATTGAAAGAGAAATTTAGGTTAGACATAAGAAACAAATTCTTTACTGTAAGGGTAGTGAGGCACTGGAACAGGTTGCCCAGGGAGGTTGTAGAGGCCCCAAACCTAGCAGCATTCAAGGCCAGGTTGGATGAGGCCCTGAGCAACCTGATCTAGTGGGTGGTGTCTCTGCCCATGGCAGGATACTTGGGACTAGATGATGTTTAAGGCCCCTCCTCTCAGCCCTTAACATTCTATGATGTCATGCTCAGCAAATAAACTGGGAGAAGTTTGCCAGGGGGCTGGAATCACAGCTCAGGGATGGGCTGGGCATCAGACAGCAAGTGGTGAGCCATTGAATTTCACAGAATTTGTTTTGTATATTCTATTTTTTTCTCTTCCTTTTTTATCTTAGTAAACTTTCTTTATCTCAACCGATAAGGTTTGCTATTCATAAAATCACTGAATCATAGAATCATCAAGGTTGAAAAAGACCTTTATGATCATCAAATCCAACTGTCAACCTCAACAACTGTCAAGTTCAACCATCAAACCATTTTTCCCAATTCTCTTCCCAGTCCCACTGCTGGGAGGGAGGAGTGAATGAACAGCTGTGTGGTGTTTAGTTGTTGGCAGGGGTTAAGACACAACAACTGTGTACATTACAAAACTGTGAGAAATGACTGCTCACTCTAAAAATTTTAAAAGGTTTATTAAACCTTAACAAAAATACAACAAAAGGACTAAATAAGGAAAAACAGGTCTAGGGAGCCTCCCTCGTGGCTGTGTTATAAATGATCAAATCGTGAGCCAAATTTATAAGAAAATTTAGCAGTGATTTATTAGATAGTCAGCAAAACAGAATTTCGAAAAATAACCACCACAGCCAAGGCAGCGTCAACCCTGGGATCGGCACTGGGTGAACCTGGATCTGACCGCCAAAATGTCAGTCTCCCCTTCGTTTCACCCCAACTGCTTCATGCAGTGAGCTTATATACAGTTTATTCTGCCTGGGGCAGAAATGACCAAATGTTCCTTTGTGTCCCTTCACATGCAGAACTGGGGCCATACATGTGCAGGGTTAGACAAAAGTTGGTTCCAGATGTCTAGATATTGTCAGAACACACAGAAAAGTCTGCATTCACATGTAGTAGGGTGGTGCCCCGGTGCCTGAGTGTAGTAGATGCAATCTTCGAGGTGCAAGATCACTCCTACATTCCAGGGAAGTCCTCCATCATCGCCCAGGAAGGTCCCATTCATACGTTAATAGACTTGATATTATCTGAATGTGGTCCGGGAACTAATTGAATAAAAATAAGACTCCTGCTCCCGGCTGGGGGTGGTCAAAAAACATGGCTTGGATTTTACAATATTTTATACATAAACAGCATGAATTATCTCTACCATATACTACAGCTGCCTACCACACAGCTCCTCTTCAAGATCGATGATTTGCCTTTTATACCCCGGGGGGGAGGGGTTGCATCAGCCAACCCTGGCCCCTCCCAAAGTCTGTCAGTCAACTCTTCTTTGCCATTTATTGGTGGAGACTGCTTTCTTGCAACTTGATTGGAGGGTCAGGTGTTGTCATGCTGTGCCCCCCCCCCCCCCCCCCCCAGCAATAAGCTTTTCCATTCTCAACTGCCCCATGCAAGGGGCACATGTACACGCCTTTTTTCTACCTGTCCTAGATAACCCAGGCTGTCTGATGACAACAATACAAAGAGGGGAAAAGGGGACTATGGGGAGAACAGAGGACATCTAAACAACAAACTACAATAACATAACTATATATCAATAAAGCTTCTCTTAATATTCACACAATATTCATCCCTTAATTGCGAATACAAATAATCTCATTATCCACCTATAACAAAACTCTAAACATGACAAAAAATGTCAGCCAAGAGGGTCCTATATACAGGAACCCTATAAATGCTTTGCTTTGATTTCAAATTCACTGAAATTCTCTGTCTGAAGCTTGAAATTCTGAGCTCATTTGTATTTTAAGACATTCAGTTAGTTCAGCAGAGTGAAATTTTAAATTGGACAGCAATATGTACAGTGTTATTATGAAAAAGAAGGAAAAACTAAAATAGAACTACAATTTGTGAAAAAAATTTGTGAAGAGAGTAGAAAAGTCAAAGGAACAGCAGCAATTTTACACAATTCTTTCCAACTATTAAACATTTTGGCCTCATTAATCAGGTAATCTTTGTGGAAGGTTAGAATGTTGGGTTTTTTTCTTTTTCTCTCAGGAAATTTTCTCCCATTTGTTGCTATGAGACATTAATGACTAGTATTTAAGAGACATAAAAGAAGTGTCCAAGGTGAGGGGAAAGGGGTGCAGCTGGCTGCATCCCCTTAGCCAGGGGCTTTTCTCTTGGGAAGGGCAGAGATACTGTGAGATTTTGGCTGGGGATAAGGGGCTGGGCTCAGCTCCAAGCTGTCTCTTGCTCTCAGGACCAGAGGGGAGATAGGCTGCAGTCGCTGTGGGAAGAATTCACTACCACTGCAAAGTCCCATCTCCTACTATTTTTCCCTACCATGAGTTTTGGGTTACTCTCCTGGCAGCTGAGTGAAAGGACTCTGTGTACACTATTGTCAATTCCGTAGTAAATTACATTGACTCCTAATCTATACTATTTCTTTGCTAGCTATAATATAGGTACCTTTATGTCATGCACTGTTTTATGTAATCTACTAGTAGTTCTTTTAGTTTATACTGTGCAGTAACTCTGCTTAAGGCCTTTTGTCTGTTACCTCATATCTATTCAATAAATAACTCATTTTACAATAGACCTAATTGACCATTCTTAAGAACTTGGGAGTTAGAGTGATTTAGGTGAGGATCACTTAAGTAGAGCTGCTGCCAAAAATCTGAGCCTAAGGCAGGGCTTAGCTAAAGCTCTCACTCCATCCAAAACAGTCTCACCAGAGTGGAGTAAAGTGGTAGAATCACCTCCCTCAACTTTCTGGCCACACTCCTTTTGATGCAGCCCAAGGACACAGTTGGCTTTCTGGGCTGCAAGCATACTTTGCCAGCTCATGTCCAGTCTCTCATCCACCAGCACCCTCAAGTCCTTCTCAGCAGGGCTGCTCTGAATCAGTTCATCTCCCAATCTATATTAATACCAGGGTTCACCAGGACCCAGGTGCAGCACCAGCACTTGTCAAATCTTATGAGGTTCTCATGGGCCTGGTTCTCAAGCTTGTCCAGGTTCCTCTGGATGGCATCCCATTCTTCAGGTGTGTCAACTGCACCACTCATCTTGGTGTCATCTGCAATTCTGCTGAGGGTGTACTCGATCCCTTTGTCTGTCATTGATGAAGATACTAAATAACACTGATCCCAATATAGATCCCTGAAGGATACCACTTGTCACTGATGTCCATCAGGACTCTGAACCATTGATCATGACCCTTTGGATGCAACTGTCCAACCAATTCCTTATCCACCTAACAGTCCACCCATTGAATCCATCTATCCAGTTTAGAGAGAAAGATATGGAAGACCATGTCAAAGGTTTTACTGATGCCAAACTGATTCTTTGCCCTTTTTTTTTAATGTATTCTCTGTATTTTTTACACATATATTTGTAGCTCTGTAGCCTATTATTGTATTTGTAGTTAGCTCCAGTATTTTTGCCTAGACTGATAGGCAGAAATACAAAGCACATTCCAGAGACTCCAAGCTGGGGGTCCAAGGCTCCTTTCCTATCTTGGTTCTTCCTGGGAACCAAGGTTGAAACCAGCTCTTCGAGACACATTTTCATAAACAGAGTTTAGTCCCTGTCTAGAGGAGGGGGAATTCAAAAAAGAGTTGAACTGGGGGGGAATTACCTCACCAATTATGCTTCTAATTGGGGATTCTTGTCAGATATGCTAATTTTCAAAACCTATAAAAATTGTATATGCATTATGCTGTGTGTGCATCTTCAGTGTTTTCCACCTACCGAATTGTGCACCAAAGGATCTTTATAAAGGTAACCCCTTTTTATCACCCTGTGTCTGGCTCATGATTTTAGGGCCAGCGAAAAGGCATCATTACAGAAGTCCAAATAAATGTCATCTGTAGCCCTTCCCTTGTCCACTGATGGAGTCACTCCATCATAGAAGGCCACTAGGTTGGTCAGGCAGTACTTGCTCTCAAGGAAGCCATGCTGACTGTCCCAAATCACCTCCCTGTCCTCCATGTGCTTTAGCATAGCTTCTAAGAAGTAATATTTTTTTTACTCTAAGGGTGGTCAAATGTGTATTTGGTCTGCCTGAACTGGAATTCATTTTCCCATAGCAGCCCTCCCAGTGCTGTGCTTTGCATTGGGAGCTGAAAAGGTGTTGATAACACACCAGTGTTTTGGCTGCTGCTGAGCAGTGCTGGCACAGCATCAGTGCTGTCTCCCCAACATCCTCTCCCTCCCCCATCAAGGGGCTGGGAGTGGGCAAGATCCTGGGAGGGGACACAACTAGGCAAGCTGACTCAAATTAACCAAAGGGATATTTCATACCATATAATGTCAGCTTAAATATAAAAGCTAAAGGAGGGAGGAAGAATGGTGGGCATTTGTTATTTATGTTTGCCTTCCAGATCAACCACTTGATGTGCTGAAGCCCTGCTTCCTGGGAAGTGTCTAAACATCACTCACTATAGAGAATAAACTTTTTTTTCTCTGCTTATGTTCCTGCAAACTTTTGCTTTTACTTCAGTAAGCGGCCTTATCTCAACCTTATCTCACCTCATCTCAACTTGTTTTCCATCTTATTTTCTCTCCCCTGTCTCACTGGGAAGGAGAGTTATAAAGTGGCTTGGTGGGCACCTGGCATTTAGCCAAAGTCAACCCACTACAGCATGTTCATCCTGTTCGTTTCTCATACTGAGTGCATTCGTGTACAAGCATTTCAGCTATGCTCCTGATCCCTAAATCTAAATGTAAACATTGCCTCTTTCAGTTTAAAACTATTGCCCCTTGTCCTGTCAGTACAAGCTCTGGCAAAAAGTGCCTCTCTGCCCCCTTTATATATTGAAAGGCTGCAATAAGGTCTCCCCAAAGCCGCCTCTTCTCTAGACTAAACTACACCAACTCTCATAATCTTTCCTCTTATGAGAGGTGTTCCAGCCCTCTAATCATCTTTGTGTCTCTCCTCTGGACTTTCTGTAACAGAACTGGATGTTGTACTCCAGGTGGGGGTATCATGAGAGTGAAGTAGAGGGGGAGAATTCACCTTCCTCAAACTGCTGGCCACACTGCCTTTTAAGCAGCCCAGGATGTGATAGGTTTTCTGGGCTGCAAGCGCACATTGCCAGCCCATGGCAAATTTTTCATTTACTAGTATATCCCCAAGTCCTTCCCTTCAGGGCTGCTCTCAATCTATTCATCCCTAGTCTGTATTGATATTGGGGATTGCTCTGATCCAGGTTCAGGACCTTGCACTTGGCCTTGGTGAACTTCATGAGGTTTGCATGGGCCCACTCCTCTCTAGCCTGTCAAGATCCCTCTTGATGGCATCCCATTCCTTCCCTTTTCTTGTCTGTTACCCATGCTGTATGCATTGCTACAGAGGCATTTTAGTGGGCCTATTGACCTTGTCAGCTTTTTAGAGGAACACAAAGGGAAGGGATGTCAACTGTACCACTCAGCTTGGTGTCATCTACAAACTTGCTGAGGGTGCACTCAAACTCACTATGTCATTGATGAAGATATTAAACAGTATTGGTCTCAATATGGACCCCTGACAGACATCAGTTGTCACTGGTTTTCACTTGAACACTGCACTGTTGACTATAAGTCTTTGGACGTGGCCATCCAGCAAATTCCTTATCCATCTAACAGTCTCCATATCTCTCCAATTTAGTGGTCAGAATGTTTTGGGGGACCGTTTGAAAGGCCTTACAGAAGTCCAGGTAGATGACATCTGTAGCTCTTCCCTTTTCCACTGATGCAGTCATTTCATTGCAGAAGACCACTAAAATGATCATGCACAATTTGCCTTTAGTGAAGTCGTGCTAATCTCCTCCCTGTCATCCATATGCCTCAATATATCTTCCAGGAGGATTTGTCCCATGATCTTACTGGACATGGAGGTGAGGTCTACTGGTTGGTAGTTCTCAGGGTGGTCCTTTTAACATTTTTTTAAATGGGCACATTTCCTTAGTTCTAGTCATTGGGGATGTGGTCTGACTGCCCCATAACTTCACAAATACAATGGAGAATGGCTTAGCAAACACATCAGCAAATTCCCTCAGGACCTTGACATTCATCTTGTGTGATCCTGTGGATTTATGTATACTCAGGTTTCTTAGGTGGTCACAAATCTGATCTTCTCCTATGATGGGAAGGACTGCTTCCCCCCTGTCTTGGATAGAGACCTTGAGGTTCAGGTTGTGAGAAGAGCAATTGCTGGTGTCAGGGTGGTTGAAGTCCCCCAGGAGGATCAGAGCCTGTGAACATGATTCTTCATGCAGTTGAAGTTAAATTGCTTAATTGACATCCTCACCTTGATCAGGCAATCTGTAGCAAACACTAGCCATGAAATTTCCTTTGTTGACTTTTCCTTTATTTTTACCCAAACAGTCTCAACACATTCAGCACTGGTTTTCAAAGACAGCTTTCACCAGTCAATCCATTTTTTTAACATAAAAGGCAACCCCTCCATCCCTTCTTCCTTGCCTGTGCTTTCTGAAGAGTTTATAGCCATCGAGTGAAGTGCTCCAGTCATGCAATTTGTCCTACCAAATCTCAGTGGTAGCAATTAAATCATACCTTTCCAGATGCACAGTGGCTTCCATCTTTTCCTGTCTGTTACCCATGCTGTATGCATTGCTATGGAGGCACTTAAATGGGCCTATTGACCTTGTCCGCTTTTTAGAGGAACACAACCTAATTCCTTTGTTGCATTTCACAGGTGTCTCTCTGTTGGTTTCTAACACATGAGCAGCCTCTGGTTCTTTTGTCTGGATGGCAAATTGATCCTTCAGTGCCTTTCAGTAAGGAATCTTTAAGATTCACAGAGCATCCACTATTGCCCAAAAAAGTATAAAACTAGTGCAGATATTCTTCTACCCCCTTTGAACTGGGCAGGGGGAGTGGGGGAGAGGTGTGCACTAGACAGTCTTCAGAGCTTTCTTGATATATGTGCAGGCAATATCTTTGTCCCAAGAAGTCTGTCCCTGATTCCACCTTCTGTGTACTTTCTTTTTGTGTTTGATTTCAGTTTGGAGCTCCATTTGCTTGAGTGGTGGTGGCTGTTCCCCAGCCAGTTCGAACCATGGCAATGCCAGCAGCAGCAATGGCGGTAGTGGCAGAAGTACTATTTGCTGTGCGCTGAGAAGAGTGTGATGCTTATGAAGTCCTGGAGGGTGTTTGAAGAGCTTTCTGGGCCCCCAATACCCTTGGGCTCTGTGTGTGTAGGCATTGGCTAGCAGTCAAAAGGTCTCATAAGAGGGGCATGAGAGAGTTGGGTGGTCCCCGCTGTTGGTGCAACCAGTTCAAACCACAGGAATCCATATGTAACTGGCCCCTAGGAAGTGCGAGTGACCAGGATGTGGTGCTGTAGGGAACAGTGCCTGAGAGGAATGATGCAAGAGATTGTGCAGCAGTTCAAGCAGAAGGGTGCATAAGGAAGGCAGCACATCCTACTAGTTGTCGGACTGCTGCTTGCTCTTCTAACACAGTCTTATGCTGCAGCTCCAATGGTCACCCCAAATAGCTGTTAGCTGTGCAAGCCTATCCAGCAGCTTGATGTCTCCAGAAAATTATAGGTCCTTATTAGGCAGTGTTTTGAAGTTGTTGAAAGCATGGTGGTAGAGACCAGATGAGGGCTGAACTCTGCAGCAGGCAGGAATTGGCTGTCTATCCAGGCTAGCCTAGAATGAGTGGAGACAGCCACCCAGACAGAGCTTCCTATCAGGGAAGCTGCCATCCAGGTGGAGGGCTATAAAGACTGCACCTCATGCTCCTGAGTGGAGGAGATGCAGGAGAAGTCACTAGGTTATGCTGTATTAGGGAGGGGTGTGAAGACCCATTCTTAAGGGGAAGGGAGCACCTAAGATTCATAAATGCTCATGTTCGAAAGGAATGATCAAAGTCAGAGGCTCTGCAAACAATGAGAAAATTTTATTAGTAAATTACACACTTGGCATGGAAATCAGTATGTTAGTCCCTGGCCTACTATATAAGTACACGGCAGTGGGTTTTGGATAAAGGGGTGGAGTGAAAGGAAAGACAGAAAGGAAAAGATTAAAGAGGGGGAGAGAAAATGAAAGAGAAAAAAAATAGACCACCAGTCCTGGTTTTAGCATCAATCCAGCAGTGTTGGTCCGGCTGATGAGATGTCCAGTATCCTGGGGGCGCTGCCTGGGCTTGGGGGTGGGTGCATTTTTATGGATAGGTTTCTCTGCCCTGAAGACAGGTTTTTTGGTTTCTATGCAAATTAATTCTCATGCGCAGTCCATTCTTTCAGACCTTTCTGGAAATGGGCCAGAGGGCTTCAGGAGGGGTCTTTGGTGGTCTTAATCTCTCCCGATAATCCATGCCCACTTCTTGGTCTCATTCCTGTGGTTGCACTGTACTGTGTTGTGCTTATCTTCAGGAACTACAAGGATGTTTATCCCAGAAAAAGGCTGCCCTACCTCTGCATGGCCCCCCTTCTCAAGCCAAACCTTGTTTTTTCTCACGGCAGCCAGTCCTTGGTTGGCTCCACAGCCATCTGGTTATCAGTGTTTGAGACATACACATTATCCCCTTATCTTCTGGGAATCAAGAGCTCAAAGGGTATCATGTCAGACTGCTGTTCATAATGTTGTTGGAGAACGAGCTTTAGTCATAGTAAATTTCCATCCTGGATGCAATTTGAGTCAGTAACTTTCTTTGAAGGTCCAATAACAAAAATATTGTTCCACTTGGGTTGTTATTCAGGCAAGAAAAATAAATTTCCAAGGCTGTTTGTTAAAAAACAGAAATCACAGAATAAGCTGAGTTGTTAGTTCCTGGGAACAGACAGTGTTTCTTATAATCTCAAGAGGGGCTTAGTCCAAGAGCAGTTAGTCAAGATCAAGGCCTAATGAGCATTTTTCAGATCATAGTGCAGCCTCAGCAGGGGGGCAGTAGGACCAAAGTCACTTTCTCTGGGCCTTTACAAGGGGGAACAAGAAACAGAGTACTATTTGAGGTGTTGCAAGAATAAATAATAGGACCCCATGACACTGACCTCCAAGGACGACCAGAGAATGAGCTGAAGTGCAAAACAGACAGCACCTTGGAGGAGGCACCATGGTCTTTGGTGAACCATGGAAACAGTATTGCTTCACTCCTCTTCCTTGTATATACCAACCAGCAAAAGATATGAAGCCTTGGTAGTGGGCAAAACCAATGGGCAAGATTCACAGGGAGAAACTGCTATAGCAGGGCATACTAAAAGCTGCAAAAGAAGGCAGCAAGTGCTAAGAGTGGGTGAGAAGCATAGAGGCACCCATCTGCCAGACTGATATACAGTCAAGGGAAGTTTGCTGCTTGCCAGGAGCCAAGATCCAGGATGTCACAGAGAAACTGCCACAACTGGCTAAAAGTGCAGATTACTATCAACTACTTCTTTTCCGCATGGGCACCAATGACATGGTAAGGCATTGTCTGGACAAGATCAAGCAGGATTTGAAAGCACTGGGGCTTCAAGTGAAAGGGACAGGTGTCCAAGTGATCTTCTCCTTTGTCTTGCCAGTCAGGGATAGAGGTGCAGGCAGAAGTCAATGCATCATGCAGATCAATATCTGGTTTTGTGGATGGTGTTGTCGCCCGGGCTTTGGTTTCTGTGGTCACAGGATTTTCTTCAATGAATACAGCCTATTAGGAAGAGTTGGAATCTACTGATCTAGAAGAGGTGGGACAATCTTCACCAACATATTGACTGACTTAGTAAATTGTGCTTTAAACTAATAAATTTGAGAGGACAAGAAAGGATTCGTCAGGTATGTCAGACAGAAAGGAAGGTAAAAGATTATGTACCCTCCCTTCCCTCCCAGTAAGCAAGGCTGGCAGATGGATAAGAACAGACAAGTAGATTGAAGTACTCAACAAATTTTTTGCCACAGTCTTTGATGGCAACCTCTCCCACACATCTTGAGTAGATGGACTGCAAGATGGGGGACTAGGGAAGCAAAGTCCATCCCACTGATCATATTTGTGACCACTTGAAGAAACTGAACAGATTTGAGTCTATGGGACTTTATGAGATGAATCACAGTCCTGAGGGAATTGGCTGATGTATTTGTAAAGCCATTCTCCATGATATTTGAAAAGATGTGGAGGTCAAGTGAAGTCCCAGGTGACTGGAAACAGGGAAATATTGCATCCATTTAAAAAAGGGTAGAAAGGAAGACCCTGGGAACTACTAGCCTATCAGCCTCACCTCTGTGCTGGGGAATATTATGGAACAGATCCTCCTAGAATCTGTGCTAAGGCACATGGAGGACAGGAAGGTGATTTGGGACAGCCAGTATGGCTTCACCAAGGGCAAGTACTGCCTGACCAACCTAGTGGCCTTCTATGATGGAGTGACACCATCAGTGGACAAGGGAAGGACTACAGATGTAATTTATCTGGAATTCTGTAAAGCCTTTGACATGATCCCCTACAACATCCTTCTCTCTAAATTGAAGAGAGATGGATTCAATGGGTGGACTGTTACGTGAATGAGGAATTGGTTGGATGGTCTCATCCAGAGGGTAGTAGTTAACAGCTCAATATTCACATGAAGATCAGTAATGAGTGGTGTCTCTCAGGGGTGTCATTTGGGACCAGTGTTATTTAATATCTTCATCAATGACATAGACAATGGGACTGAGCACAGCCTCAGCAAGTTTGCAGATAACACCAAGGTGAGCAGTGCAGTTGACAAGCTAGAGGGAAAGGATGCCATCAAAGGCAAACTTGACAGGCTAGAGAGGTGAGCCTGTGCAAACCTCAAGAATTTCTATGAGGCCACATGCAAGGTCCTGCACCTGTGTGAGGGAATACCATGCAAATATACAGGGCGGGTGGAGAATGGATCGAGAGCAGCCATGATGATAAGGACTTGGGGGTGTTGGGTGATAAGAAGATGAACATGACCTGGGAGTCATAGAATCACAGAATCACAGAGTCATTAAAGTTGAAAAAGACCTCCAAGATCATCAAGTCCAAACTTTGACTTAATACCACCATGTAAACTAAGCCATATTGTAAAGTGCATGTCCACTCATTTTTTTTAACACTTCCAGGGATGGTGAATCCATCATTTCCCTGGGGAGCCTTTTCCAATGTTTAACCACTCTTTCAGTGAATAAATTTTTCCTAATATCCAACCTGAACCTCCCCTGGTGCAACCTGAGGCCATTTCCTCTTGTACTGTCGCTAGTTGCCTGAGTGAAGAGGCCAACTTCCACCTCACTACAACCTCCTTTCAGGTGGAGATTGATAAGGTGTCCCCTGAGCCTCCTTTCTCCAGACTAAAAAAACCCCAGTTCCCTCAGCTGGTCCTCATAAAACTCATGCCTTAGACTCTTCACCAGCTTTGTTGGCCTCCTTTGGACATGTTCCAACATCTCAATGTCCTTCCACATCCTTCCTGTAGTGAGGGGCCCACAACTGAACACAGTATTTTAGGCGTGGCCTTGCCAGTGCCAAGTAGAGAGGGACAATCACTTCCCTGGTCCTGCTGGCCACACTATTTCTGATACAGGCCAGGATGCCATTGGCCTTCTTGGCCATATGGGCACACATCAGGCTCATGTTCAGCTGGCAGTTGACTAACACCTCCAGATACTTTTCTGCCAGGCAGCTTTCCAGTCACTCTTCCTCAAGCCTGTAGTGTTGCATGGGGTTGTTGTGATCTAGGTGCAGGTTTTACCTTCCTTGTGTTGCTAATAACTCCTCCCTTGACCCAAACCCTAAACTCCACCCCTGCGATGCCCTATAAAAACCCCACGACCCTGCCTTTGCCCAGTCTTTTCGTCTTTGTCTCCTCCCTTATCTGCGGGGATAATAAATGGATTCTCGAGCTTTATGACATGAAGACCTGTCTCTTTTTTGTTCCCATACCTGGCACCGGCAGCTGCACTCTCCCTGGACACAATGAACTCTGTTGCAACGGGACACAACAAATGGTGGAGAATGTGGGCAACCAGTGAGGACAGCATGACCAGCACCCCGTAAGTCACCTGCTGACGGCTACACCTTGCAGGATCCCCATCTTAAAAAGGAAGACTCAAGAGTACCATGGCAAGAGGCCAGGTTGAAAGTGACCTTAAAAACATGGGGGTAAAAGGCTTCCAGGGAAGGGAATTCCCAGTAAGGGGACCAGCTTACTGGTACCAGGTGATGGGACTGACATCTACCATCACTGAGCGAGATGTTTATGAATGATTTAAGTCTTTTAATTTTTCATGGAAGGGGCTTTTTAAGAGCTACAAGCAGCTAGTCTGCCTGCAAAAAGGACCATTCTACCAACTCTTGTCAACTTTCCCAACATGTCTGCTGCAGCTTATGGACAGTAAAGCCCTGGGGGCTACTTATAAATGGCTATGAAAGATTACATGCAGTGCATCGATACCCTAGATGAGTGGTTCCCCCTCCTGTGAATCCCCACGATTTTCAGTTTCTGTGAAGCTGCCCATATATTTCCTTACCCTTTTGTTCCTAGAAGTGCAGCAAGGAGTGAAAATTGCCAGGATGGCATGGAGTTGCTACCGTCTCTCCGGCACCCCCTGTCCCTCTCTGCCACCCTATCCCCCTTTTCCTGAAGGCAGACCAAGGGATGGAATCTGTCCACAGAAGTGACGTGGAAGCGCTACCATCCTCTCGCTGTCCTATGTCCTCCTTCGCCCGCTGTCTTTCCATATCCCCTGTTCCCTACCCGGGAAGGTGATGGCTGCACTGTCCCGGGCCCTCCTTCTAAAAATGGTGCTTACCACACTGTTTAAGGTCCCCCTTTTTCCCACCTAAGTCCTTCTTTTCCTGTCCCGAACCTTCCCTTTCCTTCCCCCCTACCTACCTTCTCCGCTTCTTGCCATGCCGCTGCAGCTGACCCTGCCCCGGGCCCGTGTGGTGGGGCTGCTCAGCCCCACAAAGAAGCCAGCCCCTGCTGTAGTGCTGGCCCCGCTCCAAGCCCTATGCCCAGGGCTTTCGCCGCTTCCCTCGCTTCCCAGTCATCATCATCTAAAATAACAACACCCATAACACCAGTGCCAAAGCTGAGACTAAACACTAAAGACTGTGCCCCTCATGAAGAGGAGATCAAAAAACTGCACCCCTTCTGATGAGAAGATCAAAAGCCAGAAGAGATTGAACTGTTACCTCATTAAGTAAAACTGCATTCATTTAGTCAAGAATCATAATTTCTGTTACTTTATCCTTTGTGATTAAGTCTCAAATGCTTTTCTATTACTTGTTAATTTAGCTTAATAATGTTCATTTTAGTTTTGTAAACTGTTAAGTCATATTCCTGAGAATCCCCTGGTTATGAGTTATTCAGCATACATTGATCAATTTAAAAAAGGGGGAGTTGTGGAGTGCTCCCATTCCAAAGAGGCGGGAATTTGATTTTATCTTCCTTGTGTTGCTAAGAACTCCTCCCTTGACCCAAACCCTAAACTCCACCCCTGCGATGCCCTATAAAAACCCCATGACCCTGCCTTTGTTCAGTCTTTTCATCTTTGTCTCCCCCCTCGTGTCCGGGAGTAATAAATGGATTCTCGAGTGTTCTGGTTTGACACTGGCACAAGGCCAAATGCCCACATGAAAATACACCTTCTCTGGTGTCTGCTGTGAGATTTTGACCAGGAATAAACAAAGCAGGCTCTCACTTGAAAAAGAAGAAAAGTTTATTAACTAAACTACAAAGACAATTACTAAACTACACACAAAAGGAAGAAAAAGGAAAAAAAAAACCACAAGGAAAATGAAACCTCACAAAAACACTCTCCTCCTCCTCCTCCCCCCCAAATTCCCAATACAATACAATCCAAAATCAATTCTGGGTCCAGCACCACCCTTTAGAATGCTCAACTTCAGTTCCTCAAGAGGAGAGGGAGTCCTTCCATGTGTCGTGGTGGCCTTTTCCGTCCTTGTTCCGGTGCTCTCACCACCGGACCAGAAATCAGGGCTGCTTCCAGGGTTGTCCTTTTAAGGAGGCTGTGTCCAGTTCCAGAAAAGCTCAGTCTCTCACCTCTGGGACATCTGTCCGCCCCATATTTTATATACCCCCTGGGGCCGAGGGGTACCCACACTGAATCTTCTTTGGCTCTGGGACATTTCTCCCCCTGGTCTCAATCTCTGTATTCCAGGGAAACATAGCTCTGTCCATGGCTACACAAAAGAGTCCAGCATAAAATGCCACTCCCTCTTCTCCATCTTTCTAACATCTCTCACTCTCTCTCTCTCTGGTCCAGACCTTCATCACTTGCTCATTTTCTTCGTCCTCCTCCACTCTTATCTCTCGTCTAAGGAAGGGTTAATGTTCTGTGAAGTTTTCATTGTCCAAAAAAGGGTTAAAAACTCCTCCAAGCGGCTGGACTTCTGGCTGCACCCCCCCCACCATCTCCTCAGCCGGGCTGCCTGCTGCCAGCACATGTTTACTGCTTTCAAGATAACGGCACACTAACACCGGCTGCACTCTCTCTGTCTGTCTCCAAGGTGGGGGGGAGGGAACAGGCTGCCCATTGCTTCCCGGCATTTCTCCTTCCTTCCACCCTTGGGGGGAGGGGGCCAGGCCTACCTCTCCTGGGCCGGGCCGCATGGCTTTTCCCCTCCCCCAGCCCAGCCAGCAACTGGGCCGGGGGAGAGACTCAACTCCTTCACTGCCGGAAATCCAAAGAGGAACTGCCAGGAGGAGAGCCCTGCTTTTACCCTGTGTTCTCGGAGGTGGACCCAGTGCCCAGTGGTTAGGCCAGGTGGCAATATTCAAATCTGAGCACTCATTGGCCCCATCCACACAGCATCCCAGAAATCCTGTTTCCGGGTCAAACCATGACATCGAGCTTTATGAAATGAAGACCTGTCTCTTTTTTGTTCCCATGCCCTGCACTGGCAGCTTGTCATGGTTTGACACTGGCACAATGCCAGTGCCCCCATGAAAATACGTTCTCCCTGGTGTCTGCTGTGAGATGTGACCAGGAATAAGCAAAGCAGGCCCCCACTTAGAAATAAAGAAAATAAAACTTTATTAACTAAACTACAACTATATTTAAAAAGAAACACAGAGGAAAAATTAAAACCTTCATAAAACATATCCTCCTCCCCCCACCAAATTTCCAATACATCCATCCCTCAGATCACCAACTCTCAGTCCATCACCACCCTTTAGATAATCAATTCTCAATTCATCAAGGAGAGAGGAGTCCTTCTTGTACCATAGGCTTCCCCAGGAAACACAGTTGAAACCTCGTGTGCTTCCATGTCACTCAGTACTGCCCGGAAAGTCCTTTTGCCATTGTGACATCTTCCTTCCATGCCCAGCGCTCTCACCACTGCACATTGACCAGAGCTGCTTCTAGGGTTCCCCTTTTAAGGATGCTTTGTCCCATTCCAAAAAGCACACAGTCTCTCATCTTCAGGACACCTGTCCCCCCCAAATTTCACCCCCTGGGGCCGAGGGGTCTCAACACTGAACCCTCTTGGCTCTGAGCCATTGCCTCCCCCTGGATGCAGTCTCTGTGTCACAGGAAACATGATTCTGTCCATGGCTATACAAGAAAAGTCCAGCCAAGGCCACTCCATCATCTCTTCCCACCTAAGATTCTTCTCCACTCTTCCGACATCTTTCACTTGCACGAACTTTGATCACACTTGCCCATTTCCTCCTTCATTTCATCTCTATCTCTCTTCTCATTCAGATCCAGGAGGATCAGTATTTGTAAGGTTTCCATTATTCAAGAAAGGGTTAAAATCTCAGGCTCTGCCTGCTCAGGGCTCCCTCTGCCCTGCCAGCACCTTCTCGCTGCATCCCCCCCTTCTCCTTCTCCTGGCCATGCTATCAAATTTCAAGGTGGCACCGGGGCACCGGCACAGGATGGCTCTCTCTCTCTCTGGGGGGGGGGGGGGGGTGGTGGTGGCAGCCTGATGTCTCTTGGTGCTTCTCCACCCTTCCATCCTCAAGGGCCTCTTCACCTCCCATCTCTGTCCAAGGCCCCGGCCTACCTCACCCGGCCACATGGCTTCCCCTCCCCCGCCCAGCAGCGGGCGGCTGGGCAGGGGAGAGGTCCGAACTCTTTCCCCACCAGAACCCAAGAGAGCTTCCCCCTGGGAATTCCCTGCTTTTAACCCCCTGTGTTCTCAGAGGCCTATCCATGTCCTCAATGGCCACACCAGGTGCCAATATTCAAGTCTGCTCAGTCAGTGGGTGGTGAGCATTTGTATTGTGCATCATTTCTTTTTCTTGGGTTTTACCTTCATCTCTCCCTCTCATTTTTATTAAAACTATTAGCAGTAGCATTATTATTACCATATTACCATCATTATTATTATTATATTTTACTTTGTTTCAATTATTACACTGTTCTTATCTCAATCTATGAGTTTAATTTTCTTTCCTGATTCTCCTTCCCATCACAATGGGAATAGGGGCAAAGGGAAGTGAGTGAGCAGCTGTGTGTGGTATTTAGTTGCCAATTGGGCAACACATACACAGAAGACAGAGAGTGAGATTAAGCAGGGCGATAGTTAAGAAAACATTTTAAAAGAAAATATAAGAAAATAGGACATTCTGCAGTGATCAGGCACAGGGCTCAGCCAGACAAGCATACTGACTGTCTCCATTTTACCTGTGACTGGAAACTTTTATCCCCCTTTCTGTCTATCCCCCCTCTTTGTCTCTCCCTGCTTCCTCTTTCCCCTGTAATTCCCTTTATCAGTTTGTATAGTTCTATCAATTCCTGCCTCCATCCCAGTTTGATGTCTGGGATTCCCCCTGGTTTAACATCTTATCAGTTGCAAAGTCCATGTTGATCTTCCTGAAAGTGGTGCCTGTAGTTTAGATTCCTTCCTAAATAATTTATTGTATGTTTTGTTTGTTTACTGTTTACAGTCCAATGTAATTCTTGTAAATACCAAGTTTTATATTCCTTTCTGTGGAAGAAAGAATATCTTTATGAAGTTGTATTAATATTTTAAGATGTAGAGCCTCAGCTACCCTTGCAGCGATTTTCAATCCTCTACAAATGACATTACCTCTGTTTTGACTTCAGTTGTAAGCACAGAAACATAGAATAGTAGAGTAATTGAGGTTGAAAGGGATCTCTGGAGCTTATCAAGTCCAAACCCCTTCCCAGCCCACACTCAAAGCAGGATCAACCAGAGTAAGTAGCTTGGGACATTGTCCAGTCATGTTTTGGATATCTCCAACCATGGAGAATCCACAACCTCTCTTGGCAGCCTGGTCCCATGTTTGATCACACTTTGAGTTAAAAAGATTTTTCTCATGTTTGAGTGGAAGTTTGTGCATTTCAGTTTGTGTCCATTATCTCTCATCCTTTCACTGAGCACACCTGAGAAGACTTTGGCTCCATCTTTATGCTGGTTTCAGCTAGGGTAGAGTTAATTTTGTTCCCAGTGGCTGGTACAGGGCTACATTTTGGTTTAGTGCTGAACACAGGGTCAATAATACAGAGATATTTTGTTATTGCTGAGCAGAGCTACACAAAGCCAAGGCCTTTTCTGCTTTTTATACTGCCAAGCTGTCAAGGAGGCTGGGGGTGCATGGGAAGTTGGGAGGAGACACAGACATGACAGGTGAGGCAAACTGACCAAAAGGATATTCCAGACCACATGACATCATGCTCAGTACATAAAGTGGGGGTAAGAAGGAGGAAGGGGGAAGGGAGACATTTGGAGTGATGGCGTTTGTCTTCCCAAGTCACTGTTATGCATGATAGAGCCCTGCTCTCTTAGAGATTGCTGAACACCTGCCTGCCCATGGGAAGTGGTGAATTAATTCCTTGTTTTACTTTGTTTGTGTGTGAGGCTTTTCCTTTCCCTATTAAACTGTCTTTATCTTAGCCCATGAGTTCTCCAGCTTTTACCCTTCTGATTCTCTCTCTGATCCTGCTGATGGGGGAGTAAGCAATGGGCTGTGTGGGGCTTGGTTGCTGGCTGGGGTTAAACCACAACAATCGTTAATGCACAGTGTTTTTAGACTCAGATAAGATCCCTCCTGAGCCTTCTCTTTTGCAGACTAAACAATCTTAAACAATTCAGAAAGTGTGGACTGGATGGGTGGACAGTGAGGTGAATTGACATCTGTCTGAAACTCAGATCCTGGAGGGTGGTGATCAGTGGCACAGGGTCTACTTGGAGGCCTGTCACTAGGGGTCCCCCAAAGTTAAATACTGGGGCCAGTATTGTTTAACTTATTCATCAATGACTTGGATGACAGGGTAGATGCATCCTCAGCAAGTTTGCTGACAATCTTGTGAGGAGTGGCCAATACTCCAGGGAGATGTGCAGCAATTCAGAAGTACCTCGACAGATTGGAGACATGAGCAGAGAAGAACTGTCTGAAATTCAACAAAGGCCAGTGCAGAGTCTTGCACCTGGTGAGGAATAACCCCAGGCACCAGTACAGGCTGGGGGTGTCCTGCTGGAAAGCAGCTCTGCAGAGAAGGACCTGGGGGTCCTGGTGGACAACAAGCTGCCTATGAGCTAGCAGTGCCCTTGTGGCCAAGAAGGCAAATGGTATCTTGGGGTGCATTGGGAAGAGCATTGCCAGCCGGTGGAGGAAGGTGATCCTGTATAGGGGCCTGAGTAATATGTATTGCAGTAAAAGATCTCTGTATTGTATAAGTGACTCTGCCCCGATTCTAGTTATTGTAAGTGGGCTGCAGCTGTGATGTCCTTAATTGGGCGGCAGCTGTAGCCCGTGGAGGTAGCTGGGATAAAAGGGGGTGGGGCAGTCTGGGAGAGCCTTGGAGGAGCCCTGACAAAGAAACAGGAACAACACTGCTGTGGAGAGCTGTGTGTGAGAAAACCACCCAGAAGGTACGGAACTCTAGAAATAGGATAACAACAATATGAATACAACAATCTTGCCCCTCTACTCAGCCCTGGTTAGGCCTCACCTGGAGTGCTGTGTCCAGTTCTGAGCTCCTCAGTACAAGAGAGACATGGACCTCCTGGGCCGGGTCCAGCAAAGGGCTAAAAAGTTGATTAAGGGACTGGAGCATCTCTCTTATGAGAATAGGCTGAGGGAGTCAGGCTTGTTAAGCCTCAAGAAGAGATGTCTGAGAGGGCACCTCATCGATGTCTATAAGTATCTGAAGGGAGGGTGCCAAGAAGATGAAGCCAGGGTCTCAGTGGTGCCGAGCAATAGGACAAAAGGCAATGGGCAGAAACTGATGCACAGGCAGTTCCACCTGAATATGAGGAAGAACTTCTTTACTGTGTGGGTGACTAGGCATGAGGAAGCGAAGGGAGTCAACCACATCCATATTGATCAGCATCGAACTCCGATTTATTGATCTAGCTTACACGCTTTTATAGTGGTGTTAATTAAGCTTATACATATTACAAAACCCAAGCTCATCATTGGTTACAGATGACACACCAACCCCTCCTTTGTTGCTGAAACCTGTGGTTTTCTTGTTGAGACTAATACTTGTTTTTCTCATCCTGTTATTGACTTGTTATTTATCATTCTCAAGGCCTCCATGTTTTCTACCATGCCTTTCTCACCACTTCCTCAAGGACGTGGTGCTTACTGTTGTTAAGGGAAAAACCTGAGAACTTGCTGCTTACAGCTGCCTTTTATTTTCTAACCAGCTGTATATGTTCATGGCCTTTTTTCCTTCAAGCCATGTCTGAGCAAAATTCTCCAACACAAGCACAAGAGAATTACCTGGAGAGCTTGTAGAGTCTCCCTCACTGGAGATATTCAATAACTGTCTGGACACAATCCTGTGCCGTGTGCTGTGGACTCACCCTGCTTGAGCAGGGAGGTGGGACCAGATGACCCACTATGGTGCCTTCCAACCTTACCTATTCTGTGATCCTGAGTCAACATCCCTAAAGACAAGGCACTTAGGGACATGGTTTAGTGCTAGACCACAGTATTAGGTTAATACTTGGACTGAATGATTTTAAAGGTCTTTTTAAACTTCACTGATTTTATGATTCTGTCCCAGCTCTTTTACCATCTGTTCCTGTAGGAGATGCTCCAGTCCTTTCATCACTGTAGTGGCTCTTTGCTGAACTTGTTGCAGTATTTCCATGACTTTCTTGTACTGAGGAGATCATAACTCCACACAGTACTACGGGTGTGGCCTCTCCAGTGCTGAGTAGAGAGAAAGGTTTACCTCCCACAATCTCCTGTCAACACTGTTCCTAATGCAGCTCAGGATACTATTGACCTCCTTTGATGCAAGGGCACATTACTGGCTCACATTCAGCTTATTTTCTGCCAGGACCCCCATGTCTTTCACTGCAAAGCTGCTTTCCAGCCAGTCAGCCCCTGCCTTGTACTGGTGCATCATGTTATTCCTACCCAGGGGCAGGACTTGGCATTTCCCTTTGATAGACTGTGTGAGGGTCCTGTCTGCCCATTTCTCTAGTCTGTTGAGATCCTTCTGAAGTCACAACAGCCATCTGGTCTATCAAACGCTCCTCCCAATTTTGTATCATCTGAAAACTTGTTGAAGGTGCTCTCTGTCACATTGGTCAGGTCATTAATGAAGTTGTTAAACAATATTGGCCCAAGGATCAGCCCAGGGAAACACCACTAGATGCTGACCTCCAGCTAGACTTTAGGCTTCTCATCACAACCTTCTGAGCCCAGCAGTTCAGCCACTTTTCAGTCCACCTCACTGTCCACTTATCTAACCTGCACTTTGTCAGCTTGTCTATGATGATGTTATATGAGACAGCGTTGAAAGCTTTCTGCTGCTCTCCCCTCATCCACCAAGCTAGTTGACTTGCAGAAGGCTTGCAGGTTGGCCAAGCAAAATTTGCCTTTTGCAAATCCATGGTGACTACTCCAAATCACCCTGTGTCCATTGTGTGCCAGGAAATGGCTTACAAGATTATTTTTTCCATCATCTTCACAGGAATAGAGGTGAGGCTGACCAGCCTGTATTTCCCCAGATCCTTCCTCTTGCCCTTTTTGAAGACTGAAGCGTCATTTGCTTTCTTCTGGTCCTCAGGTATAACGGCGGGGTTCTCGGGGTCTGTCTAACCCCGTCAGCCATCAGTGTCCTGGATAGAGGAGTACCGATAAGCACAACCTGTCCAGGTGCCTCAGGCAGGCTCCCAGCCACAGGCAATCTTAACAAGCAGCTCAGCTCTTAAATGAGATCAGCTCTTTGGTGAATTCAGCTCTTTAGTGATTTCAGCTCTGCTTGCTAAATGCCTCAGCAGATGCAGAGATGAGAGAGGAGAAGGCTGTATGAGGTTTTACAGATGTGTCTTTATTGGCAGCCTCTACGAAGGGTGACAGTGACAGCTCTTCTGCCGAACTGGGCAGAGGAAGGGGTTTAGATAGGGCATGTGGCTTTTGGGAAACAGTCCAATAGTAAGGGTCGAGGTAAATATGACCTATCGTCTTACAGAGAGATAACAAGGGTCTGAGGCGGAAGAGGGGTCTCTTGGTCCAGTCATTGTAACTAGGCATTTCTTATCTTAGGCAACTGACTGCCAGGGAGGCCTTGCAGGCCCTGTGGCTGCTACACTCAGGAACCTCCCCTATCCTTGGAGGTGTACACAACTTCTATCCCTGGAGCTGTACATGACTTTATGGGACAGGTCCCTGAGCGACCTGATGTAATTAGACTTACTTTGAGCAGAGGGTTGGACTAGATAACCTCTGGAAGTCCCTTATGGCATAAATTTTTCTATGGTAAATTATCAGCCATACTGAAATACAACTTACTGGTGGATGAAATAGGACTACAAGCTATGTCACATCAGCCAGCTCCTCCTTCCATAGCCTTTTAAGGTGCTATCTACAAATAAAATTGTAAGGAGTTACACCAGGGAAATCATATAGGCATCATCTCCTGTATGGAGACAACTTTTCTGGGCTGTTTATCCAGTCAGTACTTTTATTTTTGTTTTGTTTTGCTTTTTAAAGTTCTTTTTCCCAGACAACCATGCATTTTGACATTTTGTCAGATTTCTATGTCTGCCACCAGACTTCCTTCTTTCTTCCCACTGGTTCTTGGCTTCCATCAGCTCTTTATCTAAGACCAGAACCCTTTCCTGCTCACTCGATCACAGTTTCACTATTCTGAATCAGACAACTCATGTTTTCCTTTCTTCCTCACCGACTGGGCCTAGTTGCTGTTTTCATGAGCAAGTGATCTCTTGGGAGGTCTTAAGGGTTGCATTAGAATCAAGCTAGCACATGACCAAAAAAAGAGAATGAAAGAATATCCATGTTGTCATAGAACATTTTCCATTCTCACCATGGGTTTAGTACTTGCTCCTTTCTCTATTTTAACAGGAAAACTTCCTTCAACCATATATCCTAGGCCCTGTATATGGAATGGAATAGACTCTCTGTTAATAGATTAGGTACTAGAAACCAGAGTTCATATAATTAATAGCAAAAGCAGCAGGTGCAAGGAAATACCCCATTTAGGGTCATCTGGAGGACATCCATTGGTCTTTGGAGCAATTAACATATAAACAGGATAAAACAAACAATCCTCTGCTTAATATATTTGAGCTATAAAGTCAGGTAAAATGCCATGAACTGCAATAAACTATACATTCCCAATATCACTGCCCATAATTTAAAGAGGAGAAGCACTAGAGCTTTTAAAAGAAAAACAAATGTGGATGAAGAAATATGTTTTCTTTTGTCTCAACAGTTCAGTGTCTTTGGCTGACATTTTTCAAATAGAAGTTAGCCTGATCAGACATTCTACAG